>NC_134148.1:19461287-19764318 GCF_033958435.1 Carettochelys insculpta
AGTTGGTTAAGAAAGCACTTGCTTTGCCTCTTACAACGTCAAGGAGCTGCTCTTGGCAAACTGCGTCTCTAACCTACCTCCAATCAACAGGTGCAGCCTGTGACTCTGTCCTTGGGGAATGGGCAGACTTAGCTGCATAAATGGCATTTGGCAGTGAATGCAAAGGTTGGGGAGGGAAAGCAGAGCAGGAGAAGTAATCTTTCAAAATGAGGAGCCCTCACCAGGGTAGAGGAGTCTCTCTCCATCAGCAGGTTTCGAGGCCATTTTTGTGTGGAGGCATTTTTATGAGGTTAGAAGGTAAGCTGAATAAAATGAAAACTGACCTTTATGTAACCTTTGAGAGCAGAGTTGAGGTTTTTTAAGATCCTGGACTTCTGCATATCATAGAGATCACTTTGCAGAAGTGAGCCATTGCAAAGCTGACTGCAAGAGGATAAGAACCAGAGTTATTCACATTCGTTTTGCAAATGTGGTAGCTAGTAAAATGTTTTATAAAACATATTCAAATAATAAGGGATTTGGCAAAGAGCCACTACTGTCACTTCATTTAACTATGTATAGGAGAGCATTAAATTGTTGACTTCACAGCTTAAACATATAAATTTTTTTTAATTAACTTTACACCACACTTTACACCACAGGTATTGTCTTTTTTTTCTTTGTTGCAGCAAATCAGACAGTGCAATATTGTAATACATAATACATTTCTAATTTGTTTTTCATCAGCAAAGAATTACCTAGAGCCATGTTTCTTAAACTATGGTCTGTGGGACGCTGGTGTTCTGTGAACAACTCACAGGTGTGCTGTCAGCCTCTGACACTTTTTTGATATCAGACACTGATGGTATATATTTTCTGTTATTAAACCAGTGACAGTGTTACTTCTTCAATGCTGATAGCCGATTAAATTACTTCATTTTCCTTTTGCTTTATATGTTGCTGTTTGGCTTTTTTTTTGTCTGTTGACAATTTTTTTCAGGAAGAATTCCAGAAGTGTTCTTCATAAAAGTATTGTTTGGTGTTCCATGATCTCAAAAAGTTTAAGAAACACTGACCTAGAGTACTGTCATCTCAGGCTGATAATGTACCCTCCACTGAGGGTGAAATTGTCTTTAAATTCGTGCAATTCAGGTAGTTTCATTACATCTGTCTGTCTGCTAGAGGGAAGTTAGTCCTCAAATCTTGATTGCTATATATATTATTTTAAAAAACCCAGTTTTGTTTCCAGCTGCTATATAATTTAATAAAAAATACCCTATTACTGGAGATGGTACTGTTTGTTTGTTAAATTGATTTGACTAGATTTGCCTGGAAAGCACTGAAATAATTTTATGCTATTGAGAGAAGGATTACAGGTTCCATGACTAATGTATGTTGCTTTCTTTTATTACCTTAATTCTCTTATTAACCTCATTTTATACATTTCGCCAAACTGAAGTATATGGGGTTGGGGTAGAGCTGCAAAGTTCAGCCCATCTTTAGTGTTAATTGGTTTACTTGAAAGCTGATACAATTACAAAATAGATAAATTGATACGAATACATACTTGGACATTACAAAAGGGCATCCATCAGAATATCTCAGGGTAAAAATATCTCACAACAGTGTCAAATTTATTTTGTTGCATTCTGCATAAAGCAAAGGAATAAATAAAAATGCAGCAATTCTGCCATTCATACAGACAGAATTCTATGATGAAGGTCAGTAGAAAGGAGCTGTTCCAGACTTAAAAGAAACATAAATTTTGGATAGTCACAGCGAGGTACCCATGTTAGTCTGTAGCTTAACAAAACAAAAAGCAGTCTTGTAGCATTTTAAAGACTAACAGTGTGAGTTACTAGGTCATGAGCTTTCGTGGGACAGACCCAGTTCTCCAGATCTGGAAATTCTCTGAAGAAGAGGGTCTGTGCCATGAAAGCCCATCACCTCATAAATCATTTTGCTAGGCTTTAAAGCTACAAGACTGCTTTTTTTGTCCTTTGAGTTCTGCAGTGTTCCACAAATACTCTGCCACCAGCCTCCGTACATTTGAGTATTGGAACTTCTTGCTCTAGCCCCTCAACACATCTTTGTCATGAAAAAATGTAGTGAAGAGAGGCAGTTTCTCAAGTTTCAGGCCCCAGCTCTTACAGCGCTTTATTGGTTGATAGCAAAACTTAGATTTGTATTTCTTGATAAAAATTAATTCAAGTTGCCAGTGATCATGTTGTCAGCTAGTGTTCATTGACTACCAACAAGTGCTCCAATTTCTACCTGCTAAATCATAAAGACAGCTAAAAATTAATTTAAAGCTGTCAGCTATTTTTCCATGGCATTATTTGCTTCAATTGCCATCAGAATGTTGTACAAGTGAAATAGGACGGGGAGGTGGGCTGTGCGTTTTTGTATGGGAGGGAGGGTGGTTTGGCATGTGACCTTTGCTTTGAGTAGGTTTGAAAACCTCAAGGACAAAAGTGGACCATTTTTATTTGAGTGGGAGGGCGGGTGGTGGTGGTGTCCATACGCAGATTTTGGTAAGTGGTCAAGCGCTGCACATTTCTGTGGAGAGGGTATAGGGTCTAGGATAGAGGTTGGATGCAGAAGGGAGCTCTGGGGATGGGGTATATGAGAGGTTGTGGGATTTGGATGAAGGAAGGGGTTGTGATTTGGGGCAGTGGATTGGGGTGCCAAAAGGGGGTGCAGGGTTCGGGAGAGGGTTTGAATGCAGGAGTTGTTTCTGGCATGGAGGAGGAGTGTAGGAGGAGGAGCAGGGTGTGGGAAGGAGTTGTGAGTTGGGGTGAGGCGGGCAGAGAGTTTGGTGGTAACCTGAAGCAGAAGGGTGTGGGGTGCCAGACACAGGCTCTTGCTGGTAGGTGCTTATTTAAGTGGCTCCTGGCCAGCAGTCCAGGAGGACCATCAGGTAAGCCCCCTGCCTGCTGCAGCTCTAGGCTGCTCAAGGTAGCCGACTGCTGGGGCCATGTGCCAGTGGAAACCTCAGAATTGTGCTGAGAATGGGGGCAGCGAATGAAGTCTCCATGCCTTCCCCCTGCCCCCACACAAATGGCACATGGGGCCTAAAGGCACAACACCTCAGCAGCCATCTGCTTTGAGTGACCTTGGGCTGCGGTAGGGAGGGAGTCTACCTGAGGGTCTCATCGAGCCTCAGGCTAGATCCAAAGGCTTGACAGGCCAGATCTGGCCCACAAACCACATTTTGCCTGCCCCTTCCAAAAGAGAATTGATATTTGTGACTATCCCATATTTTGAAGCACACATTCAGTTGCTAACTTGCTGGACCTAGTTAGTTACTAAATTCAAGCCTTCCCCAATTTAATTAATATTGCAAGAATAAACTCCATAGACACAAACAACATTTTTTGCAGGTAGTAAATATTTTGTAATACGGTTATTTATTAAGTGATGAGCTTTCATGGGTCAGATCCACCTCCTCAGATTTTAGGTATCTGAGGAAGTGGGTCTGACCCCCAAAAGTTCAATACCTAATAAATAAATTTGTAAGTTGTTAAGATGCTACAGGGTTGCTTGTTGTTTGTGAAGGCACAAACTAACATGGCTTGCCCTTTGAGTCTAAAAATTTTGTGTAATTTTAACAATTCTGAATACCAAAGTTTTGTATGGTAGCTTTCTATCAACTGTAGAGACTTTTTCTGGGTAAACGTTTCTTCATACTGTAGATATGATATAGTTCAATGGTGGTTTTTCCCTCTTTGTGAACTATTCATGACAGACTACTATAAATTTGTTTCTAGTGGTAAGATGTGAAGTAAACTAGGAAAAAAAGTGGTTCGATACCCCTTTCTTTGTGACATGCATGAGTCTTTAATGGTGGTAGTTTTAAAGATAAGTATCCTCATCATAACACCAGCTTCTGTTTTTCTGAATATGTACTAAATACTTTGCTTTCAATGCTATATAGAAACTATTTTCTTTCTTCAGGTAAGTAGAAAAGTCAGTGCTGTGTTTCTCATGTATTGGTTTGAAACAAAATTCCCTGACTTAAAAAGCTGGGAAGAACCAGCAAGAACAAAGCACTTGGAAAGAAAAGCACAATCTAGGAATGAGACTGACATAATGGGGTCTGAAATGATAACTGAGAAATTCAACAAAAATAACTTTGAAAATATTGACTATAAAAACCCAGTATACAACTGAACCGGTTCTGTTGTACTTAGTAAACTCTCCCCATTTGTGATACACACTAACTGTAAAAGCTTGATTTCCTCCCATCTTTTGTTCTTCAGGCAAAAATGATTGTGTTCTGTTTGGCAGCAGTTGGAGACTATCGTACACAGCGTGCATTCTGCATAGTTAAATGTGAGAAACAAATGTACAAAACCAAAATTAATTACACGTATATCACACGAAGTATCATGCTTATTTTGTTTGAAATACTAAATACTCTTCAGATTCATTTGCACGAGGGTAGATGTATCTCATCTGGATTCATGTATCTGTATGGAATTATAACCGTGCTCATTGCGGTAAAAATGATGTTCTTCTTGCTTCAGAAAAAGGTTGGGTGACCCTTTTGGATTTACTGAACTTCCCATAAGGCTTAGTATAAATGACTGGGCCTGTTGCATTAGGAAAAGATTGAGAAGTAGTTTATGCGCTTTGGAATGTAGACTCCTTCATGCTTGGATCTCTTTTGAAAATGAGATTAGGCTCTAAATCAGGTGCACATTGTAACTTCGCTTAAATACCTTTTAAAAATGTGGGCCATATTACTAAAGGATGTTGTTGATATGTTTAGCAGGGCTATCTATTTGGATCTAGAAGAGGTAAATTGAGGACACTGTGCAGTCTCTCTGTGGACTTGAGGTGTGGCATCCCTCCAGGTTTTATGCTGTCTTCATGTACGTATGATATGTTATCTCATCTATTCTAACTGTGGAATAGAATATCAATGTGCTGTTTTGCAGTGATCTCGTCTGACAGACCTTTCAAGCCCAGTTTTTCTCCTGGAGACGTTCTTGGGTGATATTCCTGTTTGTTGTCAAGATACCTCCTTTCCACTCCTTGGAAAGTGGAAGTCTGGTTGTTGGCTAGGTTCGTATCTTAACGTAAGGGAAGGATTGAAAGTAGTTTAAAACTTCCCTGTTTTTATACACATCCTTTTTATGATCAGCCAGGTGGTTCGGACATTCAACAAAATACTGATTCTGCAGGTGAGAAATCTGTATGGGCTGCATCCATGCTCCAGTGACTTTCGTACTAGCAGCATATTTAGTTGCCACTCTGAGGCTCTTTCGACTTGCCTGCTCATGCAAAAAATAGCAGCACTACTGCCTAGTTGCATTATACTGGTTGCTTATAACAGTGAATGTATTTTTTAAAACATAAACCCAGCGGTTGCCTAGGTATATTCGAGAGCACCACCCAGTACTATATCCGGCAGGAAGCCTGTGCTCCAATAGCACCTGCTTTGGGTTGGCAGGAGTTTGTGCTGTTGCTGCAGTGGTTCCTAGCATCTGTAAGTTGTTCCTACTTAACATCTTCCACAGCTGCTCCTTGCCCCTGTTCAAAAGTTATCTGAAAACTCTAGTGCAGCAGTTTTTCCTGTTTTAATTTGGCAACCCCTGTGCAGGCCTTCAGCCTTCCGTTTTGAAAAATTGTTACCATATTTAAATAGAGACCAAAAGCTGGATTACATTATGCTGCATTTTGGCAGAGGATCACGATAGAAAGAAGTAATAACTTAGTTAAGTTGAAGGCACAAGAAGCCCAGAATTTGAAGTCTCTAAACTTTGCCTGTTGTTGTGTTCTGTGGATTAGACTGCAAGTCCCCTTTAAAAAAACCTGCATTGGCTATATTTTTAATGATTAACGTTGGAATGCTAACTCCCTTTTCCCCAAAACAGGGCAGTGTTTTAGCATCCAGTAAATGGTTTTGTTTGTTTTGAATAAATATCCCAAGCTGACTCAAAGAGTCCTGACAAGAGTTTAATAAACAAAGAAGTCAAAAAAGTAACAATTTAAAACTCCCAGGATGACATTACAGCTGTGTCTACACTAGCAAGTCCTTTTGAAATATTTTGTGAAAGAATGGGCTCTTTCGAAAGTTTCCTGTGGTGCATCTGCATGCAAAATACTTCCTTTCAAAAGTAATTTCGAAAGAATGAGGTGCTGCTTTTGAAAGTGTTCTTCCCTTCCCGTTTCAGGAAGAGCGACTTCTCTTAAAAGACACTTTTGAAAGAGAATGTGTGTAGACGCTCCACAGGCTGCTCTTTCGAAAGAGCAGTCATCCATGGCACTAACCACTTGGAGCCTGGCGATGCCCTGGCCAGCGCCCCTGGAGCTCTATGCTGCCTGTGTCTAGCTGTCTGAAAGCCACAGGGAGCCCTAGAAACCCCATGGCAGGAAGCTGAGAGCATGCTGGCAGGGAAGCACAGGAGCCTGGTGCTACACACCCTCACACCTCCCCATGAAGAGACTGCATGCACCATGGCTTAGGCCAGCCCCCATGTGACCCCCCAGGGTCCCCCACAGAGCCCTCAGAGGGATCCCAGGAGCCCACCCCAGCTGCCAGGTGGAGGGTGCCATCATGGAGCGAGACAGAGTTGCAAGACCTCCTTGCTCTGAGGGCATATGAAGACATCGTGTGGGCAACAGTGGGGAGGAGGTGGAATGCTGTTGCCTACGGCTGGTTGGCCACCTGCCTGGCAGCCTGCAGACACCCCTGCCATACCTTGGAGCAGGTCCACTCCAAGGTAAAAGAGCTGTGTCAGGGATATGCGTGGGCCAGGGATGCTGCCAGGCGCCGTCTGCCACCATTACAGGGGCCACAGCCTCCTCGCAGGTGACGACAGCCCCCCCACAGCCCCATCAACACATCAGTCCAGGGGACTCAGTTGGTGCCCGAGGAGACAGCCTAGGAGTGGCTGGGGCCAGAGCTGAAGCCAGAGGCCCCATTGGATGGCAGGTCGTCTGAGGGGGCCCTGATCATTGCTGTCCCTTCACGGACCTCCAGCTGGGCATCCCCCAACATCGCTGAGGGACCTTCCGGTAAGTGCTAGGAGCGTTGCACATACTGGGGCGGGGGAGAGGGTGCCCACCCCAGCCACAGCTCAGAGTGGGTCAGCCACCCAGGCAACATCACAGCCCCTCACACACCACTGAAGGGTGCACCCCAGGCACACCTGCAGGCAGCTGTCAGCACCAGCTCCTGTGGACAGCACTGTGAGCCACAGCGCTGTGGGGGAGGGACCTGGGGAGGGCCGGGCCTCACCTAGTTCACATGCCACCCATGCAGGGACCCCTGTGTGCCCGGACCCCACCCTTGCTCACTAGCCCATTCCCTGGGGGGAAGGGTCAGGGGGGCCACAATGAGGGGCCCTCATTCCCAAGCCAGCATGGGGCCCATGGGCACCAGGGCCTGCCGCACAGGGCACACATGCTGCCACTCCCAGGCTGCGGGACTGAGCGACCACCTCTCTTTCCTCCTCCATCCTTATAGCACGTGGTGGTGGGCCGGTGAGGCCAGGAGCAGTGGCTGCAGAGAGGGCTGGGGCACACCTGCCTCCGGTGGCTGGCCAGGCCCGTGGCCGGTGGTCACAGTGCCGCACACAGGACAGTGAGGCCACCACCAACACAGCTGGCCTACCCCTCCAGAACCAGGTCGCACAGCAGCATCTGCGGCCGGAGGAGACCAACCAGGCCTGGTGGCGGGATGCCTGGGCCGAGCTGCTGGTTCATCAGCCTGTGGTCCATCAGCAGGACCCTCACAAGGCTGATGGCCCAGCCTTATGACCCCAGCCGGTCTGCCTGCTCCCCGCCCCGCTGCCTTCACCACTGACCTCACTGCCCTGCTGCCACTGGATCTCCCCCCTGCCACCTTATGGGACCTCAGCAACTGCTCCTGGCAACAGTGTGCCCTGCTGAGCCAGTCCCCCCTCCTCCTCACTGAGCCCACGGCTCCTGTCCCATGCTCCTAACTCCCTATGGTCTGGGCCCCATCTCAGGCCCGATGGGGCCCTGGGCTCAGGGAGGGTGGGGTGGGTGAAGGCACCGTAGTTTGTGGCTCTCCACACCTGTGGAGGGGTGAGGGCCACAACCCAGTTCCATGCGTCCCTGTCCAAGTTCTGGTGTCTCCACTCCTATCCCAGACCCTTCCCAATGTATATAGTTCCCCCCCGTATATAGTAACAGGTAGCTGTGTTGGTCTGTATTCTAACAAAACAAAACAGCAGTCATGTAGCACTTTAAAGACTAATAAAATAATTCATTAGGTGATTTTATATAATATATAACATGTATATGTATTTATAGTAACATCTATATGTATAGTTCAGATGTTATTTTTCTCATTGCCAATGTTTGAGTTTGTTTTATAACATGGTTTTTTCCTGTCAACACCCCCATGTCCCTTGTTGTTGGTGGGGCAGTGGGCAGGGTGGATGGGGTCATGGGGAGATGATGGGGCAGTGGGCTGGAGGAGCTTCCGGGGTTGCCCAAGGGAGGGTTACTGGGGCCCATGGGCAAAACTGCCCAGAGGGCCTCCCAGATCCAGAGCTCATTGCAGAGGGCCTGACTGTTGGGGACTGCAGAGGGCTGGTTGTACCCAGGCCCAGCCTCGGCTGTCCACCCTGTGAGGAGGGTCCCATTCCTAGCCTCTGTAGGGTTGTGGAGGGCACAGCACGCCCCCACCACCTGGGGGACATTGTTCACCCTGGTGTCTAGGCACGTGAGGAGCCTCTTGAACCGCACCTTCAGGCAGTTGATGACACACTTGATGGGGTAGCATGCCTGGGTGAGACAACTGTGGAACAGCTCCTGGGTGGGGTCTTGGTGGCCTGTGTACAGCTGCAAGGTCTGGGGCTGCTGGGGATAGGCCTCATCCCCTACTGTTCACAGTGACATGGTAATGTCCCCAAAAATGAACTCCCACTGTGGGATGTGGGTTCCCTCCCAGCCTCTGCCATGCTGCCCAGCCCGTTGGTGGGCTCCCCTCAAGCAGTGAGCCTGTGTCAGCGTGGGGTGTCACGGTCTCCTGGGGCTATGCCTCCCTGCCCTGCTCCCTTGCACACTATCCCCAGCCCCTAAGGGTCTCCCTTGCCTGGCAGCTCCCTCCCTATGCTGGGCCTGCAAACCGAGTGTACCTTGCCTCGAGGACGGTGGCCTCAACAGTCAACCTGCCCACTGCGCCGTGGTTCTCCACAGATCAGTAGCTGTCCAGGATGGCCAGCTTCATAATGTTGATAGCCAGGCACCTCACCTAATGGTAATGGCCCAGCACCCCTCCAGGGTGAGGATGAGCCACATGTGGATATCCTGGCATCAGAGAATCAGGTTGAGCCACCTTCAGACCTCCAGGACTGTTTCCTTCTGCATGCAGCCACTGTTCTGCTGCAATCCCATGTTGTCGCATTCAGCCAGGACCAGCTGGTCCCACCCATTGGAGCAGCTTGGGTAGCTCCAGAGGCCCCAGAGGTCACCAGGGGGTATGCCGGGGCTGTGGTGGGTGCGGTCCCCAGGGCCAGGCCTCAGCCACCAGAGTGGGTGAAGGGTGGCCGCAACAATGGTAGCCAACAGCGCAGCCGGGGCACGCATGTGGGTCTGGGGCTGCTGTCAGTCCATGGCTCTTGGCTGTGAGCTTTGGGACCAAGGTCAGGCTCTGCTCTGCTGTATGCACCAAGGCAGACCTCAGCAGCATGTGCAGGTAGGGACTGTTTGGGCAGGGCCCTCTGAGGGCTTGCTGGTCATGCCACCTAGTCCATGGCATTTCCAGCTCGTGTCTTCCCAAAGAGCACTCAAGGCTGTGTGGATGCTCTCTTTTTCGAAAGAGTGATCTGTTCTTTTGGGAGCTTTTTGTGTGTAGATGAGTTCTTTTGAAAGGCAATTGTCTGGAAAATAGCTTCCAGAAGATCGCCTCTCAAAAGAACTCCATAGTGTAGACATAGCCTACATGTTGCAGTTGAACAGGGATATCTTTAATAAGGAGGGAGTGTGTGAATGCATTGCTGATACTGTAGGGTCTCAACATTTGTGAACTTAAGGTTCGTGAATTCAGTTATTCGTGAGTGGCCGTTTCCCCTGGGGCGCTGGGCAGGAGTGCTGGCTGCCGCTGCTTCCTGGTGCTCTGATGTGGGAAGTGTCAGTGGCTGCCAATTCCTGGGGCTTCAAGGGAGAGAGAGACAGTGCCTGCTGCTTCCCTGGGCAGGAGTGCTGGCAGCCACCACTTCCTGGGACTCCAGGGCGGGGAGGGCTGGCAGCCACTGCTTCCCTTGGGCTCCGGGCAGGAGCTATGGCAGCCAGGCTCCAGGTGGGGAGTGGCTGCCATATTCGTGAAATTCAATATTTGCAAGGGTTCTCAACACAGAACCCTCACGAATGTTGAGATCCTGTTGTATTTACATTTTAAAGACAGGGATCAGTACTACAGGATGAATTTTTGATGTAAAAAGTGCAATAGCCTCTGTAATTTATGGCAGTCTCAATTACATTACCAGGGTGCACTCAGCTTAAGGATCAACCCTGAGGCTTGCCACTACTGATAGTGTTAAACATGTTTATTCAAATCCCCAGAAGAGGTAACCTTATCACAGAACAGTTCTTGTTCTCCAGAGAATGCTGCAACCACCGTAGGAAAAACATATTACCTCACCCTTGTTGCTGTTTAGAACTCTGCTGTAATCATAGAAACATAAGAAGACTAGGGTTGGAAGACACCTCAGGATGTCATGTAGTCCAACCTCCTGCTCAAAGCAGGACCAACCCCAACTAAATCATTATGACTGGGGATTTGTCAGGCTTGACCGTAAAAGCCCCTAAGAATAGAGATTCCTTCATCTCCCTAGGCAACCCATACCACTGCTTCACCATCTTCCTAGTGATATAATTTTTCCTAATATCCAACCTCGATCCCTCCACCTCAACTTGAGTCCACTGCTGCTTGTTCTGTCATCTGCCACCACTGAGCATAGCCTAGCTCCATCCCCTTTGGAATCTCCTTTTCAGGTAGTTGAAGGCTGGTATTAAAATCCCCCTCTTCATTGTCTTTTGAAGTCTAAATAAATCCGGTGCCCTCAGCCTCTCCTCATGTGCACCAGCCCCCTAATAGTTTTCATTGCCCTCCACTAAACTCTCTGATTTGTCCACATTCTGTCTGTAGTGGGGAGCCCACAACTGGATAGAGTACTCATCAGTGTCAAATAGAGGGGAATATTCACTTGCCTTGATCTGCTAGCACTGCTCCTTCTAATGCAGCCCAGTGCCATTAGCTTTCTTGTCAACAAAGGCACACTGTTTACTCATATCCAGCTTCTCATATGCGGCAATCCCCAGGACTTTTCTGCACAACTGCTGCTTAGCCATTTTGTCCCCTGCCTGTAGCAATGCATGGGATTCTTCCATACTAAGTACAAGATGCTACACTTGTCCTTGTTGAACCTCATCAAATGGCCCACTCCTTCAATTTGTCTAGGTCACTCTGGACCCTATCCCTACCCTCCAGCCTATGTACCTCTCCCCTCAGCTTAGTGTCATCTGTGAACTTGCTGAGGGTGTAATCCATCCCATCATCCAGATCATTAATGAAGATGGTGAACAAAAGCAGTCCCAGGGTTGACCCCTGGAGTAGTCTGCTTGATACCATCTGCCTAATAGATATCAAACGTTTGATCACTACTCATTGAGCCCAACAGCATAGCTAGCTTTCTGTCCATCTCATAGTCCATTCATCCAGGCCATACTTCTCAGTTTGCCCGCAAGAATACTGTGGAAACCATATCAAAAGCTTTGCTAAAGTCAAGGTATCACTACTCTTCCCATATTGACAGGGCCGTCTGTACAACATAGAAGACAGTCAGGTTAGTCAGGCATAACTTGCCCTTGTTGAATTCATATTGATAGTTCTTGAACACCTTCCTCACCTCTGTGTTTCAGCATGGATTCCTTGAGGACTGTAATTTTTCCAGAGACTGAAGTGAGGCTGACTTTCCCCAGAGCTGCCTCCTTCCCCATTTGCCCCTTCCCTGTTGTTTTGGACCGCCCCTTATCCCCATGAGTTTTCAAAGATTATGGCCAATGGGTCTGCAATCACATCACCCAGTTCTCTCAGCATCCTCAGATGCATTAGATCCAACCCCATGGACTTCTGCACATCCAGATTTTCTAAATAGTTCTTAACCTGTTTTTCACCACTGAGGGCTACTCACCACCTTCCCTACTGTGCTGCCCAGTGCAGCAGTTTGGGAGCTGAATTTGAAGACCAAGGCAAAAAAGAGCATCGAGTACTTCAGAACCACATCATTTGTCACTAGGTTGCTTTCCCCATTCAGTAAAGTATCCTGCACTTTGCCTGAGCACTATCTTGTTGCTAATATACCTGTAGAAACTCTTCTTGTTATCCTTCATGTCCCTTGCTACCCGCAACTCCAGTTGTGCTTTGGGGAACGACTTCTCTCTTACTATGTATTTATGCAATGTCTAGCACAGGGGTCTGCAACCTGCAGCTCCAAAGCTGTACGTGGCTCTATAAGGACTTCTTTGGGGCTCGCGATGCTGTAATTGCAAAGTAAAAAAAAACCCTTCTGATTACTTTTAATAAATGGCGAATGTCTGAAAGCCCAACGATGAACAACTCATATCTAAAGACAAACAATATTTGATCTCAAAACATTGGGTAACTCCAACTATAGTATGTGCAGAGCATTGTGGGGTATGATACTGTATCTGTTTTGATCGTGTTGCTAATAAAATCTTATTCACATGCACCGTGGCTCTTGAATTGTTGGGTTTTTAACTGAATTTGAAAAAAAAATTGTTGTTGTTGCTATTTTGGTTGCTGACCTCTGGTATAGCACAATAGGAAACTCACACTGGTGACTTTACAAGTGGAAGACTGTAGTGTATTACCAGTCCCAGAAGTTCCAAAAATCATGTGACAGACCCCTCAGAAATAATAGGTGGCTCTAGAAAGATGAGCCTTTTTTCACTGAAATGGTTTGAGCCACCAGTACTTGTGCAACTTTGAGTAATATGATTCTTGTGGTCTGTACTGCTCTCTAGAAGGCTATCAGAACTCTCACTAGAAGACTGTCAATCAGGATCCCATTGTGCTAAACACTGCATAAATACATGCCATGAGAGAAGTCCTGCCCCTGTGAGTTTACAAGCTAGTGCAGAGTATGATGGTAAGAATGTGATAGGGGAGCTGAACCTAGATCTACCACGCTTATATGGAAAACAAACGTATTAGATTTGAACGGGTGTTTTGTCCCTCCTGAGCTGGACAGGGTTTACACTGGTGACTTTACAGGTGGAAGACTATCTAATTTTCAGTGTCCTAAGACACCTAGTCCCTGTAGGTGCCAATGTTACATCTCAAGAATGAGGCTGTCTCTTTAGAAATCTAACCTAACTGAGGTCTTGTCTACTCTTAACAGTTTTGTTGAGAGAAATCAGGTTTTTATCAAGTTGTATCAGCAAAGTATCAGTGTAGACATCATCCTTAGTTATGTCACTGTACATGGTCTTCAGGAGGTATCCCACAATGCCTGTCTTGAGCACTCTGGTCAGCAGTTTGTACTCCACTGCCCTAGACCCAGATATACAAGCATCCTTCCCTCCCCTTTAGAAAGCCGAGGAATTCTTGAAATTCCACTTGTTTGCTCAGCATGGAATGGTCACGTTGCATCTTCCCAGCTGACCACAATGGGACAAATGCTCTCCTGCTTGGAGCATGCCTCAGTTGTTGGATCTGCTGGCACTGTGGGGATAGGAGGCTGTGGAGTCCCAGCACTCTAGCCATAGGAACTTTGATACCTATGGTCAGATTTCTTGTGGCTTGCTGGATAAGGGCTACAATTGTGAAATGCATCAGTGTCAAGCAAATAGAAAGGAGCCGAGGCAGGCATACCAGAAGGAAAAGGAGGACAGACATCACTGGTGTTAAACCGAAGACCTATTTCTTCTTTGAGGAGCTGGACGTTGTTCTTAGAGGACCCTGACCACCACCACCACCAAACCCCGTGTGGATACTTCAGCAGGGCTGGCGGCATATGCCTGTGGACTGAACCCGGGGAACAAAATCATGGATGATGAGGTTGCATTGGAGGGCAATATGGAATCCACAGCAGGGTCATCCGGTAGCACAGCAAATTGACTACTTTTTCCAGTCTGGAGGGGTCAAACCACTTCCAGCAGTCCATCTCTGGCACACATGATGCAGGAGATGAGAATCCTGGTAAGAGGTCTTTTTGAGCTGATGTTACTCAGTTATATATGTTCTGTATATTCCAGAAATGAGTGAAGGGCAGCGTTCTCTGTAAGCTAGGTGCTAGTGCAACTGCTCAGGAGAGATTCAGATGTTGCCCGGCTGATTAGCATGGCACCCACAGCTAGGATTTTTGTTTCTGTTGGTGGTGCACATTCACATGCCTTATTGTGCATATTCTGCACATGCACGGAAAAAAATCAGCATGTGGATGGGAAGAAATTACAGGGAACATTGGTGAAGAGATAGAAATGTCTAAGACTAGCTGTTTTGAGTATGTTCCGCCTTTCCTTGGGCAGCTAAGGAGTGTGATGGACCATTGCGTTAATTCACACTTAGATCTCATGGGAATCTTCCAGAGAGGTTTCTAGGAAACTTTACTGAGGTTACTCTCCAGTGTTCTACCGGAGGTTCTTTGGCAGAGATGTTTGAGTTCCTTCCTTGGTTGTAGGAAACTTTCCTGCACCAATTTGCAATCGCTGCTGCAGGGACCAAAGTGGTGCAAGGCAAGCAGCATAGGGACTGGATCTGAAGGTGCATGTGTGCAGCAGATGCACCCTTGCATGGATACTTATCCTCAAGAGTGCAATGCTGGCTTGCAAGACCTCATGTGTGGAAAATGGTGGCAGAATTTACAGTATTGTCCCTAGTTGCCTGCAATGATCCCCTTAAACACCTATACTCTTTGCTCCTTCTTGAGTCCTGCCCTCTGGCCTTCCCAGCTTAGTGTTTAGGATGTTTGTCGAGATGTGTGTATAGTGATAAAGTGATCCATATGTTAAAAAAAAAAAAAGGTGTGTTTTAGTATAATGATTCAGTGCTGTGCATCAACTTACAGTGATGCATTTATGTATTGTCGTCTTGTGCTTCTGCAGATGTGCCCTTCTGGGGAACCCCCTACATGCTGGTGGAGGGCCTCCGTCAGATCAGGAAGTGACCAAGGTGAATCAAGGCAGACATCTTCCAAGTATCTGAAAAAAGAGAATAGAGGGGGTGGAGAACAGGCTCTGGAGTTAAAAATGAAAATAGAAAGGTAGGACAAAAAGGAGAGCTAGGAACACCTTGTTAGTAGCCAGGAGTGCCTGATAACAATGATGGAGGAGTAAACAGAGATGTTGAAGTCTCTAATCACACTCTAGGCAGAACACATACACACGTGTTCCCACCCTCCAGATGATACAGATGCGTTTTTCATGCCCTTCCCAAATTCCTCTCATGCATTCCTTGCAACTTCCTGGAATGGCTGGGCACCTCCATTACTCCACCTCTTTGGGTAGCTTCCAAAATATTTCGACCTACTGCTATGAGAGCCCGTGCTGCCCTGCACTCCTATCTCCCTTTCCACCAAGTCTTGTGTGTGTGCTGTTAATTGTTGTTTAATAAAAACAAACTCTGTGAAAGAGGACCAGCCTTTATTTATGTCTTATATGTGGTGGTTGCTGCTGATAGTCGTACATAGGGGCAGTTAGATTATTTGCTGGTTACAAATTGTGGTCAGGAAACAAAACAGATCTCATGCAAGGCAGCAAATTAACAAAGCATGGTAAAGTACTGTGTCGAAAGACATATAATTGGTGCTCATTGTCAAAATGTTGCCTCAGAACCTCTCTGATTTGAATACCTCTTCCGTTGTACCCCTTTAATAGCTCTGGTATCTGGCTGCTCAGATTCAGCAGTCAGTGATAGACCTCTGTGTTCCACCCCAGGAGAAACTTTTCACCCTTAGCCTTACAAATATTATGCAGCAGACTGCTATGACTGTGAGAATATTTTCCTCATTTAGGTCTAACTCCCACAAATGCAATTACATCCTGCTTTTAATTTGCCAAGGGCACATTCTGTGGTCATTCTGCACCTGCTCACCTATTGTTGAACTACTCCTTGCTTGCAGTATAAGGCCTCATTAGCCATGGAACTAAGGGGTACACTGTGTCTTCCAATATCACTATGGGCATTTCAGCATCTCCTACTGGAATATTCTGGTTTGGAAAGAAAGTCCTTGGTTGCTGCCTTTTGTACAGGCCAGTGTTCCTGAAGATGTCACTTACTTTCCTGGACTGCTCTGCCCTGATGTTAATGAAATGCCCGTGGTAATTCACAAGTGCCTGCAATACCATAGAATGGCACCCTTTCTGCTGATCTCTGTTGCAAGATGCTCTGGGGCCAAAATTGGAATGTGTGCACCATCTGTCATCCAGCTGCAATTAAGGAATCCTATTACCACAGAGCCATCCACTATTTCACACACATTGCCAAGAGTCAACGATCCTTCACAGGAAGATATGATTAATGGCCCTCTAAGCTTGTGTTCCTACAGCCCCAATGGTCAACTTACTTGACTCCAAATGGTTCACTACTGACTGGTGGCAGTTTGGAGTCCCCATCTTCCATAGAGCAGTCACCATGTGCTTCTCCACTGAGAGGACAGCTGTCATTTTGTGCCAAGGGGCTGCACCATGCTCTGCACGCAGTTATAGGAAAGTAGGTTTCTGCACCAGAAGGTTCTGCAGCCATTTCTTGTCACCCCACTCTTCAATTCTTGTTTCCTGAGCTCAAAAGCAGCAGTTCACTGGGTTAAACTGCTCCAGGAACACCAAAAGTAATCTGGCGGTGTTTCTTTCCATGACACACACAAGGTCAGGCAATTCTGATTCCTGTTCAGGTTGGGACTACATGACCATCCACAATGTGTTCATTACAATGATCACAACAGTAGAGAGCAGTGCAAGAGCCGTTTGTTCAGAAAGAGGTGGGGGGCATACAGTAAACCGAGGCCAGTGAAGAATACCACAAAATGAAGTCAGAAGCCCATGGAATGCTGGGATGGAAAAACTGTATCACGTTATCTTGGGCCTGCACCCCGATGCAATGTGACCCACTGTCTTCTCACAAATCCTAGATGTAGAAGATGGTGAGTAGCACAGTGGGATAAGTATCCACAGTGGACTGCTCTCGCTGACAGTAGAGGGACAAGTGTGGACACTCCTATGGAGGGTGTGTTTATGTAAACATGCACAAGTGCTGTAATTATACTTGGTTTTGATTGTTGGTTTAATTTGCATAAAAACTGCTTAGTGTAAGCCTGACCTTAATCTAGGTCTGAAATTTTTGAAGAGCAAAGGAATAAGAAGTTGGTGGCAGAACTAGAGTTCTAACCTCATGGTTTCTGTGCTTGCAGTTCAGTTAAGTTTTCCTTAAAGGGCGTTTATTGTCTGGTCTCTGCTTCCCAATTTCCTACAAATCACCACTTTTTATATCATGATGAACCTGCTTGCAGGAAGGCCCAGAATCATGTTACACATAGTTCAGAAGTGTTAACATGGTTTGGACAGATGCCTTCTTAGGGCTCTGGTAGAGAAGCCAGTTACTTCCATTGCAGGAGTCTTGCCTATGCCCCAAACTGGTTTGTTTTTTTGGAGGAAGACTACTTACAAAGGTTGACAACATGGCTTTATTGGCCAGCTTTAGTTATTCAAATTAAGGAGAATTAACTTGATTTTAAAATAAAACAAATCTTTGATTTAAATCAGGTCGAAGCTGTGTGTGTGTAAAATGCTAAAATAACGCCAATAATAGTTTGTACACTAAAATAACAAAAATTATAATTAGAATTAATAATGTGACAATTTGTATTATTATTTTTTGTGTATAAACTATTATTTTAATGTCACTAGTGGTAGGATGTCATCTTAGAATTTCACAAAACTGCCATAGGGAAAAGAACCATATTGTTCTGAGCAGGTGCATTTGTGCAGTATGTAACTATACATATGAGTAGTCCTGTTGAGTTCAGTGAGACTGTTTATGTACTTAAAGCTTGTGTTGTAAGTATTTGCCACACAAGGGACTAAACTTATATTTCAAGCTTTTAGTAGCGAATCTCTGCCACTTCAAACCGAAACTGCTTTAGAATCAATAAATAAGATTCACACTTTAGCAGAACATAGTTGCAAAATGTATGCACTGGCCAAAAATTTTCACAAGTAGGACCCCAATAAGTTAGATTCCAATGGTGGAATTTTCAAAAGCACCAAAATGACTTAGGAGCACCAACCTTACTTTCATACTGTGGAGTCTGAGGAATGTACATTGTTTGTAGCATAATGGCTACAATATGTTTACATTCAGTGCATCAGAAGTTAGTGTTGCTTTTTTAAGTATAGCACAGGCAATTTGCATATCAGTTTTGTGATAAAATCTGAAATACAAATAAGGATGTTAAAGTAGTCATGGATTTGTCTTTTAAAACAGTCATAAGATGAAAATGTGAAGCAAAAAGTCAATGTAAAATCTGAAATTCTAACCATTAGGAAGCTAACAATTATAAATGTCCACACTAGCAATTTAAAACTAAAGGGGAAGTAAAGAACTAGCAATATGTAAATGAGTCTAAATCCTTTTTAAAAATGAGGTTTTTTTAACTGCTCTGTTTCCTGAGCAAATGTATTATTCACTTGCAACTTTTTCTGAGGGACAGGAGATATACACACACACCCTAATATTTTCCTGTTCAAGAAAAGAAGTCTCTCCTCAGCTCCTTGCCAATCCCAGAAAACAAGTTGGAATATGAATGGCTTGAAAAAAATAATTCCATTAGTATCCTGAGTAGTTACACTGAAAAATAAACATACAGGCATGAAACCAAAAACTCACTTGTAACTGCTAGGGAAATATACTGCCATGCCCACAAAAGTGGTTCAGTTCCTTTGATGCCCAGATCTGTTCTCTGTTACGTTTGTGAGAAGATGCAGTGGTCTGAAAATCCAGTATGGTCAGTTAGATAGCCCTCTTTTAGGGAAACCCTCTTTTCAGAATTAATGATCATACAGAGATTGATTCACCTCAGCATAACACTTAGGCATACAATTTAGAAAAATTGTTAATTGTTTGAAGATGAAGCAATAGCAAGTCATGAACCAGACTGAACAGGTGACATTCTAAAAAAAAGTTCACCTAAGCAAATATAACCTTGTCCTTGATTGGTGTTTTTATGTCTGTAAACTTCTCCTCAGTTGAACTCCTTGGCGTTGTGCAAACAAGTGGCACCTCACATAAGAAATTTCAGCTTTTCTTGTAAGGTTTTTTTTTTTTTTTTTTACCAGATCTGTCCTAGGGGTTTTATGAAGAGCAGCCTTTTTGTTTCATGTTTCTGCTAATTTTTTTCATATAAGCGGATACATATCTGCATTTTAAGTTAACACCCAGCTAGCTACATTATGGATGTAAACATGAGACTCTCTGGTACGGTGGGGGCCAGCTGTCCTGACCCAGAGCAACCCCAGCTGCTTGTGGGCTGATGGGCTGAGCAGTAGGACTTGGGCCTTGGTATGACTTCACAGCTGGGGAGGGGTGAATAGTAGGATTAGATGGCTGCGACAGGGCCAGAGAGTGGGACCTAGGTTAAAATGGTTAACTGCTTAAATGCTGTTATTTAAATCAGTGAACTGCTTCAACATCCCTGAGCCACTTCACTCAGGAGTGTGAAAAATCCACATCCCAAGCAATGACGCGACACCACCCCCGCACCCCCAGCCCCACTGTGGATGGTTGACGGACGAATTCTGCTGTCAACCTAGCTTCTGTCCCTTGAGAAGGTGGATTCCCTCCGGTGACAGGAGAACCTCTCCCCTCTCTGTAGTGAGCATGTACACTGAAGTGCTACCATGTGCATTTTAAGTATAGACAGACCGAATTTTATTGGCGTGAGTTTGTGAGAACTATGTTACTCTTGAGCAGAGCATCAATGAGAAAAATTGGCAAATCATCCTATTTGGGTGCTTATAAATCCTTCATGTTATAATGGCATGTATTCTGCTACATATGTTGCAGAGAAAACCTGATGTTTAGAGTTTTAAAAAAATGTATCACAATATCTTTTGTAACTGTGCACGTGAAGCCAAGAGCATTAGTTATTGCTAAATTGAGGGGAGAGATTTGAAATCGAAAGTTATCTAAAAGTGCTCATACATACTTAAAATGTCAGGGCCTTTCATATGTCACGTACCCTGTGTAAGGCTGGGATTGACCCCAGGCCTAGTTGTTTAAACACCTGTTTTGATAGTACATATCAAAGTGCTCTAATCTGGAACTTTCTGATCCGGCAACATCCATAATCTGGCATGATTTTAGTTAGCCGAATAACCACTTATCATGAGTGTGGCCAGTTTCCCAGGGTCCCATAAAGTTTGTTTATAGACATCAATCCTGGATCTCAGGGTGCGTCTACACAGGCACAAATCTTCGAAATAGCCGTGCTAATAGCCATGTTGAAGATTACTAATGAGGCGCTGAACTGAATATTAGCATTAGGACGCTTCCAGCAGCAGCGCTTCAAAAGCGTGCAGCTCGGCTACACGGGGGTCCTTTTTGAAAGGACCCGCACCTTTCAAAATCCCCTTATCCCACTCACTGATGGGAATAAGGGGATTTCAAAAGGTGCGGGTCCTTTCAAAAAGGACCCCTGTGTAGCCTTGCTGAGTTGCGTGCTTTCAAAGCGCCGCGGCTGGAAGCGTCCTAATGCTAATGAGGTGCTGAATATTCAATTCAGCGCCTCATTAGTAATCTTCGAAATATGGCTATTTCGAAGATTTGTGCCCGTGTAGACACAGCCTCAGTGTTCTGTGCTGTTATTTAACTGTAATTTACCCCAAATGTCTTCTAAGAGCCCAGTAAGCAGTGGAAGCGTTGTTAACGCTGCCAGACCAGCAGTATCCAATACGCTTCCCATTCACCGCATGTGGAGAGGCGGCTCGTTAGAGCCACACATGTGGAATACCTCCCACTGGCTCCATGCAAATGCCCCACTATTTGGTGGGCCAAACGTGGTGGCAATGGCAGAGAAGGCTCCTCGTGCAGCTGTGGTGGTGGTGCACATGGCTCAGCTTCAGCTGTGGGCCAACATGCAGGGCTCAGCTACAGCCACGAGGTGGCTTGCGCATGGCGGCTCCAGTAGCGGCAGCTCAGGTGAATCACCAGCAGTTGGTGTGTGGGGGCCGGTGTTTGGTGAGTGGGGAGGCGCCTGCCTGGGGGATGGTATTTGTAAATCTCTTTTGAACACCTCTGTGCCAGACTGTGTTGACTTCCCATGATTCCGCAAATTCTCTCATTTGGCACCGGTCAGGTCCCAAGAGGGCCAGCCAAGAGAGGTTCAACCTGTAATGGAAAGAAGAAACATTGAATGTTGACTAGAGGGCCCTATATGGGTAGCATGATAAGTTATATATAAGGGAAGGCAAACAAATGACAGACTTTAATGTTGTTGCTTGGTTGCAGTTAGTCTTTGTAAAGGTAGATTAGTAGGCAGATGAGGTGGTTAAAAGTACATATTTTATGTCTTTCATCACCATGCATCATGTGTGCATGCACTGGAACTTATCTGACATCAAGTATTCTTCCTGGCAAACCTAACATTATCTTCCAGTCCTTTTCCTTGTTTGGCTCTCAGTAAAGCAGCACACACTCTCTGAGTGTACGCAAGACAAAGAAGGTCTCCAAATACAGTGTTAGGCACGCTCTACGTAAAGTTGTATTGAATAACTGAAGGTGTGATTTCTGTACTAAGTTAAACTGGTGCAACTTTGGGCATTCATATTTCTTCTTTGAGTAGTGTCCCCAAGGGTGTTTAACTTTGGGATGTCATTGCATCCTTGTGCTGGCACTTGGAGATTCTTCTATACCAGTGGTTTCCCACACCATTCATGAGGAGGCGCCAGTGTGCATGTTATCTGGCACACACGCAGTATGGGCTCCTCAGTTCCTTCTCTGCCTTCCTTGACCATAGATGGAGCTCCATTCTCTCTGCAAGGTAGGAGTTACGTAGCCTTAGTTAGCAATTATTCTATAGTTTCCCTTCCAAGTTGCTTTCCTAGTTGACTTTGTTGTTCGAAAAAAAAAATCTTTGTAGAATTAGTTAGTTAACGTTTGTTGCTGCGTCATTGCTGTGCCAGGCTCCAAGTGATGTGAGATGGTCGTGCTTCTTGCATTAAGTGCTTGGGCAAAGGTCATCAAACTCAGGTCTGTGTGCACTGCTCCAGCGGAACTGCAAGGGCATGAAACAACCAAGTTAAAAGACTTAAAACTTACTTGTATGAAAAATCGCTTCAGCTGGTGGCCCCTGAAAAACCCCCGCTAAGGACTCAGGTGCTAAAACTGAAATATATGGACCCTCAGCGTCCCTCTGCTTCGGCTAGCACCTCTCCCACACCAGACCCATCCCCGGCATATTCCTGGACTCCGGTGCCATCTTCATGGGCTGTGCCAGTAGGAGAATCCTCAGCAGCCTTACCAGTACTGTCCGCAATGGCACCTCCTAAGCGGGTGCTTTCAGAGCCGAGCCGCAAGCATTCGGCACCCCCAAGGCTGTCAGCATTGTTGGCTCCTCTAACTCCAACTGCACTGACATCTGCACGTAAATGGTCATGAGTGACCATGACCCCACCTTCCGCACTGGGCTCCAAGCATAAGCAGCACTGCTCAAAGTCGCCTCATGGCATTCATAAGCTGCAAACCTCAGCACCGCGTAGAACCAAGGCCACATCTCCTCCTCACTCCTGTGCAGAGTCAGCAATGGCACTGAAGCGCCACTGCGCCGATGTGCCCCCAGAACCTCCAGCACTGAGGTACTTAGCTGGGTCCAAGAAAAAGAATGCTAACTTATTGAGAACAATTTCGTGCAGGACCTGATGGTACCAGACCCTCGTCACTCTTCTGCCACAGCACCGCCTTCCTCTCTGCAACTGTCTCAGTGCTCAAGGTCGTCATGAGGATCCAATGCTAGACCCCTTAATCTGGGGAGACGCAGCTCTGACTCTTCCAGCATCTTCTCCTCCCAGCACCTCAAGCTCGATACACTCTGCATCGTAGGGCATCTTGCCCACTATGGCATGTCCACATCCACATCCTCCGTGGTTCACACACCGTTACTTGCCCCCACCCCACCCCACCACCAGAGTGATCTTAACAGCAGACATGGACTCCTCATTCTTACACCCATTCAGCACTGTCCAAGGTGTCAGGGAACCGTCCTCCATCTCCACAACCATCCACCTTGGCACTGTACCAGCCATCTCTGTACTCTGGCACTGAGGACTCCCTTTTAGAGAGGGGACAGGACTCCTCACTCCACTCCTCCTCCTCCTCATATGATGATGCGGTGCTCTCCATCTCACCCTCTCCCACAGATTATGCCAGGGCCTTTCAGGGCCTCTTTCGAAGGGTCTCCCAGCCCCAAGACAAGGATTTGCAGGAGGTGTCAGTTAAACAGTACTGGCTCCTGTGCACACTGCAACACCCCTCCTAATCCAGGGTAGCAGTCCCCATAGCTGAAGCCATTATGAACCCTCCCAACGTCATATGGCAAACCTGGCATCCATTTCTCCCACAAACAAAAGGGCAGACAAAAAGTCTTTTGTTGTCTCCAAGGATGTGGAGTTTTTATTTACACACCCTCCCCCTAATTCTCTGATGGTGGATGATGTCCACAATAATACCAAGTTGTTCCATTCTGTCCCCCAGAACAAAGCCGGCATAAGGTGTATTCATCCAGTATGCTCCTACCATGTGCAGCCATTTATACAGCAATGATGGCTGACTATGACTATCAAAACTACTCCAAACTCCAGGAGCTGGTCCCGGTGCTTCCAGAACACCAACGTCAAGCCCTTGTCAGCATCATTCAGGAAAGGCGCACTATTATCAATATGGCAGTCCAGTTCACAATGGATATTGAGGACACAGCAACTTGGGTTACAGCATCTCCACTGTGGTCGTGACTCGCATGTCCTGGGTTCAGTTTTCGGGGGTCCCCGAAGAATTACAACAGAAAGAGGAGGACCTTGCTTGCGATAGACATCATCAGTTCTCTGAAAAGACCAGTGATATTCTCCACTCTATGAAGGACTCCAGAACCATGCTGCACACACTTAGCATATATACCCCTCCACTCAAGTGGGCCCACTTCTCTTTTTATCAATGACCACGAGAGCACTTTCTGCAACAGCAACAGGCATGCTTACAGCAGTGCCAGAGACACAGACCACGACAACAACACTCTGGCAGACAGCAACCCCAGCAGTCTTCAATGTCGCATCTGCAGCCACCAAAGTAGCAATTTTGAGGGTGTGGTTGAGAGGCTGGGAGATTGTTTAGTTCAGTCCAATGCATCTGTAAACCAACCTTTTTTTTATCATTGCCTCTGCCCCTTTTTTACATCTCTCACAGGCCAACACCACAGACAACTGGGTCATGGAACTAGTGGCCCAGGGGAATTCCATTGCTTTCACCTCTAAACTTCCCACCAACCCCGCATCCTGTCCGTCTTCAGGGGCCCCTCTCACGAGCATCTGCTGGAGCAAGAGGTTCGGCACCTCCTTTGCTTGGGGTCCATCGAACCAGTTCCCACAGAGTTTTGGGGCAGGGCACTTTACTCCACCTACTTTCTCACTCAGAAGAAAACATGGGAGATGGAGACCAATCCTGGATCTAAGGAGGCTCAACAAATAAGTCCTCTATTGCTGCTTCAGGATGGTGACCCTCACTACCATTATCCCAGACTTGGACAAAAACAACTGGCTTGCAGCTCTTGACCTACAAGATGCCTGCTTTCATATCACCATCCATCGGGCACACAGACTCTCTTTCCACTTCATGGTTGGACCCCACCATTACCAGTACTGTGTCCCCTCATTTGGCTTCTCCACTGCAGCCAGGGTGTTTGCCAAGACTTAGGCGGTGGTAGCAGCACACTTGTGTCAACAAAGGGTCATCATTGGAACGGCTGCCTTCCCAAGGGTCCGTAATTCACCAGCGTGCAACACATGGTGCATGTCACCGTGGAGCTTTTGCTCAGTCTCTGCTTTCACGTAAACTATGATAAGTCCATACTCCAGTCCACACAGTCTCTGGAGTTTATAGGAGTGCACAGAAACACCATCGCTGCCAAGGCCACGCTGACCATCCAACAGTTCCAGACCTTGTGTGACTTGATTCAGGTGACATGTTTATCACCCATGGTTATGGTGTGTGCCTGCCTCATGCTGCTAGGTCATATGGCTGCTACTACTCATGTGGTCAGGCAGGCCAGACTCCACATGAGCTGTCTCCAGTCATGGCTGATGTCTTGCTACACCTCAGCTAGGGACCCTCTCTCCAAGCCTGTGGCTATTCTGCTGTGTGTTCTTGCTTATCTCCAGTGATAGACTTGCCTGGGCAATGGCCTGGCCAGCATGCCTTTTCACCAGCCACCGCCATCCTTCACCCTTCCTACAGATGCTTTTCATCTGGACTCCCGCATGGTGCAAGGCAAATGGTTGTTCAATGAATAGACGCTCCATATCGGCATTCTGGCATTTCGGGCAGTTCATTATGTATGCAAGCAGTTCTTGGAACACAAGTCAGTCACCATCCTTACTGACAACATCATCTGCATGTATTACATCAACCACTAAGGAGGAGTCACATCTCCACCTCTGAATGCAGAAGCCATAAAGCTGTGGACATGGTGCATTTGACATCAGGCTACCCCCTATTGTAACCTACCTCCCTGGTGCACTAAACGTGATGGCAGATGTTCTCAGTCACTCGTTCAGCATCCACCATGAATGGGAAATCAATACAGCAGTTCTCAACCAAGCATTTCACCTCTGGGGCCAGCCCTGTGTGGACCTGTTCACAACCTGACTCAACAGGAAGTGCCACCAGTAATGCTCCAGGGTGGGTCCCAGAAAGCACATTCTCGGGGATGCCTTTACCATCAAATGGGACACACATCTCCTGTACGTGTTTCCTCCCATTCACCTGATTCACAAATTGCTGATCTAGGTCAGGCAAGACCAGGCCCACCTCATCCTGGTAGCCTTGGTGTGGCCCAGGCAAACTTGGTACCTTTACCTCTTTCGTATGTCAGTAGTGACTTCTTATCACTTTTGTCCTTGCCACGACCTTCTGTCTTGGGACTTTGGCCACACTGTCCATCCTGACCTTTCAAGCTACACCTTCATGCATGGCTCCTTCATGTCTCCAAAATGCAGAAACCCTGTGCTCTGAAGGAGTAAAGAAAGTTCTCATCAACAGCAGACAGGAATCAACACTCAAGTCCTACCTCTACAAGTGGCGGTGGTTTTCTCATTGGATGAATGCTCATCATTCCACGCCTCATGCCATGCCCTTTACTGTCCTTCTGGATTACCTACAGCACCCCTGCAAGTTGGGCTTGAGCCTTAGCATCCTATGAGAGCATGCCACGATGCTGGTGGTGTTCCACTGGGATAAAGGATGGATACTCGTTCCTCACCCATCTCATTACCAAACATTTTTGACGGGTCTCCAAGACATTTTCCTGTCAGTTTGTTCCCCAGTCCCTGTTTGGGACCTTAATTGCATACTCCATTACCTTATGAAACTGCCCTTTGAACCGCTGGTGACATATTCCTGCAAGCAACTGCATATGAAAGTCTCATTTCTAATGGCTGTCACATTGGCCAGGAGGGCCATGGAGCTTGCTGCCCTTTTGGCCAAGCCTCCCTACATGGTCTTCACCAAGGATAGAGTCACCCTTCGACTTCATCCCAGGTTCCTTCCTAAGGTCCCTTCTCCTTTCCACATCAGCGAACTTACCCGCTTACCAACATTTTTCCCAAAGCTGCACTCTGCCCCTTTGCATGCTGCGTGGCACACCCTGGATATCTGCAGAGTCTTGGCCTTCTGTATCGAACGTATGAAGCCTGGGCATGAATCCCTGAGACCCTTCCTGTCCTTTGCAGAGTGATCTGAGGGCTTGCCTCTTTCCTGTCAATGGCTGTCCAACTGGACTTCCTCCTGTATTCACATATGTTATACGATTCACCGTAGGGAACTGCCAAGAACTGTCACCAGCCACTCAACCTGGGCTGTGTCCTCTACCACCACTTTTCTCAAAAATGTGCCTTTGACAGACATTTGCAAGGCAGGCATGTGGTCTTCCAGTAATACATTCGCTAGACTTTACGCTCTTTCGTCTTCCATTGTTTTCTTCATCCAAGTGGACAAAGCGGTATTGTCTACTGTACTAGTTACTCAGCTCCAAACCCACCTCCATTCTGCAACTACTGCTTTGTAGGTACCCAGAGTGGAAAACCCTTGGGGACACTACTTGAAGAAATTACCCACCTTGTGCAGTAACGATGGTTCTTCGAGATGTGTGTCCCTGTGGGTGCTCCACTTCCCTCCCTCCTTCCCTTGCTTTGAAGCGTCCTGCTCTAATTGTCAAGTAGAGAAGGAGCAGAGGAGGCCACACCACATGCATGCCAGATAGCATGAGGAGGCATATCTGTAGCATGGGAAATCACAGCTATAGAAGGATCTCTGAGCACTGGCATGAGAACACAGTGACACCCCAGAGTGGAGCACCCACGGGGGCACACATCTTGAAGAACCATCGTTACTGCACAAGCTGAGTAATTTCCTTGTGTTATATCAGTTGTAAAGCAGGATTTAAATGTGGAAGCATGCACTGTTGTGCTGGTTTACCCTCATCAAGTTTTTGCAGATTTAAACTGGTGCAACTTGTTGTAGACAAGCCCTGGATTCCCTGAGTAGGCTACAATTCAGCCAAGAGTGGGACGGTTAACATACTAACCTTGTTCTAAAGCTCCATGTGCTATTATAATTTCAGAGGCAATGCGAGTTATATTTGAAAAATGCTTCTTCCTTTTGCACCAACAGAAAGTTGAAGATTGATATGGGAAACAATGCTCTAGTATTCCACCGGCTGACCTTTGAGGCAGACAAATATCTCCTCTGGCTACCTGCCACTATTTGTTTGCAGGTACCAGCCAGTTCTCTATGTGTACCATAGAGAGATCTGGGAGTGGAGGCTGCAGGCGAGCAAGGAGATAACTGAATGACTCAGGGAAGGAGGGCATAAGGGATGTTGAGTTCCAAAGGCATGAGTGACCCAGGGGTGTTGGGCAGAGAAGGAGCCTGGTGTAGACTGGGAGGTAGCATCGTTGTTGAACATGAGGCAGTTGTTCTTAGTGAGTCATTTGCATGCAGCTTTGCAGATTTGGCCTTATAGGAGTGAAGAACAGGCAGTGGGAATATCGGTTTGTAGGGCAGGAGGCAGCAATTAGGATGGGACCGGAAGTGCTTTCCTCATGCTCAGTTTCCCAGTGTTAGAGTATCCCTGCCTGTCTGATGTTAGAGTATCCCACCCTGCCTGTGCCAGGCACAGAAACCTCAGTTTTCAGTAGGTAAAAAGCCCCTATGCTTATAGAGGACTTGTTCATATTTTCTAAGTTAGCACAGGGAAGCTCAACAAGTGGTGAGGGAAGAGATTTCTTTCATGGCTAAACCTGTGGGGGGAGGACTTAAAGTCCAGATGCTATGCTCAGCCTGAGTCCTACCTGTTCCTACTTTAAGATGGGAAGGGAGACATGAGAGATGGTATGAGGGAGCGCTATGAAAGGAGTGGGGTTTGGAGGGCATTAGATGTTTTGCAGAAGCAATGAGACATGAGGACTCTGGCATTGGAAGAGAAAGAGTAGTGAGGTATTGCACAAGGAAAGTCAGTATAGCAAAGGCCTGGAAGTAGGTGGGTTGTTGGAGGGACAAGCAGGAGCCAGTGTAGGTGTTTGTGTGAATATGGGTATGTTGTGGGGAAGATGAAGCTTTGGGCAAGTGTTTGATGTGAAGCATCAGGGGAATGCAGTATCAGTTCCAGGAACTTCTGTGGATGTCAGAACTGACTAGTCTGCATCTCTGCGGTCAATATGCTGTGCAGAGGGGCAGCCCACCCCTAGCTTGGACAGACCTTATAGTGATGTTTCCACCTCATGTGCTGCTACGGCTAGCAGACTAAAACTTTTAAAATTGGTTGACAGTATCACAGTGCTGCTATGGAAATTCATGGCATGTGCATATCCTGAATGCTGGATGAAGTACTGGTTACCCCATCACTATAACTTTCTCTTTCAGAGAAGGGTAACCAATATGGGTAAAGGTATGGAACAGCTTCCATCTGAGGAGAAATTGAAAACTCTGTGACTTTTCAGCTTGGAAAAGAGACTAAGACAGCATATAAGACAGGTCTATAAAATCACATGGTGTGAAGAGAGTGAATAAGGAAGCGTTACGTATCCCTTTGCATAACACAAGAACCAGGGGTCACCTGATGTAATTAATGGGCAGCAGGTTTAAAACCAGCAAAAGGAAGGACTTCCTCACACAGTGCCCAGTCAGCCTGTGGAACACTTTGCTAGGGGATATTGTGAAGGCCAGAACTATAATCGGGTTAAAAAAGAATTACATGTTGTTAGCCAAGATGATTCAGGATGACAGCCCATGCTTTGGGTCGTGCTCAGCTGCTGACAGAAACTGAGAGGGGCAGGTGGGTTTGCTCACTCAGTAATTGCCCTGTTCTGTTCATTCCCTCTAAAGCATCTTGCGTTAGCCGGTGTCAAAAGATGGGCTACTGGGCTAAATGAACCTTTGGTCTGCCCCAATATGGCCATTATGTTCAGTGGATTATAGTGAGTTTTTCTCCCTTAACTCCACTTTTATAGTGATGACATCTTATTAGACCCTTTCTGGCTGCCTGTAAAGAACATTCTGAGTGAGGTGCAGAAGCCCTCCCTCTGTCGTTGCACAGAAGCACCTAGCCTGGAAATGGAAGAGCGTTGTGGCACGGTTTCCAGCAGTCTGAGACTGGTGTACATGATGACATGTAAGAAACAGCGATGAAGTATTATTTGGTTTTAGGAAGAAGGGGCTTTCGAAGTCGGGGGGGGGTTCTTCTGAAAGGCCCCCGTCTACATGGGCAGTGTGTGTTCCAAAAGCAGCACTTTCGAATCGTGTAGCTGCCGTTATCCTAACGAGGTGCTGCTTATTTATGAACTGCCTCAATAACGTGCCCCTTCCAAAGGGAGGCGGTGGGGGTTAGTGTAGACGTAGATACAGCGTCCATCAGCAGCATAACTTAGTTAACTGGAGGAGTTTGTGATGTATAGAATGACACGCCATGCTTTCCTTTTGCCTTCCCTGCTAGTGTGGAATAACTGCTGGATTGGGGCAAGATACCAGCTATTAGGTCCAGATCTCTGGTGTTTGGTTTCTGGTGTGCTCTTTGTGGCCTTTGTCAAAGATTTTAATGTTTGTTCCATATGATCTTTAGGAGTGAACTCCAAAAGCAGTGAAGTTACTGGCTTATCTAAAACTACTATCAGAGTAAGTGCCCAGGAAAGAGGAGTAGACCAGTGCTGAAAGAGGGGCAAGGGAGACAAATAGTTCAGTCTTATTCAAATGAAGACAGTTAGGGGTTTGACGTTGGATGTCCAAGGCTTGGTTACACTAGAGTTAGGTCAGCTTAAGCTGCGTAATGTTGACCTAACTCTGTAAGCATCTGCACTAAATGTAGCATCCACCTAGGTAACTCATCCTTTACACCTGCTTAATAATTCCAACTCTGTGATCACCACAGCACTTTTATCAATGCAAGTAGGTTGACAGTGTCAGTGCAAACACTGTGTTGCTTATATCAACTCTTTCTGCCTTTTGACAACAGCTGTACAGTACTGCCACGTTGGCTGTTAAATCAGTGGGGTTACTCCTGGTGAGGATGCCCACTGCTGATGCAGGGAGCATAGTGTGGATGTGTAAAATTGATTCAATTACTGTGCTGATTGTATGTTGATGTAATATGGGTTGACATCATTTTGTAGGGCAGACTTATAACGAAAACCTCAGTCTTCTGATACAAGAGTTGTAGAGCTGTCAGAACCCAAAGGAGAGTTAGAGTTGTACAGATTGGATGTCTCTGATCTGGCATCCTCAGGACTTGAGCAGTCCCCAACTAGGGATATTCCCGGACTGGGGAGGTCTGTGCTCCCTGGCTCCTCTCCATGCTATTGGGCTGCTCCTGGCTGCCAGATGGGGCCACTGGTTTCCTCTCTGGATCTGGTATGGCTCCCACCAGCTGACCCCTGTGCCACCAGCCTGGCTATAACTTCCCAGCTGCCACCACCAGCTCCCTGGCCCTGACTGTGGCTCCTCCCCAGCCATTGACACCAGCTTCCTGAACCGCTGCCACCTTCCCAATCCTGGCTGCTGTTCCCTGGCCTGTGGCTTCCTGGCCCCAGCTGCAGTTCCCCAGCCGCTGCTGTTGGCTTCCTGGCACCAGCTCCAGCTCCTTGGCTAATGCCACCAGCTTCCCAGTCCTGACTACAGCTCCCCAGTTCCGGTCACTGCGTCCAGCTTCCTGGCCCCTGCTGTGGCTCCCTGGCCCTGGCTGGAGCTCCCATCCATCTGGCTCGCATCTGACCCTCTGGTCTGGCAACATCTGTGGTTCAACAGAGCAGAAAGTCTCGGATTTCAGAGTTTCAACCTGTAGTATTACACCTACTTAGTAGTAGCCCTCAGCTATTCTAGAAAATCTCTTCTGGAATAGCTTATGGTGAAATAACGCTGGTCTTTATACATATCCTAAGATATTACACCATCCCTATCTAGAAGACAATTCTAGAACTCCTCTAGAGACCACTTCCTTGCCCCTTAAAACAAACAAAAACAAAATTAAAAAAACCCCTCATGTAATCCTAAAGCATACTTATGGTGTGCTTTAGAGCTTAGATGTATTAACAGTATATTTGTCCAATTTAAGTGACTGATGACTTGCTACTGTTGTTAAAAGTCTTAAGTTGGCTTCAGTCTGTTAGCTGTGGCAAGCCAACCATGACTTTTGCCACTGTTAGTAGCTGCCATCTCTTTATGATTTTGGATCTGCTTAGAGCCAGTTTCTGTCCTCATTTGTACCCAGGCAGCTCTAGCATACTTTACTTAGGTTGCACGGGTATAACCAAAGACACTGTTAACATATAAGAGCACGTGCATGTTAGCATTGCTAGACATCAGCTTTGCTTCTTCTGACACTGCTCAGTCTTCAGAAGTTGAAGGTTGCAGCATGTACTGAGTTTGACATTTTACTTATTTTTGGCAGAACTAGGACGGCATAAGGAACGTCAGTCTGATTTTAAGATCAGTTTATCTGGTTGTTGTGTTTTGAAGAACTGCATGTAAGAGTAATACTAGATCAGCTGGAGCAATGTGTTTAACTGTTACTGGGTTGGAATTCTTCAGAGAGGATGCCCAGGTACCTTACCAACAGGTTTTGTCTTTTGTTTGACAAATATGCTTTTTGTTTTCTGTTTTAAACAGGTAGAACAGAAGACAACTTAGTTCACTTGTGTTTGCTTCCTTATTTGTACATCGTTAGTGGCAGCAGGAGTGAGTTCAGCTCCTTTGGGTTCACTGGCTACCTGCTTATGCAGAGGGAACAACAGGGAAGCACAACACACTGCTTTAGGAAAGAAGATTTGCCTAGAAAAAGGTTTTCAGTTTACATGGTGAGTCTTAACACATCTGGGCTACGTCTATACGTGCACGCTACATCGAAGTAGCTAATTTCGATGTAGCGACATCGAAATAGGCTATTTCGATGAATAGCGTCTACACGTCCTCCAGGGCCGGCAACGTTGATGTTCAACTTCGACGTTGTGCAGCCCAACATCGAAATAGGTGCAGCGAGGGAACGTCTACACGCCAAAGTAGCACACATCGAAATAGGGATGCCAGGCACAGGTGCAGACAGGGTCACAGGGCGGACTAGCGCTTCCGGGGCAACAGCTAGCCGCTCCCTTAAAGGGCTCCTCCCAGACACACTCAGCCTGCACAGCACGCGGTCTGAGGAGCCATAGGCACACAGACCCCGGGCGCCGCAGTCATGGACCCCCAGCAGCAGCAGCAGCAGCAGCAGCAGCCAGAGGTCCACCCAGCCCTCCCGGCAGGAGCAGGGCTTGCCCTGCTCCATGCCATGCGGGAGGCAGCTGAGCACCTCCTTGCTACACCGGAGGAGGAGCTGCCCCCAGGGCAGCAGGGCTCAACCCCTAACCCTGCAACACCCCCCGCCCCCCCGCCTCACACGCCGGTGGCTGTGGAGCTACCCCACCAGCACCGACTGGTGGGAGCGGCTGGTGCTTGGGGAGTGGGACGATGACCGCCGGCTCAGGAACTTCAGGATGAGCCGGCAGACATTTATGGAGCTGTGCCAGTGGCTCACCCCCACACTCAGGCACCAGGACACAGCCATGTGGCGTGCCCTCACAGTGCAGAAACGGGTCGGCATCGCTGTCTGGAAGCTGGCCACTCCCGACAGCTACCGATCCATGGGGCAGCAGTTTGGTGTCGGCAAGGCCACCGTCAGGGCTGTCCTCATGGAGGTAAGAGAACCCACGGGGGGAGGGCAGGGCAGGGGAGGGGGGCCCAGGCACAGGAGGGCAGGGGAGGGGAGGGGAGGCCAGGGCGGGGGAGGGCAGAGGAGGGCAGGGCAGGGCAGGGCCATGCACACCCTGCTCACCCCTCATTGGTGCTGTCCCATGTGTTTTCTCTGCAGGTTGTGCGTGCCATCAACGCCACGCTCCTGCACAGGCTCATGAGGCTGGGGGACCCAGATGCTACCATCGCGGCCTTTGCCACCCTGGGCTTCCCCAACTGCTTCGGGGCTCTGGATGGGACTCTCATCCCCATCTGCGCCCCGCATCACAGTGGAGGACGATACCTCAATCGAAAGGGCTACCATTCTGTCGTCCTCCAGGCCTTGGTGGACAGCCGGGGACGTTTCCAGGACATTTATGTGGGCTGGCCTGGCAGCACCCACGACACCCGGGTTTTCCGGAACTCGGGCCTGTGCCGCCGGCTGGAGGCGGGGACCTACATCCCCCAGCGGGAGATCCCTCTGAGGGACACCACCATGCCCTTCTGCATCATCGCAGATGCGGCCTACCCCCTCCGGCTGTGGCTCATGCACCCGTACACGGGCCATCTCTCCGCTAGCCAGGAGCGCTTCAACCAGCGCCTGAACCACGCGCACCAGGTGGTGGAGCGCTCATTTGGCCGCCTGAAGGGACGCTGGAGATGTCTCCTGACCCGCCTGGATGCGGGCCCCCACAACATCCCCCAGATTGTGGGTGCCTGCTGCGCCCTGCACAATTTGGTGGAGAGCAAGGGGGACACCTTTTTCCAGGGCTGGGCTGCGGAGGCCGGCAGGGCAGACGTCCAGCCACCTGCTGCCCCCAGTCGGCAGGTGGACCCCGAGGGGATCCGGGTCCGGGAGGCCCTGCGGGCCCACTTCAATGATGAGGCCGCGGGGTGAACTCTGCCCAGGCCCCCCACTGCCCGCCCCTTCCTCCACCACACTCCTGCCCCAACGGCCACACCATGGAGCACCCCACCGCACCCCCCTCCCACTTTTCCTGGACAAATGACAGCATGCACTTGTGGCTGAACTCAAACTGGTTTTTCTTTGAGAACTTTTTTTTTTGAACTGTAAATATATAAAACAAGAACAAACTATAGACAACATGTTGAAACAAACTAATGTGTACAAAAATAAAACAATAGTAACAAACAAGTGTCCTCAATAATAAAAAGAAAACCAGGGAGGATAAAGGGGAGAACTATTTACATGGGGGGGACGGGGCAAACGGGGGGCACCAAAGAAGAACTGTAAACTATATACAAGGGGGGGGGGCCACGTCCCGGGCCCCTCGCCCCTATAGCCCGGCACTGGGTGTGGCCGGCCAGGAGCCCCGCCGCGGTCGCAGCCCTGTCCGGGGCTGGCTGGGGGCGGGCCGGACCGGAAGATAGGATGCCCAGCGAGTCTCAGGTGGCTCCAGGGGTCCCTCAGCGCTCCGGCCCTCGGCGGGGGGTGGTGGGGCGACGGCGGACGGGACGGCGACGGGCGGAGCAGCTGGTGGTGGGGCTGGTGGAGCAGGCAGGGTGGGCGCTGCGGCGGCCGGCGCGGCATGGGGTGCCAGGTAGTTCACCAGCCGGTTAAAAGTCTCCATGTAGGCCCCCCATGCCTCCTGGCACCAGGCCAGCGCCCGCTCCTGCAGCTGCAGCTGCTGCTCCGCGACCTCCAGCTGCTGTCAGTGGATGGCCAGCAGCTGGGGGTCCGTCGCCGTCGGGTGGTGGTGGCGCGGGGTCCGCCGTCTAGCCCGCCGTGGGGCCGGTCGGTCCTCGGCCGAGGGGCTGGCCTGGAGCGATGGTCCTGGAGGGCTCTCCGGGACGACTGACGCCTCGCCAGCGCTCTCTTCCGGTCCTTCTGAGGGTGCAGGTGCGGGACACAGGAGAGGAGGGGGGGAAGAAGAATGGAGACAGGCGTTAGTGTGGGTCCTGAGCTGTGGCCTTTGTCCCCCCAGCCCTGTGCTGCAGGTTCCCCATCCCCGTCCCCGGGAGATGCTGCTGTGATGAATGGGGTTCAGGGGTCCCCCTGCCCTGCACCCCGTCCCCTGGTGGGAGCGACTCTCACTTCACCCCGCAGGGTCTGAGAGCAGGAGAGGTTTCTTAGGCCACAGATGCCCAGTTTCTCCCAGGAGTGACAGCACCAGCTGTCGGAAGAGACAGTCCTTCCAACCCGTCATGGGGAGAAGACCCCAAGGGGTGCCCCTCTGGGATGCAGCTTTCCCCCTCCTCAGGCTGGCTGCCTTCCAGCTCTCCCTTCCCCTAGCCTCTACCTGTGGCCCCCGCCCTCCCCCCCCAATTCCAAGCCAGCTCGGCTCCTCCGTCCTGTTTGTTCAGGGCAGAGGTGTCACATGCCAGCTGTAGCCCCAGGATCCTCCTTTGCCCCTGGGAGCTATTCGGCTCTTGTGGCTCATATGTAGCCTGAGTCTCCCTTTTGCACTCCTCCCACTCCATCACATGCTGCTGCTGCGGGGTGTCCCACCCCCTCCTCCCTGGGGCCCCTCGAGGTTCCGCTCCCCCCGGCCCAGGGATGGGGCATGGCACTGTCATGCGGGGTGGGGGGGGCAGGGGCTGATGGATGCAGTGCTGTGAGAGCCATGGCCCTGCTGTCCTTGGGGCCATGGCCATGTGAACACGTGTGGGGCCCTGGACACATATCTCTTACCCCCGCCCCTCAAGCCCAGGGGTGTACACCAGAGGCGGGTACCTACCTGTCGGTCCACTCCCACGGTCCGGAGATCCCCGGGGGGCGGAGGCCCAGCTGCTGCTCCGGGATAGCAGGAGGAGGATCTGCAGCCCGGATTCTGCAGAGGAGGAGCCCCCCTCCTCCTCCTCCTCCTCCTCCTCCTGCCACGATGTCCCGGGGGGTGGCCTCCGGGGGGGGGGCCCCCGGGGTGCGGGGCTTACCTCCGGGGCAGACTCCGGCTGCAGGGCCTGTTGGGGCTCTCGTCGGCCGAGGTGTCAAGGGTGGCCGGAGGGGAGGAGGTGTGCCGGGGGCCCAGGATGTCCCTGAGCTCCCTGTAAAAGGGGCAAGTGACAGGGACGGCCCCAGATCGGCTGGCCGCATCCCGGGCCTGGAAGTAACCCTGCCGCAGCTCCGTCACCTTACTCCTGACGTGATCAGGAGTGCGGGCAGGGTGACCCCGGGCAGCCAGGCCGTCGGCCAGCCGAGCGAACGCATCCGCGTTCCACCTCTTGCTCCCCATTGCCTAGAGCACCTACTTCTCGCTCCAGAGCCCCAGCAGGTCCCGCAGCTCGGCCTCCGTCCAGGAGGGGCCCTGCTGCCGCTTGCCAGCCTGGCTGCCCTTCTGGGTGGGCTGGCTGCCCTGGCTCCCCTTGGGGGGGGGTCCGCTGGGGGGCTGCCGGACAGCCATTGCAGCTGGGTGGGTGGCTGAGGGACGTGCAGGCTGGCCGCGTGCGTGGGCTGACGCCTGCACGATCCCTCAGCTTCCTGCACAGGAAGGGAGGGGGAGGGGACCTTTAAGGGGCTGCTCCACGCATCCACCATTGAGCTGAGGGGCTGGAGAGAGCATCTCTCAACCCCTCAGCTGATGGCCGCCATGGAGGACCCGGCAATTTCAACGTTGCGGGACGCGCAACGACTACACGGTCCCTACTTCGACGTTGAACGTCGAAGTAGGGCGCTATTCCTATCCCCTCATGGGGTTAGCGACTTCGACGTCTCGCTGCCTAACGTTGAAGTTAACTTCGAAATAGCGCCCGACGCGTGTAGCCGCGACGGGCGCTATTTCAAAGTTAGTGCCGCTACTTCGAAGTAGCGTGCACGTGTAGACACGGCTCTGTAGTCCTTTGGACACTGCTCCATTCCATGTCATTGTATGCTCAGTATTGTCCAGCAGAATGTATGGCACCTGTACCACAGAATATTAAAGTAGCTTTGTGTTAATAGGATTCAGCAACATAGATGTTAGTGTGTCAGCGATGGCCTGGCTGAACTAGTCAGACTTTGGATCTGTATTTCTTGACTGCTATTTTATGGGGAACACTTCCAAGGTCAGCAAGTTAAGGTTTGGATCTTAGTTGTTTTAGAAGTGCCCTTTGAGGAAATATCTGAAGTAAGCTCATTTTGGTGTTGTGAAGAATACAAAGATTTCAGTGCGTATTGGAATGGAAATATTTCTCTTTAGGGTATTATTTTGCTGTAAAATTTGTTTCTTCCGGTTTCAGATGCCATCCAGGATTTTTCAACTGGGTGAACTAATCTATACCAAGACTCAGACTTTATTGCACCATGATCTCCTTTCTGACAGCAAAAATTGCTACGTGACCCCAGGATGGGGAATCGAAACCTGACCCTGCCCGAGCTCCATTGTCCAGTCAGGGGAGGGCAAAGGCACTGCTCCAGGAGGGGTGCCAAGGCTGACATCTGAAGACTTCAGCCCCAGACAGGGATGATGTAACCTGACCCCTGTTGCCATGGGCCCCAAGCCCCAGAAAGTCTTAAGTCAGCCCTGGTGACCCCATTAAAATAGAGTCGCGACCCACTGTTTGAGAATCAGTGACCTGTTAATGATTTCACTGCTGTGGTTTGAGGTAAAGGTTACTGACTTGAGCTAAATGAGGTGTTAGTTGATGATAAATAGCCCACAGAGATCGTGCTTTTTCACTCATCACTTAGTGTAATTAAATTCCCCAGTAAACTGAGTGTGTTCTCTCTGGATCATCTTAAAACAAACCGGCATGGATGATTGTAAAAATTAAGTATCTTCATGCTCCTTGTTCTAGATATCTATTTCAAGTCCTAGTTCTGTGGTTGGGCCAGTGCGCTTGGACCAGTGCAGGCAAATGCACTTGTGGGACTGAGAAACGTACACTGAAAAGACATAATGTGAGTCTCGGATCCTTGTTGTTGTTGTTTTAATTCTCAAACTTACTATACCTTAAGGGAGTGCTGTGTCATATGTTTAAAATACCAGATAGGCACAGACCCCCACTCTAACTGAATGTCCTCCCCCTCTCCTGGAGCCAGGCACACACACCTGCCCTGTGCATGGCAACTCACCAGAGCTGCTGCTGCAGGTGCCCCAGGAGGCAGGAACCACGCAGCAGCTAGAGCCGCCGCCACTGACACGTGCTTGTCCCACCAAGCAGTGGAGTATGCGCGCAGAGGGGACTCGTGTGAGGCTCTTAAGGAGCTGCATTTAAAGGCTCCAAGAGCCTCATGCAACTCCAGAGCCCAAAATCACTGCACTGCAGTGTCCTGTTCACTACATATGGTGAGTGGTGAACATACTGCACATCACAGCACTATGTTTTCAGCTACTTGACCCGAGATCTACATAGATTCATTTCTGACTTAAAGTTCTTTGAATAGACTGACATGAGTTTAGTACTAATCCACAGCTGTCCTTGAATTCAGTGGAATTTACAGCTGCTCAATACTTCAGAAATTCAGGTGTTTAAGGTTTCACATTAGTTTGCGAATCACAATCACATATCCATTTAGTTTATAGAAGTATCCACCAGGGACATAAAACTGCAGTCAGGGACAGAGCCTCTAGGTGGCTCCAACAGGTCTGGTTACTGGATCATTCACATTTTGCGCAAGTTCCGGATTGGGGGTGGAAACTTACTCACCAGTTCTGAACTGGCAGGAATGAGGTGTGGAAATCCACTGTCTTGTACTTTCCATGTGCAACAACTAATACTACCACAGGTTAATTATTTAGTTGTCTCAAAAATGCTTCTTCAGTTAGCTGGACAGTAAATAATACATCAGATATACATGGAAAACATTTGGAACCATGACTAGCAAAAACAAAAAAGTGACTGGGTTTTTTTTTTCAGCCAGTTGGATACTACCATTCCTAGTAGTGTGAGCTGTGCCAGAAACTGTAATATGCTGTATGTGAGCATCTGGTGGCTGGGTATCACAATATCGTAGTGGCTTCAGAATTTTTCCTCTCATTATCACTGGTTGCATTTTAGCATTTCAGTACACTTCTGACGAGGGTATATGTAATTATGTACAAGCCACATAGACTAATTTGGTAAGGTTAAAAATTACAGGCCCAATCCTGCGACTGCTGCTGTGGGACAATACTTACCGAGTATGAGTAGTCCCATTGCCTTTAATAGGACTACTTATGGGGGTAAGCATTATTTCCATTGCCAGTGTTTGTAGAATATGGCTCTTAAGCAGAGCTTGCAGAGTGAAGATTAATATGCATCCCGTCAGTGATTTAACTATTACTTTTAAACCTGGGTAGAGTTCTAGAGAACACCATTAAACCTATTTCAGAGTGAGTTGTTTCAGTGTGTGCTCAGGTTAAGAATATGGCACATAAAATGCTCCTTATTTCTCAGTATGGCTTTCACCAACATGACATGCTTTATTAATGATAACCATTGTTGATGTTTGCTTATATCGGTTTGGCACACGTCTCTGGGTGTACTATTCTGTTTGGAAATACTGACAAGAGTTTGATTTTCCTGTCTCCTTACCTTTTGCAAACAGGGGGAAAAAAAGCTAGATAAGAGGGAGAGGAAAGAGTGTGTCTAAATTAAAATGGCTCCTGTGGTACTGGACAACAAGCTGCATGGGTTCCAAGGCGATGGATGCTGTTCATTTAGCGTTCTTCTCCCAAAAAGTAGCCTTTTAAAACTGCCCAGAGGTTACTGTGAAATAATTTGACAACTGGCTCTTGGGGATCACATGAAAAGAGCAAATGTCTGGTGCAGTAGGAGGTAACGAGTTCTTTCATAGCTGAATGCTTTTTAAATGACCATGTGGCCGATGTAGCTCTCCACCAGAGAGAGACAACCTTCAGCTTATATGTTGGTTTGTGCTCAGTTCACATTTGAAAGGTTCTCTTTCCAGCCACCAGAATGGAAATATTGGGACAGATTCTACCTGCTATATAGCATGTGAGTAACATATAGAAGCCAGAAAGGTGCTGGGGAGGGAAAGGAGAAACAGTATTTCCGTTAGGTGTGAGAAGCACTGTATAAAGGCTAGCCAGTATATGGCATTGAAAGCATATGTGAGCCCATCACTTTGAGCTTTTGGGGAAAGCCTTTATTTTGTGTACTGGGTAATTTCCTATTTCATTAGCAGAGTGGCCTAACTTGGGTGAACTCTTGGGGCCTGTTAATTGTACATAAAATTTATTCATTAAGGTTGACTGACTTGCACGGAGCAGGGGCTCTTTTATATCCACCATACAAAGCTAGGCACTTAAACTACTATTACAAAACGTATATTGTAGCTTTCATCATTTGTTATTGCATATTGGTATATGCAGCGCAGTATAGCCAAATACAGATTTGTTGGAAAATCTGTGCTGCTTTTCAGACTTAGAGCGATGGCCCCATGTTATCTGAGCAGGAGCAAAGTCCTGTCTTCATGATGGGGTAGAGCAGTGGTCATCAACTGGTCGATTGTGGTTAACTGATTGATCCTGGAGACTCTCCCAGTCACTTTTGATATTCAGCCACTAAAAGTCTGGTAAGAGCGGGGCTGCCGCTGAGGCAGGCTCCCTGCGTAACTTGGCCCCGCTCCAGTCCCAGAAGCAGCCAACATGTCTCTGCACAGTGGTCGCAGGGATCAGGGTGACAAGGTCTCTGCTTCTGCCTGCAGGTCCCGCCCCTATAGCATCCATTGGGCAACCAGTGGGGTGGTAGCTGTAGGGCAGGTGTGCCTAACCAGATAGAGATGAAGAGTCCAAATAGTGCTGGATAGAGTGCAAAGAACCATATATTATATATTTATATATAGTCCTCTTTTATATATCTATATACAGGTATGTAAAATAAATATAGTATGTGGCTCAGTGCCCTCCCTAAGAGCCAGGCACCCGCAGTCCCTCCCTAATGCTCTAACGGAATGCCCTCACCCCAGAGCCAGGCACCCTCTGCCACTTTGATGAGATGTCGGCAACTCCCTGGAGCCACCTCCAGCATTGCCACAGCTGCCATGCAGTTCTCCCAGCAGCTAGTGGGGCATGTGCATGGAGCAGGCAGGTGGCACTCCTGGTGTGCAGGTCTGAGGAGGAGCCTCACTGAACGGCTCAAAGAGCCACAGGTTGGCCACCCCTGCTGTAGAAAGAGACTGTGCACAGAGCCACAGGGGCCATAAGGATGCATTGGCCCTTCTGGGAGCAGCATGTGGCCAGGGCAGGCAGAAAGGTAAGTGCCTCCCAGTGGGTGTCCAACCCCAGCCTTAAGGCCCCTCTGGGAGCCAGCACCACATTCCCTTGTACCTCAGCCAGAGCCCCCACCCCACACCCCAAGCCCCTCAACTCCAGCCCAGAGCCTGGATCCCCTGCCAAACCCAACCTCCATCACAGCCCTGTGAGTGAGGGTAGGGAAAAGTAAGTGGCAGGTTGGGAGTAAGCAAGGCAGGGAACAGGGTAGATCCTGAATTCAAAAATGATCCTGTGTGTGAAAAGGTTGGAGACCACTGGGATAGAGCGTGGGGCAAGCTGGTCACAGAGATGAGATGTTTTTACTTCAGGGTCACATTGAACAGACTCATTACATGCGTGGGAGGTGTTCCCAGTTGTGTACACACAGTTTGGCTGTGCCCACAACCTGGTTTCAGAAACCTGCTCTGTATTTGTGCACATGCTTGCAGAAATGAACTAAATAACAGAATGTCTAATGCCTTTAACAGACTCTACTGATATTGCCTATCTATGCCAGTTTAGTGAAAAGTGGCCCTTTTTACTTCATAAGGCTAAATACAGGCAATCTGTTAACGATTTCTCGCACCATAAGTTTAAGTCTATATGTTGCATACAACTCAGTCTTGTAAAACCCTAATGATGTCTTAACTTGTAAGCAAATGCATTGAATTCAGTGGTTATTAGGCACAGGAATAGACTTTGTGAGGTCAAGCCCTTACTGTGTTAGTTCCTTTGTGCAGGGATCTTGTAATACGAGTTTGTTAGGGTAGAGCTGAAAGGCTTAGTCTGTGGGAATCTTAACTGTTGGCTGACTAGTATAAGATTTAGTTTTACAAATTACTTGACACTGGGGGAAGGAATGCAACCACCACCACAAGGAAGGACACCAGTATCCTGCATGGAAGACAGGCATCCTGATCAGCATTATTTCACTTCAGAGTTCCGATAAGATCATAGTCTTCAAGTTAATGGATTTCTATTGTTGGAATCTATACAGGGGCCTCAAGTGCTGCATCTGTATTAGTAAACCCTTTCAAAAGATAAACTGAAAGCCCGGGCTCTTTTGAAAAAGCCCATGGAGTATCTACACAAAAAAAGGCAGCACCTCATTAGCATAATGGTGGCTGCAGCCGTTCGAAAGTGCTGCTTTCGAGTTGCGCACTGCCTGTGTAGCTGGGGGCCTTTTGAAATGACCTCCAGGACTCCAGAAACCCCTTCTTCCCAAAACAAATGGGAAGAAGGGGCTTTCAAAGTCCTGGGGCTCGTTTCAAAAGGCCCCCGGCTACGCAGGCATCGTGCAATTCGAAAGCAGCACTTTCAAATCTCTGTGGCTGCCATTATACTAATGAGGAGTTGCATATTCATGGCAGTGCCTCATCAGCATCTTTCGAACACCCTCATTAACATGCGCCTTCCGAAAGGAGGGGGCTTGTGCAGACACACCCAAAACATGCTCTTTCAAAAGTAAATTGAAAGAACATGGTGCTCCTTTCGAAAGTGCTCCTCCGATCCTGGATCAGGAAGAGCAAGTCTTTTAAAAGAAAGTGCATGTAGACGCTTCACGGGCCCTTCTTTCAAAAGAGGAGTACTCCATGGTGCTGGCAAGCTGGGGCGCAGAGCCACCCTGGCCAGCATTCTCAGAGCTCTATGCTCCCTGCATCTGGCCGCATTCCAAGCCGCATGGACCCAGAAATCCCCTGGCAGGAAGCTGAGAGCGTGCTGGCAACAAAGGCACAAACTGTTTGGAGCATGACCTCAAGGCTACCCTGCAGACCCACAAAACCACAATGTCCAGCAGCCAGACTCCCCAGGAGTCCCAGGACACCCCTCAGAGCCCTCATATGGCTCACAGGACCCCAGCCAGCCAGCAAAAAAGAGGGTACCCTCCTGGGCGGAGCTGGAGCTCGGGGATCTGCTCGGCCTGTGGAAAGAGGAGGAGGTGCTCTGGGAGATGATTGGCAGGTGATGGGATGTGCCCTCCTCTGCCTGCCTTGTGACTGGCTTTGCCTCTCAGGGATACCCGGCCAGCACACAGCAGCAAGTGCGGAGCAGTGTTAAAGAGCTCCAGCAGGGCTACGCCTGGGCTCAGGACGAAGCTGGCTAGTTGGGGCAGGTCTCACAAACTGCCCCTGCTACCAGGAACTCCAGAGTCGCCTGGGGCACAGGGACACCCCACCACCACCAGCTGTTGTGGACACCCTGGTGGATAAGCCACACCCAGAGGGCCAGAAGGAGCCAGGACCCCATGACAGCCCCACCCTGCTGGACACTGAGCCAGAGCCGCCCTCTGAGGTCTCCAGAAACAGGAACCTAGTAATTGACCTGCCATCATGGTTGTCGAGCCAGGCAGCAGCCAGCAGGGCATTGCTGGATTTCCTAGCAGGGCACGTACCCCTGCTCGTGAGGCGGGGCATGACAGCTGCCAGCAGGCCACCCACATACCACCAGACCTGGGCCAAACGCATCCCGAATGGCTGTGGCTGATGGCATGCCAGAACAGCCACCAGTTATGCTCAGCACTGGCCCCCATGGACAGTGGCACAAGTTGTATACGCAGGAAGGGGATGTGTGGGGCTGGACTACACCCAGGGACCGCCCCACATGGGCAGGGACCCTCTCAGGACCCTTAATACCCCATGGCCGTCATGCTGTTGGATGGGAGGGTGGGGGATATGGCCTTCGGGGCAGTGGTGTGGGACTGACATGCTGTCTGTCTCTCCCTTTCTATCCCTACAGCTGCACTGTTGGAGGGCTGGGAGAGTCCCATCCCCTCCATCATCCCAGACAGCCCACTGGAGGTGGTGGAGAGGGCCCAGGTACCCCTGCCACGAGCACCACAGTGGGCCTGAAGCCGGAGGGCATGGAGGCAATTGAGGGAAAATGTTGCCAGATGCTGCCAGGCTGAGGTGGCAGAGCGGTGCCTCCACCTGGAGTTGTCAGTGGCCTGGTGGCAGACAACCTGGGAGGAACTCATGCCAACCTCAGGGCCATGACCGTCATCGTGAGGGAGCACTTGGCTCACCTTGATCGCCCCCACTCTCCCACCCCACTGCCTGCCAAGCCCAACCCCACCAAAGTCCTCCGATGGCCCTACCTGCCCATGCTTCCTGCCCCATCCCAGCCCTGCCAGGGACTGCGAACCCAGGCGGGAGGGGATCCTGGGGCTGACAGGGCTCACAGCAATCCACCCCTGTCCTGGACTGATGCCCCCCACTTCCACCCCACAGGTTGAGGTCCCCTCTTTCCCATCCCCCCATGTACATAGTCTGCCCCCTGTTTCCTGCTGTATATAGTTCTATTCACCATTTGTTAAAACCACACAGTTCCTAATTTTGGTTAAACAATTTATTTTTGCACCATCCCTGTGTCCTGTGCTTATGGTGGGGGGACGGTGAGGGATGTTCGTGTGGTGCGGCCTGCGTGGGGTGGCTGTGGGTGGGGGTCACTGAGACCCATGGGAAAAGCTCTCCAGGAGGGCCTCCCTAATAAGGACCCGTCCCGGTGTGCCTGGTGGCGCAGGGCAGTGGCCAACTGCTCACAGGTGGGGCCGATCTCGGCCACCTATCTCTGAATGCACGCCTCACCCTTGCCTTCCACTATATTGTGGAGGATGTAGCGGATACCCACCGCCTGAGAGGCATTCTGCAGGCCATCCTCCAGGCACCTGAGGAAGCACTGTCACTGGCCCTTCAGGCACCTGAAGGCCTTCTTGACTGTGTTGCTGGCCTGGTTGAGATGGGCGTTAAATACCTCCCAGGTGGGGTCAGGGTGGCCTACGTAGGGCTGCAGGAGGTAGGTGGCTTCCACCACCATGCATGGGGCATGGTAATGCCCCCAACCTGGAGCTCCCTCTGGGGCACATATGTCCCGCTCTCCATGTGGTGATAGATCTCAGAGTTCTGGAACACACGGGCTTCCTGTGTTCAGCCCACCTACCTCACATAGACGTGTATGAAGCGGCCCTTGGTGTCCACCAGTGCCTGGACCACTAACAAGTAGCAGTCTTTTCTGTTGATATAACTGCTGGCGCTGTGTTCTGGGACACAGGTGGGGATGTGCATCGCATCCAGGGCACCTCAGCAATGCGAGAAGCCAAGCACTGCAAATCCTGTGATGGCTGCATCCACATTCCCCACTTAGACTACCCTGTGGAGCAGCATTGCGTTGATGGCACAGATGACCTGTATGGGAGGGAGGGTGTGTGCTCTCGTGAGGGGTGTACTTGGCTCTCTCCCCTGCCATGTTCCCTCTTGCCCCTTCCTCCATGCCTCGGGTCCTCCTTTACCTGGGGCTCCCTCCCAGTGGCCGGTGCATGACCCAAGCACACCTTACTTCCACGAGGACAGCCATGAGGGTGGCCTTGCCCACCCCAAATTGGTAACCCCCCTGACCAGTAGCTGTTCAGGGTAGCCAGCTTCCTTTTTGAGGGGAAGGGCAAGCCTCAGGTGGGTCAGTCAGCGGCAGAGCTCCTGGAAGTTCCGATTGGTCATTCTAAAATTCTGGTCTCACCTGGCATCATCCTAGTCCCCCATCACCAGCTGCTTCCATCAGTCCGTGCTGCTGGGGTAGCTCCTGATGTGCTGGGACACAGCAGGAGGGCCACTACACCCCAGCTGGGCTGGAGCAGCTTCCCTAGTCACCACCCCCAGTTCATGTAACCAGTTAACCAATTAAATGGGACCAGAACTACATTCATTCTCAAAGGAGTTATTCCAAAACCTAGCATCTGTCTTGCACTATGTCTCATCAGCCTCTTTTTAGGCTGATGAAGTGACTTGAGTAGCCTTCCCTGCATGCTGTTTTTTAAAATAATTAAGTTTTTCTAAGCTTTGTAGCAATGCAGGCGGACTCCTGTTTTTCGACAAGTTTTTAAATTGATGGCAATTGACACTGCTTCAGGGTTCTAATACCCAATTTGGATCAAATTACAGTCTTGGTTTTATTTTTGATTTTTCACGAAGTTCTGATTTAAACGGGATTTTCTTCATAAAGTGAACAGTGTACTATCCTTTTGATTATCTATTTGTGAATGTAATTTCTGTATCTTTGATTTTATGTAAGAACTCTACATACCAGTACTGGTTATGGGAAGTTGTTCTGTTGCTTGTGATAACGTCCCAATCAGCATTTTTGTAAATTTTGATTTTTGGTTTTATAACTGTTAATTTTGTACCAAACTTAAGCTTTTTAAAGTGGTTAAACCCAGTGCAGGCAGATGTTAGAAGACTCAGATTGTCAGTCACAAAACAGACTGAAGCATTCAGATGTGGCGCTAGTTAACTTATAGTTATTTTAAGACTGATTAGTTCAAGCAGTCATCTAAACTTTACTTCCCTTGTTAAGAAGATTCATTCATTTTAACTTCACTGTGATTTTTCCCCCTCTCCAGATGGTACTGCTAGAAGCATCTGCCCAAGAGAAACAATAATAGTTGTAACTGATCGTTTAGTACTATATTTAGGTTTCAGATGGGCTTAGGTCACTCAGAGGTTCAAATGGTTATTTTCATTACTGAGAGCATCTCTATCACCTGTTGCAAGACATGTAGCAAAGTGCCTGGATCACAGACTCCAAATGTTTGCAGATACTCCATGTAGGGAACAATTCAGCTGATAATAACAATGGGTTTTTTTTTGGTGGGGGTGGGTCTGTCAAACTCAGGTACTACTGATGTAACAGCTTCTGGCAATCCCACAGGAAAATAGACTGCACGAAGCCCTGGGCTGGTTGTGAAACTCAGTACAAACCTTTCAGATTTTTATCCGTACAGTAAATTCTGTTTTATCCATATTCAGACAGCCAGAATTCTCAATTAACCAGCATTCCGTTGTGCCCCAGCCATCCCCTCTTACTCTGGCAGCCCCTGAGTGTGTGTGTGTTCAGCGGCTCCTCCGCTCTCCCGCCCACTGCCTACCACTGGCAGTGGCTTCCCATGCAGCATGGCAATGGCGCTGCCCGGAGTGGCTCCCCACACAGTGCCTGCTGCCCGGAGCAGTTCCTCATGTAGTGCAGCGATGCCTGAGCCCTGCAAGAGGCTCGCCACCATCCCCACTAATAAGGTAATGGGGCAGTAGTTGAACAGGAACTGGCACAGTGGGAGAGAGGCAGAGGAGCTGAACTTTTTTATCTGGCATATTTAAACGTTGGGCAACCTGCTGCTCCCGGGGCTGCCGGACATGAGTTTACTGTAATGTGTAGCTAATGTGTGCTCTGTATATATTATACATGCACGGTTTAAGTAGCGATGCTCTAATAGCTATTTGTAAAAAATTTCAAGGTAAGTTTTTTCAAGCCATACCCTTCAAATAAGCCAGAATGGGGGGACATAGCCTAAGTGGTAAACAAAACTGATGTCTCTTCTAATGATGTGGACTGTTTTACCACCCTACTTATTGGAAGGCTTATTGCTTTTTGCTCCCTGACTTAACGGAGATACCGTACATTTTACAGTTTTCTAATTGTACCTGGCATTTGAGAGAAAAGACTGAAGAGGGTCAGGTGCTGCCTAGATGATAGCGGAAGCCCACAGCCAGTAGCATTTGTTTCCATGGGGGAGCATGTCTGCACATGCCTTGGTGCACATAACCAAATTTATTCTGCCCATGGAAATTAAAAATTAGAGGGAATGTTGTTCCAGAGAATTGCCTCATGGCTGTGAGCTGCTTTTTGCTTTTTTACTGATAGGGCACATCACTTAGTCAGTTAACCTGCAGAGCGAGAGCCATATGCAGGCTCAAGTTTGATTTCCCCACATGGGAATGCATTGGGCTGCCAGTAAATCAGCAGTCTCTCCTGGTCAGGGTGCCCTTGAAAGTGAAGTCTGATGTCATCTGAAGGAACAATTTCTCTCCAGTGTTACCATATTGAATGTTTCTATGGCAGCGTTTCCCAAATTTTGTTCCGTGCACAATGGGAATAGGTGTTCCGTGAAAAAAGTTTGATGCTAGTGATTATTTTTCCTTCTAAAATACTAAATAAGAAATTATGTGATTATCAAAAATACACAGTAAGGTATTTGAATAATATTTAGAGTGCAGGTATATTAATATTTATAATGTGTTTGTAATAGTATAGTTATTACACGACTCATGCCGACACAGAGTTGCAAAAACATTCTTCCTGTTTAAAAAAACTGTCAAATGTTACTTATTTTTATTTTCCAGTAGTTTTCTGTAAAAATAACAAACTTATAAAAACACAAAATTTAAACATATTTTTCCATACCTAATTTGTTTTGCATTTCTTTTTCATAAAAAAAATATTTTTAAGCTTTAAGGAAGGATATTCCTTTTTTGAACAATATTGGCCTTTCCATTTTTTTTTAAACAAAAGAGTGACATTTGGATGTTATATTGATGTTTTGTTTTGGGTTGGAACTTAATTTTTCATTTTTATACTTAATTATAGGGTTGCTAACTGTCCTGCTATGAGACAGACATTGGTTATTCATTCAGATGGTTTTTTCTTGTTGTTTTTTGTTATTTGTAAAGTACAACACATCTAAAAAACTTAACTCTTAAATAAACATTTGAGCATTACATGTGGCAATTTTTCATTATGAACATCTCCCCACTCCATTCCCCAACCCCAGCCAATGGTTTTGGTCAATATAGTCCAAGCCCAAGAGTGTTCTGTGGCCAAATTAGTTTAGGAAGTGCTGCTCTGTGTCATTTCATATCCTAACAAAACAGCCAAGGTTATAGGCCAGGATTTACAGCCTTCAGCATGTGACCCATCAGGGTAATCAGCTGGCGGTTTGTGAGACAAGTTGCTTACATTGACTGTGATTTGCCATGCCCAGCCAGTGATGGCTCTGGCAAGTGGCACAGGCAGTTGTGGCCACTGGGAGCTCTGGTAACTAACCAATGTAGCTGCCTCTTCTCACAGAAGTGAAATTGTTAACCCCATGGGAAAGAGATCCATCAGTTTAATTCAGAAAAATGTGAAACAAGTGTTTTAAAATAATGAAAAAGAATGGCATCATGATGCAGTCACCATCCACATCCCCTGACTTATTGCACTACAGTTAGAATATTTGCCATTATTTGGCCCTTGTCAAATAATAGGCAGTCAATTGAATGACCATCCCATATTTAGTTAAAGTATTTGTGATGTAACTCTTTACTTTTGCCCTCACTCATCTTTCCAGAACCAGCTGAAAGGTAATACAAGTAAATTGATTAGGATCTTTATTGTAAACGCTAAGTACTCAGTTAAAAACAAATCTTCAACTGTAGAAGCTATTCAGGACAGCTAGAAAGTAATATATCACATAAGATTTATTTCAAGTGTTTTTATAGGTGGACAAGTCAAATGCATCTGAAGAAAATACAGTTTGTAAAAACACTTAATACTGTTCCAGAGCCCAATCCCATGAAATAATGAGCACCTGTGATGCCACTTTGTAGAGGTGGTAGCTGCACAGGCTCTCAGCTTAAAGTTTCCCAATTGCAATATGAGATTTCATTAAAATGGTGACCCTTGTCTAAAAAAACCCATGTAGTTTAATCTACTATGTGACATTTTATATCATCACTGTATAAATTAACTTCGGATTTCTCTCTTTTTCTCTCCTCTAGCAAAACTGTACAATCTAAGGTGGACTGCATTTTGGTAAGTAGAACTTTGAGATTTTCCAAATATTAAAATGCATTCTAAGACCATTATAGATGGTTGATCATCACTGTGTCCCACTGGAAAAATTATCCTGGGTGAGTGGTGTAAGATAGTTACCCAAGTGTCACATGTTCAGTGGCCTATGAGAAGTGAATTTAGTGATCTCAGTCAGCTTCTCAATGGATGTATGCCTATGTCACACAAGCTAGCTAGCTTCAAGATTACTGCAGATTGTAATATCACTGTTTGATGATATTTTAATCATTTCCTGTGTAGGGCTGATCAGTCAGGGTAGATTTTACTTCTCATTTCTCATGTGTGTACCTCTTAAAAATTTCAAATGGAGGTGTGGATCCCTTTGGAAATCTTAGTATTTGAAATACTAAATACATGAAAATCTTAAATTTGAAATCTTAGTATATGAAAATCTTAGTATTTGGACCCCCAGGGATTCCTGAATGTCAGGTAGAGAACTACTGCCTATTGCTATGGCAGTAAGGGATATTGTGCTTTGTTGCTTTTACAGGGACTATTGAATTTTTTCCCCTAACACATTCAGGGTACACATCTATACTTATGGGAAGGTCAAAGCACTGGTGGTCAATCTTCCAGGATTCAACATAGCACACTTAGTGGACATATAGTAACTCAAACGGTCATGGCACTGCCGTCAACCTCCCACTGTGTAGACAGTAGCAAAAATCACTTTTAGATAAGTTGACTCCAGCTAAGCAATTCTCTGAGCTGGATTTGCTTTTCTAAAATCGATTACACCTCCTCGAATAGACCCAGCCTCAGTGTCTTACCGGGATATATACTGCCTTCGGGCCTGATCCTCTAGGAGCGGAGTGCTATCCACTCTGATTAGCCTCCTAAGATGCTCTGTGCTTCAGCACGGTCAGTCCTTTTTACCAGCATGGATTGTACTACATTTGTAGTTCCGCTGCAGGGAAGTATTATATTTGATTTATTACAGTGCTTGATTAATGTCACTATGCCAGGTCTTTGGGGCAGATACCATATTTTAATGATATGTTTGTGCAGTGCCTAGCATGTTTGGGACTGGGACTGCTAAATATGAACACAAAAACATGATGATTTGTTAAGATTCTTGTATGTGTTTTAAGCTTCAGGATAGGCAGATAATGTCTGTTCCAAACTCTTGGAACCTTAAGGCCGTGTTTACACTACAAAAATAACTTTGAAGTAACAGATTTCAAAGTTGAGTGTCTACACACACCCTACTTCGAAGTTACATTTTGAAGTAGGGCATTACTCCATTCCCAGGAATGAAGTTAGGACTTCAAAGTTGGGCTTCCGACTTCGAAGTAAGGGAAGACGTGTAGACTCTCTGCTGGTTACTTCAAAGTAGCGCCTAACTTTGAAGTTAGTTCCTGGTGTAGATGTACCCTTAAGGAATAAAACCATCAAACTAATCCAAAAATTGCCATAGCAATTAGGATGGATTGATTTAAATCAAGGTAATTTAAATAACTGATTTTACTAATTATTTAAATCAGCACATTGGAAACACACTGGAAATATTGTTTTAAATCCTCCTGTTTATTTGCATGTTGCCATTGTATTTTTTGAATTTTTTCAAGAAAAAGGTTGATACTCAGTTTATAATTATGAAAATGTGGTGCTTTCCAACTAAATATAGTCTTTGCATTACATTGATGCTTCTTTATTGCTTTCTTGAAGGATATACTAAATGTCTTATACATATTTATTTAAGTAATTATATAGCTTGATTTACATTTATTCGGATTTTTATTGTGTTAGAAAATGGTGAATGATTTTTTTCTGGAGGGTAAATTTTTTGTTTGTTATTTATGTAAAGCTGTATTTGGATGGAAGTTGAAATTTAATTAAAATATACGAAAATAGCATTTAGTATTTTAATGATATAAACTTACCTTAAATGTTATGGAAATGTAAGAAATATGCACCAAAACAAGGTTTGCATTTAATCTTGCTGTGAATTGTAGTTAGTGAATGGAATAGATTTTTTTCTGGTTACTGTGTCCTCCAGGATTAGAAACAGAAATTCTTAAACTTTCACACTTCATTTTGGAAGAGGACAAAAAGCTTATCTGTTTTTTTCAACTTTCAATTGGTTTTTAATTTTGAGCTAATTGAAAAAAATAATCCCTGCATATTCAGGAAGAGGCTACTGCTATCAAAAAACAGGTTTAGTTAGCTCTTCAACAGAATCTGATTCCACTTGCACCAATTCAGGGTTTAACAATCTTAAAAACTTCACAGCTAGTATGTAACACTTAGTATTTTGTATATATACTTGAATTTATTGTGATACAATAATGATATACCTTAACATAGTTATCAGATTCAGCTGTGTTTTAAATTGGTTTAATAAAAAATATTGTATTTAAATAAAAAAAATTGATTTTTATTGACCATGTTAGCAGGTTAGTTGCTTCTTTGCACAGACATAGGCCATCCATAAACATGACCTCCTCTACCTTGTGTCATTCCTGAAAAAGAAAATCCATGCCCTCCGTAAAAAATCCAACACCATTGTCAAGATCCCAAATGCTTTCCCAGAGAAAAGCTTTGCTTTATGCCTTATTGGGCAGAAGGGTGTATTTCTGAAGTTAAAGCTTTCAAAGTGTGTCCTCTCTTCAGTTCTGAAATGCACCGTTTTGCCCAAAGCAGTCAAGACCCATAAGGCTAGAGCAAAGCCTCCGTCCCTTAAATACTCAAGGAGCTTTGCCTAGAATGGGGCGGGCAATAAGTTTTGATGGCGGAGGCATTCCAAGAATTTGGAAAGTGGTCAAGGGATGTACTCTTCCATGGTATTGATGGAAGAGGTGCGGGACGTGTGATGGAGGCTGGGTGCAGAAGGGAGATTGAGATAAGGGACTGGAGTGCAGGAGGGGTGTGAAAGAGGCAGCTGTGACCTGGGGTAGGGGTCTGGGATATAGGAGAGGGTGCATGGGCTTGGGTTTTGATCTAGGGCAGGAGGGGGTTGTGACCTGGGGCAGGATCTGGGGGGGATAAATGTGGGGGAAGAGGGTTTGGGTTATGTGAGTTAGGGGTGCAGGATGGGGGCAAAGAGTTAAGTTGGTGTAGGGTGGGGGAGCAGGAATGGGGAGCAGAGGGTTGGAGTAGGGAAGGATCTGGGGTGGCAGAGGCAGGCTCTGGCCAAGAGACTTAACTTGAATGACTCCTAGCCAGCAGCCCTGCAAGAAGCCCCATATAGTTGAAAACTGCTGCCTGCTCCATGTGGTTCTCTGCTTCAGGTCCTGGGGGGCAGGACGGGGATTGGCTTTACACAGTGCCCCTGTCTCTCAGCAAAGTCTCTTAACTCCTATTGGCCAGAAACCAGCCAATGGGAGCTGAGAGATTTGCAAGAGGGTGGGAGCAGCATCCAAAGTCTTCCCCTCCCCTATCATCGGAAGCTCAGAATTACGGAGAACAGGAAGCTACTTAAAGCAGTAGCTGGCTGCTCTGTGCCTGAGTGGGTGAGCTAGATCTCACCCACCCTGGCCTAGAATTTCAGTGCTGACTGCGACTTCAGTAGTATTTCATGAGAAAAGCCGTCTCAGGAAGGCAGGGCCAATCCATTTAGGGCTCTAAGGGTGTGTATGTACACTTCAAAAAAAACACCGGTGGTACCAAGTCTGAGTTCTGGTCAATTAAGAGAGCTTAGGATGGCGGGGCTAAAAATTAGCCGTATAGGTGCTTGGTTGGGTTCTGACCAGTGTTCTCATATTTTACATCCCATGTGCAGAATAAATTTGGTTATATAGAAGGAGGCATGTGCAGAACTTTGGCTAGAGCCAAAGCCTTTTTGTGTCCATGTCCTGTGCACCACCAGTAGAAACATATGCTGTCTGCTTTGGGCACTCAGCTAATTAGCTGAGTGGCATTTGAATCTCTCCTGACTGGCCACCTAAGCACTCGGCTTACAGGGAAGACTGGTTCTGAGACCCTCCCTCTAGCAGGATTTCGGAGCCTGAGCTCCATCTAAGCCTGAATGTCTACTCTAATTTTTAGTCCCACAACACGGTTTTTCTGGGTCATGGAATTTCACCCAGAAATGAGTAATGATTAGTAGTAGTAGTAGTAGGTAGTATTATCATATTGTGGCTCATGCTGCCCTCTAGCTACCTTCATATGGTATCTGTGTAGCAATATGACCAAGCACTCTAGGAAAATTTTAAATGTAAGTTGTCAAAGGATACCTTAGATTTCCAACGTGTTTATCCTGAGAATAAAGTTACCCTAATTTGTTGTAGCCACATGGTATTTCTTTAAGCTGTATTTTTGTATCCATGTCCTTTCAAGGACCAGCTTCAGATCCAGTCTTGCCTAAAATGGATTTTGGTGGGCGTTTGATATTCAGCCTGAGGATGAAAGTGTCCTCCTGCATCTCCTTCTTTCTTCATGCCATGTATGCCAAATGCTTCCCCATAGTTCCTCTGAAGTAGGTTGAAGTTCATTCTTGAGCAGAGAACACAGATAAAGGAGATTAGTGGCACAAAGACAAGTTGCAGCAGGTAGAAGTATATATTATTAGTTCTTGCCAAAGTGCAATATGGCTCAGAACTGCTTGAGCCGCACCAGAAGAATTTAGCAGAATAGCAGTTGAGCAAATCATTCATATTCTGTCCGTTTACAAGCAAATCGTGTTTGAGTTGGAAGTAGGTTTTATGCGATTAGTCTTGGGTTTCAGATTTTTAAGTGCAGATCATCAGCTTGTCTAGCAGACCCTGAGGGTAGTCAGCATATTGTGAGCAGGAGGATAAAAATCTGGGGCAGCAAGTCTGAGGGCCCAAGTCTGTAGACTCAGATGTCGAGATTCTGTTGTGGCATTTTTAGTTTAGTTTTGTTTTGTTTTGTTTGCAGTGTGCATGTAAGCCTAAATGTTTCCCTTCTGTTGTGACTTTTGGATTATTCTGGAGAGCTGGATAATAGCTATTTTCCTAGATGGTGTCTGAGCTTGTCATGCTAAAGAACAATCTGTACAACTTGATTTTGAATATCACAAGGGTTTCCTCTTGACCTTGCATTTCAAATACCTCCTTGTCTGTCCTGCTGATGGGATCAGATTCCACCCATCATGGAATGGTTCTCTCTTGGTAAGGTACCTTTGAGACAGGATACATTCTTAATATAGTGCAGTCAGTTAGAGATACAGCGTGGAAAGCACAGCACAGTTCAGAAAGTGAGAATCAGAATAGGTTACAGGAAATAGAAGTGGTGACTATGCCAACCACAATATGAAGACTCAACTAGAAGATTTCTTCTGGCTCTTGGAGAGCTAAGACCTGTTTGTGTGGGAGTCTGGGGATTCCCAAGCTCAATAAAATTAATTTGTTTGTGGTTGACTTTCAAAAATCCTTATGGGAGAGCTTGTGTTAGGAGACTCTCTCTCCAAGCCTGTGTAAGCCTCTGGGGGACAAAGGCTGTCAGCTGCATTTACTGACATCACACTTCAGCTGTGTCTGCACTAAGGAGCTGCACTCTCACTGACATAGCTGTGCCAATATCAATTTAAAATGTAGTTGTATGAACAGGCTTGTATAATTATCAGCAGTTGATGCCATGCGACCTGAGCATTTAGACACTGTTAGATCTCTTCTCTCCTACCCATTCGCTGCTTCCAAAGAATCCAAACCAAGCTTGTGGGCAGGTCCATCCAGTCCACTTAACATGTTCATCCTTCAATTGATTTTTCACGATCTGTACCTTCTCGAGAGATTTCCAGACTTCTCAGCACCATTTGCGTGCAGAGCACCAGGAGGCATGCTGCTACAACAGACCCGTATCCTCTATCTGTTTGGGTTCTTTGATAACAACACCAAGGAGTGTTCCAGAGCAGTGCTGTTTTTTCGGAGCACTTTAATTGCTGACTGCAGTAGGGAACATGAGATCAAACCCTGTGGAGGAAAAGCCACCTTTTAGCGGTTTTCCTTCACTCGGGTAACTGAATTTACAGTCTTTCTTCCTTTGCTGTGAGATCCTATTGCCGCTTTCATACCTGTTTAATCTTATGCAGTTAAGTTTTGCCTTAACGTTTCTAGCAAACATGTTTTCATTGTAGAGAATCTCCATATTTACTGTTCTTCATCGTCTGTGTTATGTAGTACCTAATCTTAGACAGAACCACAGTCCCACTGTGCTGGGCGCTGTACAGACATGAAGGAAGACTAAATTGCTCAGGGCCGGGACCACAACATTTAAGACAAAATGCAACAGTGTATGTTTAGGGGGACAGGGGATAAGAATAGTAACTTCATGTCTTTGTTTAGACTTTTGTGTATCTGTGTGTGGCTTGCTGCACTGTTTGCATCCTGTCAGATTGTCAGTTTTTGGAAGATCATAAGAAAATCATTCTGTGCTGTGCAAACTAGAAGGGATAATTAGCAAGAATTGTGGTGTAAACATCCATTAAAGATTTATTGCAACATCTTTTAAACTGTAGTAAACACATCTAGAAGTAGGTGCTCACTTAGTGTGTCCGGATTGGTATATTTATGTTGCTACGTGCTAAACGAACTCTCAAACTTGATTATGGGGCTCACAGTTTGATCACTCAGCAAGAAGCTTGAGGTTCTTGGCCCTGTCCCTGGCCTTTAAAAGAAATTCAGTGCTAGAGGGAGGTGCTGTATTGAGAGCGATGATCACTGAAGTCCCTACTCTACAGAGGAGTTTGAGCATGGGTGGCAGCAGTACATACCCCCTCCATAAGTGACAAGTTATATGAGCCCAGGGCACTTGGGTTCCAGGAATATTCCTGGCCCAGGGGCCCTGCTTCACCAATGTTCAGGCTGGATCGCCCCTCTGGTCCCACCTGCCGCTTCTGCACACTCCCACAGCCCCTGCGTCCCCCCAGCTCTGGCAGCCATGCACAGTGACAACCCTCCCCCCATCTTCTCCCCGACCCCTACTGTAGGGTTATGTGTGCAAGCAGCCACCTGGAGCCAGCAGCTGGAAGCCACTCTGCATTGCCATGGGTGGTGGCAAAGGCCCCTGGGCCATTTCAGATCACCCAAGGTTGGCAGGTGGGGCTGGGGGACACAGGTGGCAGGCAGCAGTGTGTGGAGATCCTGCCTTGCCCCAAGAGCCTCTGCCAGATGGGGTTGCTCCAGGTAGGTGCAGCACCTGCACTCCGCCATATACCCCACATCCTTTCAGAGTCTGCACTGACTCTAGCCCCCAAACTCCCTTGCAGAGCCTGCACATAGAACCTAGACTCAGTCCCAGAGCCTGCACCTTTCCTGCACCCCTGTCCTCCACCACAGCCCAGAATCTGCACCTGGACTCCATCCCAGAGCCCAGTCCTCACACCTCCTACACCCAAACTCCCTCGCAGAGCCTGCACCTTCTTCTGCATCCCAAACCCCTGCCCCAACGCAGAGCTTGCGCCTGGCACCCAAAATTGCTCCCAAAGCCTGCCTTCCTCCCCCTCCCAAATTCCGTCTCAGAGCCTTAGACAGGTGAGGTGGGGAGGGGTGGGTGCTGAGCATTTTCGGCATCACCTAAATTTCAGCCTTCTCCTTCCCCTCCCACCACACTGACCCTTTTCTGCCTCTGAAGCAGCATGATTCATTTCTGTTCTGGATAGCCATTATCCTATAGGGGAGAAAGGGAATTTCAGCTGTCCAACCAGTATTTTACTGTGCTGTGATAGTGACTATTCCTCCTCCAGATGTTGGTCTCTACATGAAGATGAACTTAGTTTACTGATAAATTAACCAAGAGGCCACCAGCCACAGCTTCATATAACAACATTTTTGGTCAGTATGGATGTGGATTCAGATTTGGTTCTGGGCTGAGAGAGGAGGGAGAATTGTTTTTTAATGGAAATCTTGTGTGGCTGAAGGCTTCACCACGAAACAGTATGGAAAGTCCTAGTAAGGAAGAGTATTAGAGAGGTAGCCGTGTTAATCTGTAGCTTTAAGAATAATATGTCTTGTGGCACCTTATGGACTAACAGGTATTTTGGAGCGTACACATTTGTGGGCAAAGACCTGCTTTGTCAGATGCATGAGTGGCGGGAGTGGTGGTTTCAGAGGGGTATTTAAAGAGTATTTTGAAAATCTGAGATGCAATTTGTTTGCAAATTTGACTCCATTAGCCAAGGATTAAACAGAGACTGGAGGTAGCTCGCAGCTTACAAAGGCAGCTTCTCTGCCCTGGGTGTTAATATCTCCCCATTAAACTCTGAGAAAGGCTCACATCCCCCTGTCTGATCTGACTTTTTTTTTCTTCTTTTAATACATACTCCTGATAATGGGCCATTTCCACCTTGCTGAATAGACCTTGTCAGCTCTGGCCCTCCCTTTTACTGGGACCCCACTCTTTAAATACCATTCTGAAACCACCCCCCCACTCATGCATCTGATGAAGTGGGTCTTTGCCCATGAAAGCTTATGCTCCAAAATACCTGTTAGTTTATCAGGTACCACAAGACTTCTTGTTGTTCTAGTGAAGAAGAGGCAGTTTGTAGTTTTTATACAGGTTAGAAGATCAGCTGAGTTATTGTTTCCCCCATAATCCTTAACTCTGCTTTGCTAGGGAGGAACCTAGGTTTTACCTTAAGCAGCTAATGCATATCAATTCAGCAGACTGTTGTTCTTAATGAAGACACGGTTTTAGTAAAAACCTCTTTATTGTGGTGTTTGGAATAGGTTCAGAAAAAATCCTTCTCTGGAGTAACATTACTGACTTCAGGGCATTCTAATAAAGGTCATGAAATCTTGTTTCTCAGTGTACACTTGAAGCCTGTTAAAATGCTGGAGATTGGTAATATAACCATGATGAAATCTTAATCTGTTTCTGGATGATATCCATGGGCTGGGGAAGAAGGTAAAGCTCAAGAAACTAAGGCTGTTTCTACACAGGCCACTTCCTTTGGAAGTGGCATGCTAATACAGGGAGCAAAAGATGCTAATGAGGCATGGATGCAAATTTGCTGTGCCTCATTAGCATAACATCACGTGATTTGGAATCCAGAAGACCGTTCTTCCGGACTCCAAAACGCTGTCTAGAAGCGTGGCCGCCGGGGGGGGGCTTTCGGAAGGAAGTCCTTCTTTTGGAGGCCCCTTCTTCCTCGGGTCACGCTTCTACACAGTGTTTTGGGGTCCGGAAGAACAGTCTTCCAGACTCCAAATCACATGACTTTATGCTAATGAGGCACGGGGAATTTGTATCCACTCCTTATTAGCATCTTTCGCTCCCTGTATTAGCATGCCACTTCCGAAGGAAATGGCCTGTGTAGAAACAGCCTAAAACTATTTGCAGGATTTACTAGATGAAGCGCTAAAATAAAAACCTCTCTTATTTTAAGAGCTGAAGCTGTTTCTGTATTATTCACATTTGTATTTGTGAGTCTTTTCTGGTCAGAAAATTTTACAAAAGAAGTGAAAGGACCCTGAAAAAATGAATAGGGGAAAAATCAGTAGACATAGGATTATTCTGCAGTTTACAGATATAATATGTTAATTTTTATTATCACTGCTGTTTTCTGCAAGAGATGTCTGAGTATTAGTGTTTGTTCAGAGCTTTGATGTAATACTTTTGAGTAAAAATGAATCATTTTACCGCATTGAAAGATTATGTAATCTTTCACTTACTTTCTTTAAGAGAAGGGAAGGGAAGGGAAGCTAGATCGGTAAGGTCAGGTGTGCTTCAGTCTTTGCTACGGAGACATTTTAGACAACTCACACGTTTGTTGAAGCATATAAGATGTGAAAACTGGTAGGAAGAGTGAAAGGGGGCAATGTTGCAATGCTAGCCCAAAGCTAAGTTCTGTGTTTTACTGACATAATACACGGCAAGTTTATTCCTTCATAAATTTTTCATGGCTCGTGTTAGTTTGTCTGGCATCTGAAATGTACCTTATACAGTTTACTTTTCTGTCCTCAGACATAGCATGTCAGTTTTGTTTACTTGCAGTCAGTTATTTTTAAAAAAAATCTATTTTTAAAATAGCAACTGTTGTTTGGGTGAACTGTTCAGTATTAGTAATCCTTCCTTCCCCAACCCCCAATGAATATTTAGGCGAACGTGGTTGTGTTACTAAGGAGCAGTATTGTAAATCACGTGAAATGACTCTGCCATGGACTGAACTTGGCCAAGATTGCATGCTCAGAGTAGAAGAGCAAACGATGTAGTCAGTCAGTCAATCAATCAGTCATTCATTCAATCATTCATAAGTATGTCTTCTAATGAAGTCAGACAAGTTTTAAAGCAAATCTGATACTATGTGCATGTTTCATTACTGTTTACCAGCTGTAGTTTGGGAACTATGTTGTTTTTATTAAAAAAACAGTTGGGCCACCTTGGGGACTTGCTGTTAGACTATTTCTTTTTTCTGGATTTGAGATGAACCCATCCTGGAACTAAATTATTTTTTTTTATTTGTATATGTTAAGAATATTCTCCCAAAGTACATAGCATCCCAAAAAGCCTGTTGCAGTGCTCAAATCCCTCAACGCATCATTACCAAAAAGCCAGAAAATAATGGGCTTTGATTCTTCCTCCAGGTATGGCAACATGAAATCACTCAAGCTTTGCTGCACTTTATTTCATTAAGAGCAGTGAAGGGTCCTGTGGCACCTTATAGACTAACAGAAAAGTTTTGAGCATGAGCTTTTGTGAGCACAGACTCACTTCATCAGATGCTGGTGATACTTTATTTCATTACAAACTCTTAAAGAAACTACATCCTTGCCTTTCACTGGTTTATATCTGCAGTTCTCATCTTTTGGCTCCATACAAATCATGTTTGACTTCTGCTCAAAACTCCAGCGGCTCTTGGAACAATAGGAAAAAAAACTTGATCCTAGGAGAGTGAAGTTCTAGATCTGTCTAAATGGAAAGGGCAAGACAGAGCTCCACCCAGGGACGTACCAGGGAGAGTAAATATTGCATACTGGAGGCCTCCTATTTAGTTTGTGTACCAGACATATTTTGCCTGCTCCTATGTAATGGGAGAGTCATTATACCAAAGAGGAAGAAACTCTTGACCAGGAGTCAGCAATCTTTCCAAGATGGAGTGCTGAAATTTCACTTGTTGACCTCTATGTACAGTGGGAGTGCTGTGATGCTTTTTAAAGTCACTAAGGCTAAGTCTACACTACAGAGTGGTTTCGAAATAGGGTATTTTGAAACAGTTATATCAACCCATTTAGCTATTTCAAAATAGGCTTTATTTCTCCTGTTGGCAGAGAGGTTTGTTGCAGGGATTGGTTCCAGGTTTAAAGTTACTCTGTTGTGATCTATAGTTTCTGGTGAGAATCTGCTTAAGGTTGGCAGGCTTTCTGATGATTCATCAGGGAGGCCGTAGGTAGGGACTGCGTGTGATGGTAGGTATTACCAAGCTTTCCTCAAACTACAATACCCGCCTAAGGAAGTGAGGAAACAGATTGACAGAGCCAGACAGGTACCCGGAAGCTACCTGCTACAAGACAGGGCTCCCAAAAAAAACAAGAGAACACCACTGGCCATCACATACAGCCCCCAGCTAAAGCCTCTCCAGCGCATCATCAGTGATCTGCAACCCATCCTGAACAATGATCCTTCACTCTCACAGACCTTGGGAGGCAGGCCTGTCTTTGCCTACAGACAGCCTGCCAACCTTAAACAAATTCTCACCAGCAACTGTAAACCACAACACAGTAACTCTAAACCTGGAACCAATCCCTGCAACAAACCTCGCTGCCAACTCTGCTCACCTACCTACACCAGTGATATCATCACAGGACCTAACATCAACCATACCATCAGGGCTCCTTTACTTGCACATCTACTAATATAATATATGCCATCACGTGCTAGCAATGCCCCACTGCAATTTACATTGGCCAAACTGGACAGTCTCTATGTAAGAGAATAAATGAACATAAATCGGACATCAGGAACGGTAATGCACAGAAGCCTGTGGGAGAGCACTTCATTCTCCCTGGACACTCAGTAACAGATTTAAAAGTAGCAGTCCTAAAACAAAGAAATTGCAAAAATCAAATGGAGAGAGAAATCTCTGAACCACAATTTATTTGCAAATTTGACTCCATCAACCAAGGATTAAACAGAGACTGGGAGTGGCTGGCCACTTACAAGAGCAGCTTCTGTGCTGTGGGTGTTAACATCTCCCCATTAGACTCTGACAATGGGCCCACATCCCCCTGTCTGATCTGACTTGTTTTTTCCTCTTTTGATACATGCTCCTGATAATGGGCCATTTCCACCTTGACTGAATAGACCTTGTCAGCTCTGGCCCTCCCTTTTTCTGGGACCCCACTCTTTAAATACCCCTCTGGAACCACCCCCCCCCCCACCGCCCATGCATCTGATGAAGCGGGTCTTTGCCCACGAAAGCTTATGGTCCAAAATATCTGTTAGTCTACAAGGTGCCACAGGACTTCTTGTGGTGTTCATAGAAGAGAGAATTCAGCAACCCCATTTTATGTACTGAGAAATACATGAAACCTGTCTATAGAGAATGTAGTTTAAATACCACAGACTTTGTATGAGTTGCAGTAAAAGTCACACAGATATCGATAAGTCAGCAAGTTTCAGGAGTTAGTATCAGTAAAAATACCAGATGTTGTGATTTGCTGCAGTTTATAAAAGAGGGTAATCCAAATGGATTGTCACCAACGCTCTCTCCACCCTCCTGCTTCCCCACTCCCTCCCAATGTTGTGTTAGCCATTTAGGTTGAGAAAAGTCTTTTACTCTCCTGTCTCACCTCTCCCGGACAAATTTTTCTCTAGTGCTTCCTTTCCTCAGAATATATTTTGTCATTTCTTAGTGGCTCAGTCCTCTGAAGGGACTTGAGGTATGTTGTTTGTTGTATCATTCTCAGGATTGTTTGTTTTATTTGGTTGCTGCTGGTTATATACTGATTAAAAAGAAGAATAGATATTAACATAGTACTTCATTTTACAGTACTCCTCTTTGTAGTTTATCAGAGGTGTTGACCTCTTGGCCACCTGACAAGACTCTGCTTAGCCTTAGTTGAATAAAGGGACACCCTGCTTTGAAATTAAATTAAATTTCCAATTCATTTCTTTCTGCCTTGGTTTCATTCATTCTTACATTGCACAATAAGCAGATGCCTTGGTCTTTCAGCTGAACTATTTTTAAAGTGAAGTAACAGCCAAGGAGAGATGAATTAACCACATTCCAGATAGCACTGTTTTTAAAAAATATTTACTTGTATTGGTTTGGTGATGCTTATGCATAAACTAATCTTACTTGTAGCAAGAGTCTTCTCAAATTAGTGTTAATACAAATGATTGAACTGTGAGTTTTATATAAATATTACAATATAAATAACCATTTTGGGGGAAAATCTGCAATTTTACTATGGCTTCACATGCAACAATTGCAGTATTCCCCCAGGTCTAAATAAGTTCACCTTATCTCATTTACTTTCCTGAAGGAAACTGTTTGCTCCTTGGTATGGGAAGTCTGGTTTGTTAGTCTGTTCCCTACCCTTCCATATGTCACCCAGAGTACCACAATTGACTGTCTTAATATTTCAGAGTCCAGTTTACTGCACTGGGATCACCAAAAGCCTAGCTCCCTCAGGATAACAGAGCATCCTGTTCCCGCTCCTGATGTGTGCATGTGCCTGCTGTGTGTTTGTTTTTTCACCACCTTCCTTGATATAAAGCAGTGGATCTTAACCTTCAGCCCAATCAACACAAAGCTGTGGCTCATGTGGCAACCTCAGGGCCAAACAGGTAATGTATTGATTGTGTGGATGTGGCTCACATGATACAGAGAGCTACATATGTGGACCATAGTGCTAAACAGGTTGAGAACCGCTGCTTTAAAGGCTTTGAGCTAGATCCTTAGCTGAGAAGAGCAGGCATAGTTCTGTTGAAGTGAATGGAGGTTCAGGGATGTACAGCCTCTGAGGATCTGGCCGTCAGTGGCTCTTTGACAGCCACTAAGAAGGAATATAGAAACTTGACTTTCAAAAAGCCTTCTTTAGTGCTTGCTCCCTTTGATCACTGATGCTATTGAGTGGATCAGTCCAACAATCATGCCTTATTACAGAAAATCTATTTTCTGGTGCTTTGGTCTTTGGGTGCTGAGTGTGGCATTACAAGATTAGGCGTTCATAATGAAAGTTTCAATTTAAACGTCTTTTCATTACATCTTTTTTTCTTTTTACTGGGAAATCCATTTCTGGTTATGAACATAGTTACAAGTGGTTCACAGTCATGCTGGAAGAGCATAACAATGGAGGTTCCACAGGGGTCTGTTTTGGGACCAGTTCTGTTCCATATCTTCATCAATGATTTAAATATTGGCATAGAGAGTACACTTAGTAGATTTGCAGATGATACCAACCTGGCAGGGGTTGCAACTGGTTTGGATGATAGGGTCATAATTCAAAATTATCTGGACAAACTGGAGAAATGTTCTGAGGTAAATGGATGAAGCCTAATAAGGACAAATGCAAAGTGCTTCACTTCGGAAAGAATCATCAGTTTCACACATACAGAATAGCCAGTGACTGTCTAGAAAGAAGTATAGCAGTAAGGGATCTAGCGGGTCATTGTGGACCACAAGCTAAGCATGAGTCAACAGTGTGACTCTTGCAAAAAAAAGCAAAGATGATTTTGGGATGCATTAACAGGAGTGTTGTGAGCAAGATGAGAAGTTATTCTTCTGCTCTACTCAGTGCTGATTAGGCCTCAGTTAGAATATTCTGTCCAGTTTAGGGCACCACATTTCAAGAGGGATGTGGAGAAAGTCCAGAGAAGAGCAGCAAGAATGATTAAAGGTCTAGAGAATATGAGCTATGAGGGAAGACTGAAAGAATTGGGCTTGTTCATTTAGAAAAGAGAATAGTGAGAGGAGACATGATAGTGGTTTACAACTACCTGAAAGAGTGTTACAAGGAGGAGGAAGAAAAATTGTTCTTAGCCTCTGAGGATAGGACAAGGAGCAATGGGCTTAAACTGCAGCAGTGGAGGTTTAGGTTGGATATTAGGGAAAAACTTCCTAACTGTCAGGTTGGTTAAACATTGGAATAAATTTCCTAGTGTGTTCGTGGAATCTCCATCACTGGAGATGTTTAAGAGCACGTGAAATAAGACATCCATCATGGATGGTCTAGAGGGTACTTGGTCCTGCTCTGGGGGCAGGGGACTGGATTCGATGACCTCTCAAGTTCCTTTCCAGGTCTTCTATGATTCTGAGATTAACTTTTACAGTTAAAGGTAAGCACATACTCAAGCGTCCACATTTAAATGCTGATGATTATTTACCTTGCTGTACTGTGTGGATGTAGACTTGAGGTCCTGTTGTATAAACACAGAGCAAAATGGTGGTTCTTGCCCCAAAGAGCTTGCAGTCTAGTCCTTTCACATTGGCAAATGTTGCTTGTTATTTTATTTGGGAAAATTTTAAAAACTTGTGTTTGAGTTTTTTTACAACCCCATCATACTGTTCATTTACCATTTGCTTTTTTAAAAAATCTTGTTTTCTAGCAAGAAGTTGAGAAGTTTACAGACCTAGAGAAACTCTACCTCTACCTTCAGCTGCCTTCGGGTCCCAACAATGGAGAGAAAAGGTATGTAGGCATTTAATGTTAATGTTTGTATAGTTTCCAAGAGATTTTTTCCTCCATCAAATACACATTTATCTACTGTTTCTGGAAACAGTCACAATTCTGTTTTTCAAAACTGAACAGCGTCTTTCAAAATATTTTCAGAGAATTAGTTCTTCAGAAATCTTAACTTTGGGAACCGTTGATGCATAATAACTAATCTGTCAAAATGAACTTTGCCTGGTAACAGAGAGGTAGCTGTGTTAGTCTGTAGAAGGCAGCAGAAATGTAGCACATTAAAGACCCACTTCTGTCCCATGAGAGCTCATCACCGAATAAATAATTTTGTTAGTCTTTAAAGTGCTACATTTCTGCTGCTTTGTTTTGCCTGATAAGATATTTATGAGGGAATGCTTTTGGTTGGAAGACTAACTATGGACTAGATGAGATTGTAACCTCAATTTGTATATAATGGAATTGCTGTAGAGCACTTAAAATATTAATGTAGGAAAGAATGATTGTTACTTTATCATAGGCATGGCAGTAGTTGTTTATCTGTTTGTCCTTGCCATCTCTGAAATCACTGCACATATCATACTTGTAATTAATAATCATTTCTCCCTCATATTAATATCCAGAACAGGTATCTTTTATTAGTGCTTATTGGAATTTCCCATATTTTTGAAAGTTTTTTTAATTATGAAAAGACTCCATTGTTTCCACAATTTAAGGAAGAACCATGCCTTCTGTTACAGGCCTTAGTGTGATCCACTCTTAACTTCACAAAAATATAAGCAATCCACCTGAAAGTGCATTGGCAAGAATTTATATCAGGACAGAAATTTCAGGAAAGTTTGAGGCAAATTGTAAAAGGCATTTGGGAGATATGAGGAATGACCATAACCTTTTAAACACGATGGGCTACATGAAGTCCTTCATTCTGTATGTCCCCAGTGAAGCCTGTACAAACTCTAAAGCATCAGTTAGAGAAATTTAGTGGGTGGTAGAGTTTTTTATATTCATTGACTCCATTCTGCTTGACTGATGGATTGCATGGCATGCAGCTTTCCCATCGCTACACTGGAGTCACAGATATCTATCTCAGAAATGTAATAAATTGTCCTTTCTTTAATGTTGTTTTCATTATGTGTCATATCCTGACCTTGAGTCATGCAGGAGAAAGAGGCATGAAAGCTCCATGTGCTGCTGTAAAAGGGGGCGGGGGTCATTGGGAACACCAGGCCAACCAGAAGATCCTTCATGCCCGTTAGGATATCTGGGAGCTGTTATACATGTAGTGGATAGATTTAGTGGCTGAGATGGTATACAATGTGTGGTACTTGAACCTGACTGAAATGTCCCTTTCTACCTCCCCTACTCACTGTTGAAGTGTCTATGGTTGTAGAACTCAGTTAACATGGGGTTATATGACAGCATATATGACTAGATGTTTGATTAGTCGTTACAAAAGCATCCATACAAGTTCTGGTTCTGTTTATGCCTCCTGTTATTCAGGCAAAAACGTCTCATCAAGGAGGCATTGTGGAGTAAATTTTAAGAATTGTGTTTATATGATGTCTGCACTGGATCTCCAGTTTACCCATGGTTTCTTTCCATGGGAATCTTTTTAGTCTATTTGAACATTTAGCACCACTAAATGAAATGGAGCTACCAAGTACATCCTCTTCATATTTGTTTTGACTAGTGATCAGATCTCGATGTCGTCGAGCCGTGCACAGCAAATGCATGCATTTTCTTGGATCCGGAATACCTTGGAGGAGCACCCAGAGACATCCCTTCCCAAACAGGAAGTTTATGATGAGTATAAGTGAGTGCCACTAAGTTAAATCCATACATCTGTTTGTAGCAGTGCATGAAGAATAACATGTGCAGTACACATATCAAATCCTACAGATGCTTTACCTATAAGCAGAGGCTTGAGCTGCCTTGTCTATAGTATAGTGAAATGTGGTAGGGGTTAGAATTTAAATTCTTGCATTACTTATGCTGACAGTGAAACTTAAATGAAAGGAACTGTGGATAAATCCTGGCCTGCTGAAGTCAGTGGGAGTTTTGTTATTGACTTGGGAAGGGCCAGGATTTCACCTGTGTGCAGAACAATAAAGAAGTGAAAAATCTCTTTTTCAGACATAGCAGAAGGAAGATTTATATGTTCATAAAAAGAAGCATAAATAATAATATGGTTATTAAACTTGCTCGAATCATAGCGCAGTATGTACAGAAAGGCCCTGCTTCCTGAGACTCTACTCCTGTTGACAGGTAGAGACAGTTTTCAGGCAGGTATCCTAAAAATACGTTTAATTCAAAATTAGTGACCAGAGTTTACATAACTCAGGATTGGGACAGACATACATTAGTCCGTCTGTCTTGTGTATCTCAGTGCCTCTGTATGTTTTTTTTGGTAACAAGTGCATTAACATAGTGTCTTGGGATGCACTAACTCAAGTGATGAACTGCTACTATCATCAATATTTGCACTATTGAAAGTAAGACGGTGGTTTTAAACTGCATTTTTAAATAAATCTAAAGTTAAGAACCTTTTTAAAAATTAGCATTTAAATTAATATTATTTGTATTATGGTGGAAAAGGGGAATTTGTGTACCTAACACTAATAACAAATTTGTATTGCTCCCTTCCATGCAAAAATGGCCTAAGTTTTGCAAACTGTGCACATACATGACCATCAAAATGGTGCAGTGACTTTCTTACACGCAAAGTGGTGGCAACTAACCAGCGCCCAATACGTTGCACAGAAAGGCGAACTGGGAGTTTTGGTCAAGCAGATAGGAGTAAGCAGCAACTTCAAAGTGCCAAGAGATTGTCATGCCCGGACAATTCATCTGTCACCTGAAAGACCGCACACAAAGCCAAATGTGTAAAAATCAGTTTATTTACATCAGTAGGTTGAAGGGGATATTGACCCTCTGATCTACATGAAATACTGTATCTGTCACAGAGAATGAACCCTCACGTGATAAGCTTGTTTCCAATGAGTCGCAGTATATCATATTGGTCATAGAATTTGTGACCAAGCTAACACAAGCTGTTGTCAGTTAGCTCTCAAAGCTACCATATAGCCAGAAAAGAGATTAGGACTGGAGGAAGGGTGCAGCCAGATATGACTATGCTCTTGAGTGTATTTAAAACCAAAAGCCAATCAAAGCAAGAAATCATGGCCCAATTCCCTGAAGATGAATTAGAGTAAAAATTATGATCTGTATTAACAGTTTCACCATCCAGATGATTACAGAAATTGCAAGGTGCTGATTTTGCTCAGCTCACAAAATGTACACAGTGCTATGGCCAGATTTTTCTGTGCAACATGTATATACATCCCCTTAGTGATTTTGCTAGGCAAAGTTAATTTACTCTGACTGAGTTGAAATGTGGTGGTATTAGCTTGCCTGGAGTAGCTGAACACACACACACACACACACACCTAGTTCTGAAATCTCACCATGACCTCAAGTTGTGTTGTAGGCTAGAAACCTCACCAATAGCGCAAGTATTGTGAACTAACGAATCCTGGAGCAGTCAGTTACACATACACATGGCAACAAAGGCACCAATAGTTGCTGCACAAGAGAAAAATGTAGGCATTATTCTTAAATATTTTTCTTATTAAATAATCTACGGCCTGTTTCAGCAACAAATCTGCTTGGCTTCCATGCTGTGCCAAGTGCAAATGCCCAGAAAAATTATCATCTACAGATTGTGTAGTGTGAAACTTGGACGGATTTTCTGTGTAGCTACATCAATTCTTTGTGTATTATTGTTTCCCCTCACAAAATAAAGATGGTGAGGAAGTATCTGGTAAAATATCAAATATTTGTAATCTGTTCTCTTTTTAAAGCATCTGCTCTCTTTTAAAAACATTTAGCTTCCATGAATATTTGTATGAGTTACCCTCATGCATCAAAAGGAGACTAGACAGCAGGGATAGGAGATGGTGGGAAATGACAGATAAATAGTAGCATTAGTTCTAAGATAAGATATTTCTCCCTACTTAGGGGGAGTAAGACATCTCAAAATGTACTTTTTTATGTCACTCATGAACTATTGTTTCCATCTTCCACCTGAGCAGACAGATTTTGTGTGGGGTTTACAATGAGAACCACACACACAAATATTAATATTATAAAATATGCAAGGGTCATACATCCATCAGAAGCCACCAAGATTTTTGGGGACTAACACCATAAAAATACATTTGAATTTCTGCTTCAGCTATGATGTGGTAGTTTTAACCTGTTTCATTACATTATAGTTTGGATTCCAAGTGTTTTGAAATATTAAAGGCAGAAGCACTGAAGCTACCCATCTCCAACATTTCTTTTTGATTTTTTTAAACTTTTTTAACGAAAAAAAATTTTACTTGTGTTACGTCCTTGAAGTTCCAATGCACTTTTATTTGTACACTAATTCTTCCTACTTTATGGTTTTATAAATTGTGTGCGTAGGAAGAGACTTACATTTGGTCATCAGATAGATGTGACTACACTCATCTTGCCTTTAAAATGGTAAAATAAAGTTAAATTACAAAATAAAATAGCCAGCTGAAAGGTAAAGAATTTGTCATACAATATCAGATATGAGATGGTTCACTGGTACAGATGTGCACCAACCATTATGAGCAAGGCTTCCTGTTTCACAGAAGGCTTTAATACCAGGGAGGAATAGCAGATGATGTCTTCTCTGTGAGTCTCCCTTAAAGTTTACTCCAAGAAGAGTCAGCTTTAAAATGCGCCAGGGATTGCCTGGTGTGCACTGGAGATGCACAGAATAAATGTATCCCCTTGTCAGGTCCCCGCACTGTTCTGTTTGATACACCTTCCAGCAAAGGGGAATTTTGCTGTGCGACTTCTCCCTAGAAGTAATGATTTTCCGGCTAGGCCTATGTAGCCAGAAACCAGCATGGATTCTATATGAATTTAGTGCATAGAGTGCAATCCTGTGTCTGTTACTCAGGTATGACTCCCATCTGCCTGATCAAGGGCTTAATGGGGCCAAGTCACAACTATACAAAAGATGGTTGTCAGGTGATAAAATCGTTAGAGAAGAAAATTAAAGATGTTGCTGCACTGAGTTTTAGCTTTGCCTGAGCTCTGTTGTAGACTTCTGTTATTGTCTTCTTGCCACTGTGATGATCAGAGAGAAATGATCATCAGATCATTCAAGTATTTGAAGTAATAGAGCTAATTATTCGTTTACATTTCTGATAGAGTTGGCAAATTTTGATCAGGAGTTCTTTAGTTCTCCTCTTCCTCCTGTAACTGACTAAACACTGTTTCACTGTCTGTAAAGGCAACTGCTTAATTTGGAGATGGTGTGTCATAAGTGTTAAAGATCTCAAGCCATAAGTTAGAAAAGAAAGATTTGGGAACTAGAGCAGAATGACTGTGGAAAACTCAGCTAGATTAATGTGACTGGCACATGTGCTCAGTGTTGCACGTTTTCTTTGTCTCCTGCACACTATAGTATTGGCTGATAACACCTTTGGCAGTGCTTTCTGAGAGGGAGTCTAGACCCCACGAGTCAGGAAAGGGTTAATGGGCTGCTGGGGCCCGGTCAACCTCACCTCGCCGCCCCAAGACACTTAAAAAGGTGCCAGACTGGGAAAATAGTGGAAAAGCAGGTGGGAAACAGAGGTGTGTAGTGGCTTTGCCTCTTTGTGCCGAGCTACAAGGAAGCATGCAGAGGGAATGAGGTCACATTTACCATTTAGACACCAGACAAAATGTGCAGTGCCATGAGCAGTGCTCAGCATTGGCCATTGCAAAGCATGGTGCAAGTAGTGGCCAAGAAGTTATGCTACTCTTCTTTCAAGGAAAAAAAAATATTTCAAAAGAAAATGTCATTCAGTCCCCTAAAACCGAAACAATTAATTTTCAGGTGATCTTTTCTGTGAAGTCTTTTGTGTTTTTATTGACCTTTATTTTGTTAATGCATTTTATGTTCCAAATAACAATGTTATGTTTCAAGCACTTTTACAGCGTAGGTCAGTGCTTTACTCTGAGGGCATATCAACATGGAACCTTAGTCCTTACCACATGTGGCCTAAATTGTAATGGGCTCTAAATGCCGACTGGCCTATATGGGTTCTGCTGGCATGCACTCGGGTTCTCTAATGTGTGTTCATGTAGTCCTCTTTCAAACAGTACTGCATTAATGTGCATTAGGGAACTTTTAGCGGGTTTGAACAGGGTCCAGATGGACCAGTTAAAATGCAACAACTGGTGTGTGTTAGAATTTACGCCCCCTGCTAGTGAGGATTAATGCACTGTGGATAGTGTGGGGAAGAGGAGAGGTGCTTTGCAAGGAAAGTATGGAAGACTCCAGTATCTCTGCAATTTCTGATGTGGACACCTTCCACTTCTGTCTGCTTTATCTCAACCTGCCCTCTGTGCAAGCACAAAAGCTTCTGGGCATATCACTGCCCACCAATGTGCCAAAAAGGGGAATAAGCAGAGGCAGGAGCCATTAAGAAAAAGGCATGATGCATGATGCTGAGTCAGCGTCAGATCACAGACAGATGAGGCTCTTCGAGGCTGAGCTAGGAGGAGGGTTCACAAATGCCATGGAATGGTCTGTGCTTTTAAATTACATCATGAAATAGTAGTCGCTCAAAAAGGTCATGTGTTCAGGAGCTTCCAGCATGGACCCAGGAAACCCAATGAAACTGTTGAGGTCTGTGGCTGCTGCTAGGCCCTAGCCAGAAACAGACCTGCTAACCTTGCCAGTTGCATATTTTTCTTTTTTCCCCTTAAAATGAAAATTTTCATTTGAAAAGAAGTGAGCAGTAAGGTTCCAAGCCCATTGCTTACTAGTTTAAGTAGGTTTTACTTGTACTGTTCAACTTCAAATGAGGATTTTCAACATTCTCACAACAACTCTCACCGACTGCATCAAAGAAACTGTACAGTACACCCAGATGTATGCTACGGAGATGAGGCTTTGTACTCCAGTTGAAAGGGGGAATACAACAACTGGCATCAGCCAACTGTGCTATCATACCTTATGAGAGCCCCAAGAGAGTAAAGTCACAGTCCAGGGGAGACTGGTGACATTTGAAAATGGATAGGTGAAACAGACAAAGCAAGTTGATGAGAGGAAGCAAAGCTGCTCATGGGACCCCATCTATACTACAAACTGGTCAGTGCAAGTTACATCAGTGTAAAGTTGCTACAATCAGTATATTGCTCACACACGTGGATGCTTGGCTGCTTATGTCAGCATTTCCTGCACTCCCTGGCTAGGATGACTTAGTTGGGGTTGATCCCACTGGAAGCAGGGGGCTGGACTCGATGACCTCCTGAGGTCCCTTACAGCCTTGGGATTGTATGATCATAAGAGATCTGAGTTGATGCAAACTTTTCACAAGTGCAGACCCTCAGCTTCCCACCACACCTCCACCCGTTTGCAGACCCCCATCAAAGCCAATTCTGGCAATTCTTATTTATCTATTTTTTTTCCTGGGACACCCTGCAATACCCTCACAGACTCCCAGGGGTCTGTAGACCTCAGGTTGGAAACCACTGCAGTATGGCGCACTATGGTTATCCTACTGCACCATGCTCCACCCTCTGGGGAAATACTTTTGGGGGAATATTTTCCTACATGCTGGGGCACACCTGAGTTGTGCAGGATGGTGTTGGGAGCAAAATGTCAAGTTTACCTCATACAACTTTCTTTATCGCACAATTCCAGATCAATCCCCATAATATTGGTCCTCTCCCCCTCCCTCCCCCGCCAAATCCCACTTCTTGCTCTCTTCCATTTTTGACAATGTCAGGCCCCTGCAGGTCACCACACTCCAGTCTTCCACCCAGCAACTCAATAACAGCAGCTGGGATGGGGACCATGAATCCCAACTGGAGCACAAGCCCTATCCCTGTGCTCTTAATTGGGAAAGCTCCATGGTTCCTGATTTGGCTTCAGTCTCTATGTAAGACAGAGGAAGAAACAGGAAGTTATCCATACAACAGGGCTTCTCCTGGCATTGACCATGGAACCTGTTCTTGCCTTCTGATCCTGACATCCAGGCATCCTGACTCAGATTGGCTCTTGATCCCTGCCCTCTGGTTTGTCTCTTGATTCTGATCTCCTGGCATTCTAATTCAGGCTGATTCCTGATTATTCTCTTGTGGGCTCTTAGTTTGTATCTAGTTCCTAGGCCAGGCCACCCACTCCCTAGCCTTAACACAGAAGCATGGAGCCTGCACAGTGAGACAATATTGTCATGAATATTGCAAATACAAGACAAGAATCTTTTGGTAATTGCAGAGCAGCAGGAGGTTCCTCAGCAGCAGTGTACATGATGATTTCTGTGTGGGAACATAATAAAAAACAATTCAGATTTGTTGATGGCATTCATGGAGCAACTGCAGATGATGGAATGCCAGTTGGGCCCGAGAAAGGATCACTGACTGTTGGGATCTCATTATAATGCAGGTATGGTATGATAAATATTTGCAGAACTTTCAGAGGAGAGAGGCCACACTCACACCAGCTTTCCTGTACAGGGATACCAGAATGAGAGCTGTACTGAAAGCTGAGAAATAAATGGTGTTTGCACTATAGAAGCTTGTAACCCTGTATTACTGCCAGTCAGTGAGAAATCCATTTTGGAGTTGGAAAATCCACAGCGGGGATCATTGTCATTCAACTGCATGGGTCAGTTAATTGTTGTCTGTTATATAGGACTATTGTCTAGAAAATGTGCAGTATATTTTGGATGAGTTTGTAGCAGTGGGGCGATAGATGGCATGCATATCCCATTTTGGCCCCAGTCCAGCTTGTCACAGACCACATCATCAGAAACAGTTACTGAAACATTTTTATGCGAACATTGATGGGTCATCAGGGATGCTTCTCTGCCATCAGTGTGGGCTGGCCAGTGAAGGTATTTGATACTTGCATCCCTAAGAACAAAATCAGGAAGCTGCAAACAAAGACATATTTTCCTAATTGGTAGATTATTGTCAGTTTTCAAATGCTGGTAATGATCCTGGGGGGGAGACATGGCCTCCTCTTTGTTCTCCTGGTTCATTAAGCTGTATGCTGGCAGCTTCAAGGAAAAGATTCAGTTCCTGGCTCAGCAGGTGCAGAATGCACTAGAATATGTTTTTGGTAGAGTAAAGGCACACTGGGTGTTTACTCACTATATCAGATCACATTGAAAAAATATCCAAATGGTTATAGCTGCCTGTTGTGTCCTGCACAATATCTGTGAGCCAGGAGAAGAAAAGCTGCTTCCAGAGTGGAAGACAAGTGAAGCAGCAGTCTGCTATTAGCAAGCAAATAGAAGGGCCACTAGAAGAATCCGATGTGGACATAATGAAGCCTTGAAAACATTTTGACACAGTAGTGTACTGTGCTGAACAGTACTGTATCTGGGCTTGAAGTGTGGCGGTTGTTGGGTATTGTATACATTTGGTGTACATTTATGAAGATCACGCTTTTTAATGAATGTATGAATTATGTAGTGTTTACATTTATAATGATCATATTGTGGTTTTTAATTAAACATGGACGTTCTATGATATTTCTCTATTACAAGGAATGTGCACTATGAGCAGTATTGGACATTGTGCAGTATATTGTATCAAGTATTACAGATAAATTCATTTACAAAAAACAAAAAATGATTTGTATTGTAAACAGTGCCAAACATTATTCTACTGATATACATACATATAAAAAATAAGTTAAAATAGTAAAACTTTGAAATTAGAGTGGTAGAGAACATTTGTGTCTGTTTCGGTCCATTTCTACTAAACATACACTGACTGTGGTTCTCACAGGTCAGCATATATGAAACTGTACTTTATTGTTGCCCAGCATGGAGTGGTAGGGATGTGGGGTGTACAGAGCTGCTGAAATTGAGTTCTCTGTTTCATGTGAGAGGCAGATGAGTGTGTGACTGTTGGACCTATAAGTCAGCAAGGATCTGCAGCATTTGTGTTGGCTGTTTGAGAAGCCCCATTCTGTCCTGGTACATATCAAGCCTTTTTTCCTTCTGAGAGTCCCAGGCCTTTCTTCTCTTCACTCTTTCCTTTCCCAAGCCTTCTATTTACAGTCTGGTGCACCATTAGCAGGAGGGTCTTCCTAGTCTTCTACCTTCTCCTCATCAGGGCCAGCTGTTTTATAGGTATGAGGGGGCAGCACTCAAGCCTGCAACAGCAGCAGCTACAGATAAAACAGGCACATTTACATGGTATTTACGTCATAATGGAATGCAAACGATAAGTTTCAGCACTCCCTTTCTTTATTCCCATAACAGATGTAAATAAGACGTGGTTATTGATATTTCAGCTTTGGTGTACCTGTGCATAGCACTTCTCTCTAGCTGCAACCATAGACAGAATACCTCACTGCAGGTAAGAATGAGGAAGGAATTGTTTGCAAAGAACAATAAAATGTCAGCCCATTTCCGTAGCATGAATACAGGACAGTGTTACTGAATACTGCCACTGTTCTTCACAGGTGGTTTTAGCTTACGTTTCTCAAAGGCTGGGGGCTTTTCTGTACTAAGTGGAAGATCAACACTGCTGTGGTCAGTCTTCCAGAGTTCGATTTAGCATGCCTGGTAGGATCACGCTAAACTGAACTCCCAGGGTACCCTGTTGGCTCCAGTACTTCTGCTCTTCGCAGGGAGTAGACCTCCCACTGTGGAGACAACACAGAAATGGGAATTAATATACATCAACTCCAGCTGTGTAAAACCCAGAGAATACACATACTGCTGCTGCTGGCGTCCCAGAGCTGCCTAGATCCCTGTACTACTAGCCTGTTTATTGCAGTGGAGCCTGCTGAAGTCTATACACAGTTGTCAGGGCCAATTTTAGGGATGGTTGATATGCATGACTGCCTAGAGCGTGCTATGGTCAGATGGTGCTGTAGTCAACCCTCTCCCCCCCCGAAACACACACACATTGTCTACCATGCAAGAGGCTCTAGCTGCAAGTCCAGCCTGGCTGGGGAAGGATGGAACATCCTCTTCCCTGCCATGGACTGCTCCCTGGGCCAGGTCAGTCACAATTTCTGGAGCCTCTGCCTGCAGGAAGCTCTGCAGCCTCCATCCCCCCCTGCCAGTTTCCTGTCTCCGTTGCTCCTCATCCACAGGGGAGGAGTCAGTGTAATGTGAGCTGGCCTCCAGTTTACCCAACCACCTTGTATCTGGACTCTCAAAAAAAAAATTGCCAAAAGTTCACCCAGAGTGCCCAAGGTGAGCTTTGTGTGGAGCGGTATGGGAAAGTGTCCTACAGTGGAGGCAGAGTTAGGGAAGCTGTATCTAGAAACCATCAGGAAAGGGTTGCAGATATTTCCATTGAAATTATTTCCAGATCTTTCAAGAGGATATATGGTCCTCCCAGTATACATAAACAGACTTCTCCATATGCCCCCATCTTTTCCAGTGCCTGAACTTACAAGGAAATGAAAAACAGATAATAACTCTGCCTCTTTGTAGGAGTAAAACAATGGCATGTTGGTAGCTGTGTCCTGCTAGCTGGATGTTGAACCAGGCACTCTCTTCACATGTAATCATTCTAGAGGAGAATGCATGCACATATTGTCCTGAAGTGCCTTCCTCCCTGATTGGGCTCTGCCATGCTTGTCCTATAGGACTCGCTGGAGTCACAAAAACCTCTTGGCTTATGGCATAGTTGGACCCACTGCCACATATCCCTTCTCTTCTGGTCCCTCCAAGATATTCAGAGTGATCTGCGGGTTACTGATGTCTGCTAGGTCTGGCATGGCAGGTCAGATCATTTAAAAGCAGCACATCTACAGCCTGAAACCAAATCAGCTGTTTGTCTTCCTGTCCTCATGGTGTGCCTGACGCAGTTTCTTTGCTTTGATGTGGCACTACTGGTAATCCCAGTCATTTCCTTTTGCCTGCATCCCCAGTTCAATCTGTTCATAGCTATCCATGCTTCTATGGCTTGTCCAAAGCTGCATGTTTCCAGCCCCTTTTCCTCAGAGGCCGAGGAGAGTCAGCATTCCTTGCTTACTTGTAAGGAATCAGGGCCTGCAGCAGAGCTTGTCTCCAGGAAGCCTCATTAGTACAGATGGTCTTGTAACAGGCTGCCTGCTTAGCCACATTGCTGGTTGGGGTACAGAGGCCAGTAAGATGGTTCTTAGCCAGGACTAGTAGCAGCTTGCTGTCTTCCCCATGCCCATGCCAACCACTCTCCCTGCTGCCTTGTTACCTTGTTCTAGCTGCTTCTGCCTTGTACCCAGTCTTGCCTTCTTTGGACCCTTCACCCGCTCCCCTGCTTGCTCCAGTTCCTCCTTCCAGTTTGGTCTTTTCTCTGGCTCTGGACTCTGGCTTGACCCTCAGTTCCAATATCCATTTTTTGCCAGGGGCACTGAGTTGTAAGGGCCTGTGGTGCTCAGGGTACCAGGTCTCTCCCACAGCCCCACCAACTTCCTCAGTTCCTTCCCTCCCTCACTCTCATTGGCCAGCCATGACTTCTCTCTGCCCCGTCCCTGCCTGCAGGCTCCCCGTCGACCAGTCACCTTCCCCACTCACTGCTTGTTCCTTTCAGCACCAGTTGGCTGGGGACTCCTCTCGGCCCCTCTCACAGACAGGCAGATTGCGGTGGAGAGGAGCCCTTAGTCCCTGCTGCTCTGGACCAGCCCAATCACTGTCCTCTTCAGGCTTCCAGGGTGGGGCCCACCTCTCTGTTCTGCTTTGCAGAAGCAGCAGGCTGGTCAAGTTGGAGTCCCATGCAAGGAAATGCCTCCTTTGCCATGGGCAGCACCTAGGTGGGTAGGGCTGTGTGGGGCTTCATGGAAAGGGGCTGCTTTGTATGACTGAGCTTCAGCGGTCCTGCCTCTAGCACTATGGTGGGAGCAGGGAGGTTGGAAGTGCTGGGCAGTTGGGGTGGTTTCTGTATTTTGGGGTGCTAGGCAGTTGAGTCTCTGTAGTGAGGCTGTGCGGAAGGGCACCGTGCAGTTAGGATGATCTGTGGATTTTGGGGTGCTTGGGGGGGGGCTCAGTGGGGCACAGGTAATGGTAATGGTGGTGGGGCGGAGGGTGGGGGAGCATTATTGTCCCAAGAGAAACTGGCTAGAGCAGCCAGCAAATCCAGCAAGGCTGACCTCTCTGAATTTTACTGCAATCGCAAGATCCCTTTAGTAGAGTGCAGAAGGAGAAGTGGACTCTTTTGTTGAGAGCTGCTTTACTTGTGTGGTGGTAGAAGCTTCAATATGGACGACTGCCTCCTCTGAGCTTCTCTGTTGGCTGCCTCCCTGTTCAGTTTGGCTTGGGTTAAGTCATGGTCTTACTGTGACAACAGCTGCAGAAGCAGTCACTAGGGTTTAATGTTGTTGGTACTCCTTTCTCCTTTTGTATCTTCAGGGCAAATAACTGGATCTGAGCACCCTCCACTCATGGAAATGGAGGTCATTATCTACCAGTCTTATACTTTGATGTCACAGTGATAATCATGAAAAACATGAATAGTAGATATCTGTTCAGTAATGTTTGGGGCCTTGTCTGTAGTAGGTCTGCTTTACATGTTTCCTCTCCATTCTAGGGGCTGATGGCCTCTGCCTGCCTTCTCTCTCATGTGTAAGGTGCTGGCCTGCTTCCCCGGTCCCTAATATCACACACTTTCAGCTGAGCTCTCATCCTTTACAAGGCTCGCCTGACCCCTTCCCACTTGGTTCTCATAAATTCCACAGATAGGAGTGACCCAGGCCTCTTGTAAAGGAGGAGCCCGCCCTGTTATATTGACTCTGAAGATATCCTTTGTATTCCAAATCTCTACAACCATCTATATTAGTCATGATTCAAGGAGGTAGCCTTTGGTTGGCAGGTTGAGATAACAGAAAATCATTGCTAATTAATGCGATTGCAATTCTTGCTGTAGCAGCTGGTATTGGGAATGAAATTCCAGTTTCTGGAGTGCTGTAAGGTAGTTTCATTTATCTCTAAAATCATGGTGCTTTCTCTGCTTATTTTTAATTAGAAAGGCTTTTTGATGCATTTACATTGAATTTTGCTGGCATACATGTGTTTTGTGCTATTTAGTTAGATTACAAGGCACTATAGTTTTTGCAATGTTCTGTGTAAGTGCATTCAGATTTCTACATATAGAACGCTCAAATAACTGGCATTTAACCATAAGTAAATTTTAGTTGGGGTGTATAGGGCATGCAGGGAGGGGTAGCACCTCTGGTGTGGGGGATTTGTCATGTCTCTTCTGGGGCAGTTCGTGCACCTTTGGTCCCCACCTGGCCCTCAGCTCTCACCTGTGGCTCCAAGAAGTTGTAGTATGCTCAGTGGCCACACCCCAATAAACCACTTTGACAGACAGGTTAAACCAGGTGAAGGTAGCCGACAGGTCTGAAACCTTTGGTGAGATAGGGACTTGCCTTTCGCAGCATGCAAAGTCGGGTCAGGTGGACTGGACAGATGGCATCAACAGTGAGATAGAAGGACTAGAAAGGCAGTGCTGTAATGATCTGTGGAGAGCGAAGGGCATGACAAGGCAGAGAAGACTGCATGGCCATCCACTGTAGCCTAGGAAGTCTCCAACTGTGACAGCTTTTCATATCTGCCCTGTGCAATGGCTTTTCCACTTCTAATGTTCTCCCTCACAGGTTCTTTGCACATTCTCATCTCTCAAATCAGTCTACTTTATTAAAGTCTCTTTTATCCTTCTACATCTTCTCTTTACTTCAAGGTCCTGCAGTGATGTGGGAAGGGTGAAGCGTCAGGTGGAGATGACCACTGGGACTCGTAATTCCAAACTTGCATATAGGTGGCCTGTGGACTTTGGTCGCTCAATTCTGACCCCAGGACAACATCCCAGGCAACTGAGCAGGCCTTTTAGAAGCAGCACTGCTCACCCTCAAATGAAGGAGGGGATGAGAACACTAGAAAAGGTGTCCCAACAATTGCTTGTGCCATGCTACCCCTCCCTGCACACCCCAAGCATGCCACCGCTGGCAGTTTTACCTTCCGAGTGGTCAAAAAACAGTGAAAAGAAAGATATCTGGAGCATGGACCATTCGCATCTGCTTGGACAGGCAGAACACTATGAGGCCTGAGAGAAGAACAGCCCTCATGGCAAGAGAACTGACATGCAAAAAAACATTGACATAGCCACCCTAAATGAAACTAGACTTGCAGAGCAAGGATCCATCTGCAAACCGAAAGGAGGTTACACCTTCTGGAAAGGCAGGCCAGAAGATGAAGACAGAATCCACGGATTGGGACTTGTCATCAAGACATGACTTCTGCGCCAGCTTCCTGACCTATCAATTGCATCAGTGAGCGTTTGATCAAGCTCCGCTTCCCCTTCATCCCCTCTCGCCATGTTAGTCATCAGTGCTTATGCCCTCACGCTGACGAGCAGGAATGAAGGAAAAGAGATTTTCTAAGAGGACCTTGACCGTCTTGCAAAAGCAACTCCTCCTAGTGACAGGCTTCTGCTGTTGGGTGACTTCAACACCAGTTGGCAAGGATTGTAGGAACTGGAAAGGGGTGCTGGGGCATCACAGCATTGGTAACGTGAGTGCCAATGGCCTTCTGCTGAGCTTGTGTGCAAAAACTGACCTGACAATTACCAACATTCTCTTCAGGCAGGCCGTTAAATACAATACCACATAGATACACCCGAGATCAAAACAGTGGCAACTGACTGACTATGTCATCAGTCATGGGCGGGACACTCGTAATGTTAAGATCACCAGGGCAATGTGGGGAGCTGAGTGCTGGACTGATCATTGACTCATCAGGTCTGCCCTTTTGCTTTATATCACACCACTGCACCACAAGAAGCTCAAGGTTGTCAGAACTTCCTTCAGCATCAGGAAGCTGCAACATGTACTGGTCATCATGAGCAGTTCACAGCCCACCTTGATGAAATGTTGACATCCCATGCACCTCTGACTGGAGACTCAACACAAAAGTGGAACCAGTGTAAAACCCTAGTGATGGAGTCATCCAAGTCGACACTAGGACTGAAAAAGGGAGTTTACCAAGATTGGTTTGATGAAAATGATGAGATCATCATGACAATCTTAGAGGAAAAACAGAATACGTTTCTGTTATGGCAAAACTAACAGTTCTCAATCTCCAAACATGACCATTTCAAGCACCTTCAGAGTCCGGCGCAGACTACACTTCGCAAAATGTAAACTGGGTGGTGGCAGAGAAAAGCTGATGAAGTTCAATACTACACTGACACTAAGAACTCCAAAATGTTCTTCAGTGCTCTCAAGCTGTATATGGAGCTTCAAAGCCAAGTATTACACCTCTCCTGTCTGCAGATGGCATGACCCTCCTGAGGGAGAAGAACAGCATCAACCACAGGTGGAGAGAACACTTCAGCAACCTTCTCAACAGGCCCTCCATTGTTGAACCTGCAGACCTAGACCAGATCCCTCAGAAACCCACAATAGACAGTCTTGACCTGCCCCCTACAATGGATGAGGTCAAAAAGTCAATCAGCCAGACCAGGGCTGGCACAGCCCCTAGGATGGACAGTATCCCTACTAAAATTTTCAAGGCAACAGGACCAGGGTCACTTGAAGTCTTTCACAGCATCTTGATCAGCATCTGGGAAGAAGAAGACATGCCCAAAGACCTCAGGGATGCCACAATCATCTTCCTCTTCAAGCAGAAGGGCAACAAAGCTAACTGTGGAAATTACCAGGGCATCTCCCTTCTCTCTGCTGCCGGGAAGATCTTGGCTCGAGTCATCCTAAACCGTCTGATCACCAGCATCTCAGAGGAGAACCTACCAGAGGCACAGTGTGGTTTCCGCCCAGGCTGCAGCACCATTGAGATGATCTTTGCTGTTTGTCAGGTCCAGGAAGAGTGTATAGAGCAGAACTTGGATCTCTACCATGTCTTTATAGGCCTGATCAAGGTGTTTGACACTGTCAACAGAGAAGCTCTGTAGATTATTCTGCCAAAATTTGGCTGCCGGAGAAGATTTGTTAACCTCATACGTCTGTTCCATGATGACATGACTGGCTGTGTCCTTTTGAATGGCAAGTCCTCAGATCCATTTGAAATATCCAGTGGCATAAAGCAAGGGTGCATGCTGGCCCCAGTGTTATTCAACCTCTTTTCACATGCATCCTCAGCCATGCAGTTAGGGACCTGGACCATGGAGTCTACATAAGGTACAGGCAAGATGGGTCACTTTTTGACCTTTGTCATTTGAATGCTAAAATCAAGAGGCTTGAGAGGCTCACCCTTGAAGCCCTTTTTCCTGACGACTGTGCACTTATGGCGCACAAGGAATCTGATCTCCAGGTTATTGTCAACAAGTTTACTGAAGCCAGTCGCCTCTTTGGTTTGACCATCAGCCTAGGAAAGACGGAGGTGCTGTTTCAGCCTGCTCCAGGATCTGCTGCTCTCCCGGCTTCAATCTCTCTTGAAAGAACAGAGTCAGAAACAGTAGACGAGTTCAAGTACCTTGGCAGTGTGATAGCCAATGATGGGTCCCTTGACAAAGAAATCAATGCCAGGATCTGCCAGGCCAACCAGGCACTAGGATGTCTGAGAGCACAAGTGTTGAATCTGCACAATATCCAACAGTTCACTAAAGTAAAAGTGTACAAGGCTGTAGTCCTGACCAGTCCCCTGTCTGGATGTGAAACCTGGATCTTGTACAGAAAACATGTGAAACTGCTGGAGCGCTTCCACACATGCAGCCTGAGGTCAATAGTGCACATTCGATGGCAGAACAGTCACAAACCTGGAAGTCCAAGACAGAGCAGGAACCCCAAGCACTGATGCCATGATTCTGAAAGCCCAGCTTCGCTGGACAGGGCATGTCATATGAATGGAACAGTCAAGAATCCCTAAGCAACTCCTCTGTGGTGAACTCTCCCAGGGCAAAAGGAATCAAGGTAGGCCTCGCAAGAGTATAAAGACTGTGTGAAGGCTAACATTGCTCATGCTGGGTTAAAGTCAAAGCAGCTAGAGCAGCATGCAGAAGACCAAACAGACTGGCATGCTCTCATACGACACATGTATGACAACTTTGAAGAGCAGCGACGCATACGCCTGATTGATGCTCATGCAAAGAGGAAAGTAACAGCAGCAGCTGCATCAACAGAGCCAGGACAGTTCCCCGACCCCTACTCTGAATGCCCATGCCATTCAAGGCTTGGACTCCTGAACCCCATGGGAGTCTACAACCTCTGAGCTTGCGCAGCTCTAGATGTCATCCTTGGACATGATGGACTACCAAGAGAGAAGAAAGAAGAGAAATCTTAGTTACATTTTCCATAAGTACAGTATAATAAAAGTAAATACAAATAAATACAGCAAATACAGTATAAGTTTGCAGTATATGATACTAGTGTTGGTCAATAAAGTACTCTGCATACATTTTTGCTTGTTTCTTTAACAGCTAATCTTGTTTCTCTTTAGTATTATTCATTGCTAGATTATTATGGATATTTGAATATCCAGCAACCTCTCGGTCCCAGGGCTACCAGATATGAAAGAATTTACTGTATTGCAGAAATGGGGAATAGATCTTAAATGGTATCACTTCTTTCCCTAAACGTTCAGGAATACACTATACCAGTGTTTCCCAAACTGTATTCGATAGAACACTGGTGTTCCCCCCAGTGTGAACAGGTATTCTGTGAAAAAATTTTTGATGCTAGTGATATTTTTTGGTCTAAAATATTAAGTATGAAATTGTGTGTACCAAAAATACTAAGGTTTTTTAATAATATTTAGATTGTAGGTGTATTAATATTTATAATGCATTCATAATAGTATAGCTGTTATTATGTGACTTGTTCTGAAACAGTCAGAGTCGATTGGGATTGTTCTGGCACAAGTCATGTTCAGAAAAATCAAGCAATGCTGCACCTGATACAAGGATCCAGCTCTCCTATATCATTTCTAATATTAAGTGGATTTATTATCAAAAGATGTAAAAACACTCTTTCCATTAAAAAAAAAAAACCCTGTCAAATACTATTTTTATTGTGCAGTAGTTTTCTGTAACAATAACAGCTTTATTGAAAAAAAAATTAAAAATTTTTCCATACTTAATTTGTTTTGCTTTTTTTTTCATTAAATCTTTTTTTAGCTTTAAGGAAAGGAAGGCCCTTTTTGAACAGTATTGTCCTTTCTATTTTTGTACAAAGGAATGACACTAACCCTCCTTCTTTCGGCTGTTATATTGATGTTTTGTTTTGCGTTTGTACTTAATTTTAATTTTTATACTTAATTATAGGGTTGCTAGCAGTCCTGTCAGAAGGACATACGTTGTTCATTCAGATAAATTAATTATATAAATAAATGGAGATAAGCCTATCTCATAGAACTGGAAGAGACCTTAAGAAAAATGTTTGTCCAGATCTCTAAATGGCCCCCTCAAGGATTGAACTCACAACTCAGGGTTTAGCAGGCCAGTGCTTAAGCCATTGAGCTTTCCTCCACCAGATGATTTTCTTTTGTTATTTTTTGTTCTTTACAAAAATAAAGGACATCTAAAAAAAACTCTCTTAAATCAACTTTTGACCATTACATGCAGCAATTTTCTTATGAAATCCCCCATCCTGACTAGCATGTATGTGTTTCATCAACATATTACAAGCCCAAAGTGTTCCCTGGACAAATTAGTTTGGGAAACTCTGCCCTATACAATATAAGCATCCTTGAATCAGTATAACTGTGCCTTATTTGGAGATCGCACTGCTATCTTTTTTTTCCCTAAAATAAGGATCGGCAACCCCTGGCATGTGTACCACTGTTGCCACACAAGCCAATTTACGGTGGCATGCGGCAGTAGCTACAGCCCCATCCCTCCTCCCCCATACAGCATGAGAGGGGGCGGGAACATAGGACCAGAACCAGAGCCCTGGCCACGGCATGGGGCCAGGACTGGAGCTGCAGTGCAGGGCCAAAGCCCTGCTATGGAGCCCCAGCGCTGCAGTGCGGGGCTGGAGATGAAGCTGGTGCCCCTCCATGGAACCCCCAGCCTGGGGCTCTGCATGGTGGAACTCCTGCCGCAGCATGGGACCCGGGCTGGGCCCCAGCCAGAGCATGCGGCCATGGTCCGGGGCTACAGCCCCTGGTGAGGGGCCAAAACCAGGGCCCCCACCCAAGTGTGAGGCTGGGCCGGAGCCTCTGCCATGGCGCAGGACCAGGGCACAGAGCACTGGGGCCCCACTGTGGAGTCCCAACTCTGCTATGGCATCCCTGCCACAGCATGGAGTTGGGGCAGGAACCTGTGGCTCCAGGCTTGGAGTGCAGGATTGGGGACAGAGTGCAGGGGCTGGGATCAGAGCTTGGCATTGCCAGTGGATTTCAAAAAGTCATGCTGGCGCTCAGACTATACATAAATGTCAAAAGGTCAAATTACACCACTCTGCCTCAGAAAGGTTGCTGACCCATTCTAAACCAATAATTGTAATAGTACAAAAATTCTGGGTATAACAGGCTTGAATTAATAGGGGCCTGCCAAGCCCATATATAACCAGTTTTAAACTTCTATAAGGATGTCCACACAGGGGCTTGTGTAAAGCCAAATTCCTACAGGCTCTGTAGCTCTTTAGCTAGTCCCCATTACTGCTAATATCCCAGATGAGTTTATTAAATTAATTTATAACCAATTTGGAGCTTTCATGTGAAGAGTCTTCCAATCTCTAGACATAAGCAAAATCTCTCACGGCTGATTTACAATTGTTCATACATGACCTTATACCTTGTTACACCCAAGCAATTGTAACCCATGCCTTAAATACATGTAATGAAACATGAGGAAATAGTAATCACATTGTCGAGGAAATCCTAATCATTCTTCAGATTATGATTTCCACAAAACTTGATCAGAGTAAGGGAATGTCGAAGTGGAGCTCTTGTTTCGAAGCTACCCCCACTGTCAATCTGCAATTCGAAGTCTGCACTTCAAAATTTCGGTGGCCACCATTATGCTAATGAGTTGCTGAATACACCGTTAGCGCCTCATTAGCCTGCTTCGAATTGCCTCATTACCATGCCACCTCTGACAGGAGGTGGCATGTGTAGAATCAGCCTAACATCCTCAGTTGTGAAGATTGAAGCAAAGAATTCATTTAGTTTCTTGGCAATGACTTTGAGTCTTTGAGTGTCTCTTTTGTATCTCTATCATCCAGGAGCCCCACTGGTTGTTTAGCGGACTTCCAGCTTCTAATGTACTTAAATAATATTTTGTTGTTATTTTTTGAGTTTTTGGCTAGCTGTTCTTCAAACTTCTTTTTGGCTTTCCTTACTTCATTTTTACACTTAATTTGGCAGTGTTTATGCTCCTTTCTATTTTTTTCATTAGGATTTGACTTCCACTTCTTAAAAGACACCTTTTTATCTCTCGCTGCTTCTTTTATATGGCTGTTAAACCACGTTAGCTCTTTTTTTTTAAACTGTTTTTTAATTAGGGGGTACACATTTAAGTTGGGCCTCTATTACGGTGTCTTTGGAAAGTTTCCATGCAGCTTGCAGGGATTTTACTTTAGTCACTATGCCTTTTAATTTCTATTTAACTAACCTCATCTTTGTGTGGTTCCCCTTTTTTGAAGTTAAATGTCACATTGTTGGACTGCTGAGGTGTTCTTCCCACCAGAGGAATGTTAAATGTTGTTATATTATGGTCACTATTTACAAGTGGTCCTGTTATAATTACCTCTCGGACCAGATCCTGCACTCCACTCAGGATTAAATTGAGAATTGCCTCTTCCCTTGCCCGTGACTCCAAGAAGCAGTCATTTAAGGTATCAAGAAATTTTATCTCTGCAACTTGTCCTGAGGTGATATGTACCCAGTCAGTAAGGGGATAATTGAAATCCCCTACTATTATTGAATTTTTTATTTTTATAGCCTCTCTAATCTCCCTTAGCATTTCATAGTCACTATCACTGTCCTGGTCAGGTGGTCAATAATATATCCCCAGTGCTTAACTCTTATTAAAGCATGGAATTACTATCCATAGAGATTCTATGGAACATTTGATTCATTTAAAATTTTTACTTCATTTGATTCTGCATTTTCTTTCACATATAGTGCCACTCCTCCTTCATGACCTGTTCTATCCTTAAATAAATTGAAAAGTTATACATATCTCATAGGGCTAGGTGGGACTTCCAGAGGTCATCAAGTCCAGTCCCCTGTAGAGACAGAAAGACCTATCACCAACCCTGACAAATTTTTTTAAATCTAACTTGCTGCAAAACCTTGAAAAGCCTTCTCAAGAATTGATCTCACAACCCTGGATTTACAAGGCTAATGCTTTACTGCAGGGGTGTCCAACCTTTTTTCATGGGGGTCACACTGCAATTTTTACACGTTCTGTAGGCCCAACATAAAGTACCCCCAAACTAACTTCCTGCCCCCAGGCTTAAACCCCTCAGAGCCCTAAACCACCCCCAAGCTTAAACCCCCCCCACACCTCCAAATCATCCCCAGCCTTAAACCCCCCACAGCCCCGCCACCCACCTGAACATTGTGGCAGGGGCAGCTCCCTGCTGCACTGAAAGAATAGGACTCAGTTTAATTGGTTTAACAGCCAGATCCCTCCAGTGTGCCTTTAAACCAATTAAGTTCTACTCCAGTGTTTCTCAGCCTTTTTTTAAATAAAGTATCTCTTTTAAAAAAAAAAAAAAATTGTAAGTACCCCCAGTATCCACAATGTTCAGACATGCCAAATCTGCAATTCCTCCTCCTCTCTCCAGAGCCAGGCAGCTCCAGGCCTCTACTTTAACCCAGTTCTCCCTCCCCAAGTACTCCCAGCTCCCCACTTTAAATCAGTGCCCCCTCTCATCTCCCAAAGCCTGGCACCCTCAGCACAAACTGAATGCAGCGACTTACCAGAGCTGTCACCACCTCAGGAGCAGCAGGAGCTGTGCAAGCTGGGCCTGAGGTGTGCAAGCTGGGCCCAAGCTGTGTCTGGGCCCAGTCCACAACCTGCATATGCTGGCTGGCACCAGGGCCCATGCAAGCCATGCCCCGTCTGAGCCATGCTGGAAAAGTGGTGGTGTGAGCCAGAAAAAAACGCTTCATGGGCTGGATTCTAGCCCCCGGGCCACAGGTTGGACACCACTGCTTTAATCACTGAGCTAGCCCTCCCCCAGATGACTAGCCTTTGAACTTGGAGGAGTACAAGAAAAAATGATGGTATTAACAGTTCTTTTTATGCATTTTTAATGTATTCGTTTCATTGTAGATAGATTCATGACTGTTACATGTAGTTCTAAATAGAAATGGTCTGAGCGTTTTTTGTTTTTTTATTTTGAAGACTTTGAGGGAAATTTAATGAGTAGGGTGGCCTTTTCAATTAATACCAGTTTCATTTACATTTTCTTTCCTTCTGTTTTAGGAGCTATTGTGACAATCTTGGCTACCATCCTTTAAGTGCTGCTGACTTCGGAAAGATCATGAAAAATGTCTTTCCAAATATGAAGGCCCGCCGTCTGGGCACAAGAGGCAAATCAAAATATCCTTTGCTAGAATACTTTCCAGTAATCTCTTCTGCACTTGCTTGAAGAACATCTGTTGTTGTAGCTCAGCTACCAGCTAAATTTAGAAGTAAAATTAAATCAAGAAATGTAAACAGTTTCCCCAAAGTGCTTGGTAGAATGCTCAGAAATGTGTTTTTCTTCTATCGTTAAGATGTAAGAAAAGTCTTCAGAGATTTTGTTTCTGTTAGAGTTCATTTGATTCTAAATGTTTAGTTGTTCCTGCAGTTCTTTACCCAGGGAACCTAGTTTTATCTTAAAAATAAAAAGATGGATATTAAATAAAATAACTTGCATTACTTCTAGGCAATACTTTTCATGCCACAATAGCACAAATAAGGAGAATCATGATCTTAATTTCCTCTACCAGCGCAAATCAGTTATGTGAGAAATTAAGATAAAAACTTTGTGGCCTCTTAAGCCATAATGAAGTGTTTAAAATTGTCAGCCCTCACCCCACAAAAGTGCTCAGCTACAGCGCTCTTTTTGGAAGGGGTGGAGGTTAACGGGAGAGGAATGTTAGTTGTCATATAAAAGAGGAAAAGAATCAACTGGATGTCAGTGAGGAAGGAGTTCCAAAGCATTCAAGAATCCACAAAAGCTATAACACAATTAGCAGGTCACCTAAGGATGAAACTTGGAGATACCTGAAAGAATATCAGAGCACAAATAGGCATGTCTACTATAAACAGGGCTGTGCACAATTGAAGGCATCAAAAAAGGCAATGGAGCCAACCTAATGTCATCCCATCCCTTAAAAGGCAGCCAGTGTGAAGAACTCAGATCAAGCAAAGAAGAATTATATCTTCCTAAAGTTGACAGTCAGTCATTGTTTTATGACGGAAAGGTGTGCTGTTCACTTCAAATAAAGGGTGTGGCTCCAGTGCATACAACAAGTAAAATGAGCCCATCATTCTTCCACATCTATAACTGAGCATGCAGAATCAATGGACAACAGCTATGTAACTATATAATCTGAGTACTCCCATCTTTGGAAATGAGATCACAAAAAGGCCTCATCAGTGTTGAGGTGTATGGGAGACAGATCTCTGGAGGGTATGACATTCTCCCTGGAGATCAACAGTTTTCTGTTACCACAGATTGACATTTGTCCTCTAAGGTCTGGACTCTGTGTGTGACTTGAAACACTGGATGGTACTGGCTTTCTGTCTATGCCACAGGGCCAGCTGTGCCTGTAGGACAGTTCTGTCCAGCCCTTGAACATCCATGGAATGCATGTGCAAATTTTTGATGGTGAGAGTAATTAACCATTGCAGCAATTTATCAAGGGTCAAGGTGGATTCTCCATCACTGACCATTTTTAAATCACAATTGGATATTTTTCTGCAAGATCTGCTCTAGGAATTATTTGTGGAAGTTCAATGGTCTGTGCTACAGAGCAGGTCAGTCTAGAAGAGCAGAGGTCCCTTTTGGCCTTGGAAACTATGAATCTGTTTAAGCAGAGACTTAAATGCTTAGTTGGTAACAGTTCATTATATACTCACTGGTTTAGAGAACGAGTGCTTCATGTAATAGGAGATTGGAAAAATTCTAATTTAAAAGAAAAAGTAATTCTTTTATCAATTCAGAGTGATTGAAATGTGTCCTTATCTTGTCAGGGGCTGCTAATGTATCAGAAGTATAAAAAGAACCACCGGCTGGAAGTTAAAACCAGGCAAATTCAAATTAGAAATAAGGCACAAATGTTTAACAAGTAGGGTAATTAATCATTGGGACCACCTAGCCAGGGGCGAGGTGAATTCTTTCTCTTTTGAGGTGTTCAGATTGCCTCAGTAGGTGCCCAGTCATCAGTACTTGGGCTCAGTATGGGGTAACAGGTTGAAATTCTTTGGCCAGTGTGATGCAGTAGGCCAAACTACATGTTTAATGATCCCATTTGGCCTTTAAAGCCATTAAATGTACCTAGAGTCTGCAAATTACAGCATTCAGGCAGACTGCTGTGTTCATTCACATGAAGCCCTACTGACTTAATTTGGATTTCAGGGAATACAACTACCCATGCAGATGACCATGTAGGACTCAAGTCCATCATTTATACTGTTCCAATTCTTGTTTTAATGTAAAGGATTTTTAATGTAATGTCCGCAAGTATGAGGCTTGCATTTCAGTTTTGTGTATAAAGTCTTTACTGGGAAAACATTTGCCATTTTCCTACAAACCAAGGAGCAAAGAATATTTAGACCTTAATTCATGATCACATATTGCTACAGTGGATTGAGGAAGAAAGCTTTCGTTCATATGCCAACACTGCCCAACCTTGGCTTCCATAAAACTGGAGATGGGGTACAGTATTTACATATGTATTTGTACACATTAATATTTACCATATCTTCTTTTAATATTTCACATTATTGAAACAAAATTATTTCATCAGAAGTAAGCAGGCTAAAGAACTTTTATGTTATTTAAAAATATATATAGGATTTTTTTTAACTGAACTCTCAAATCCTAAAACAAGCCCAGTTGGATTTGCTTTAAACTTGAGTAACGATTGGAATGCTATTAATAAAAATGATGATCTGATTTAGCATCTCTTCATAGTGTCATCACCCACAAATTATTTGCTAAATTCATAATTCTTTGTGTATTTCTGCCTTCACTCTAAAAAACTGAAAAGATTGCTGTTAGAAAGAGAGCAGGAGTCATAATGACGCATGCATCTTCCAGATAACAGGTGGCATGCTAAATTTGTAGGCTCAGAAGAAAAGTAGCAAAACACTAAAAATGCTTTGCTAATTTTAGTTTGGCTTTTCATGCAGTGGGCATTGGATTGTGGGTAGTGAAAGTGCTGGGATTATTCATGCAGTATTCTTCCAGAACCATAATAGTAACCTTGCATAATGTCTTTGCTTGTGCACAAGTGGTAGGAAAAGATTGATGTGTATCATCTTAGATAATATTGCTTTAGATGAAGACTGAATGCATTTTGTTAAATAAGTTAATGTGTTCCATTTCTGTAACATTTGCTGTAGCGCTATCATAACTAGCACTGAATAACTAACCTTCTACTTTTTCTTTGTTTCAGTCGGATGGCTCAGATCCATCAGGGCAGCTACAAAGTGCTGATGAGGAAGTTGTGTCGGCTGCCTGCCGGCTCGTGTGTGAATGGGCCCAGAAAGTCCTAAGTCAGCCATTTGATTCTGTCTTGGATTTAGCTCGTTTCCTTGTCAAAAGTCACTACATCGGCACCAAGTCAATGGCAGCTTTAACTGTAATGGCAGGGGCGCCAGCAGGTAATGTTATTTCTGAATCTGTGGGATAGATGATCTCTTCTTACTTCAGAAGAAAATTAATGCATTTTGTGTAATGATGCCTTTTTAAATTTAAATAAGAAATGGGGAGACTGGGTGATTGGGGAAGAGGAGCAGATGAATAAGGAATTTGTCTTCTTTGTCACCTCTTGGAATGAGGCCTAGTTGAGGAAGGAAGGAAAGATGTCACAGTCTAATGACCATTAGGTGAAATGAGGACTGTGGAACTCTGCTCCTCCAGAAGTGCTGTGGAGTCCAGTAAGCATCTAAACAGTAAAGAAAGCAGGTGAAAAGAGGAATATTTGGGTACTCTAATTGTTGTGACATGACCCAGGGTACAATCTGGAGAGCCGTGTCCCCTCAATTCTTCAGCCTAGGGTGCCTTTTACACTACTTTTCTGTGAGAGCAACCACTCCTGCTTTGCTCACACACCACCTCCAGCATGTAAGTTTCTCCCAGTTATACTGTGTGAGAGCTGTGGCCAGCCACTTCTGACTTACACTGCCAGCAAATTCTCATTCCCAGACTTGTCTCCAGAAATGAGCATCTTGTATTGTCCAGTGCCCTCATAGAAAGTCCACCATTTTTATTAATAGAAAATGGTAGGCACCGAATCTTGTTTCAGAGGAAATTCCCCACTGCAGGGTTGCATACATTCTCATTGCTGACAATCAAACACCCATCCCTCCCAGCTTCACCACCTGCTTCTGCTCTTTTCCACCCCCACCCCATCACTCACTGCTCTTTATCCTCTTCCTCCTTCATAGCTGGATCTCTTCACATCTCTACCAAACCCCCAGCTTGGCTCCCTCTGCTCTGGAACTGCAGCCTGATGCAGAGCCTGCCTGGCTAGTCAAGAGATGCACACAGGAAGTGGCGCTAGTTGAGCTGTGGCCGGCACAGGTTGATCACCTGCCTCACCCCCCACCCACAATAAGCAGAGGTTTAGTGTCCAGTCAGTACATCTGATCAGATATTGCTAGGTCCCCTTTTCAGTCAGACATTCCTGTCAAAAACTGGGCACCTGGCAACCCTACCCCCCAACGCTTCAATAAAAACACATTGGCATAGGTAAAACAATAAAATTTAAAATCTTTCTGTAGTTGGTAAGTGTTAACAAGACATAAAAGTCAGAATTTGATTACAAGAAAAGATGTAAAATGCAGCTAATATCTAATTTAACAAGCTGAAGGTAATGCAGAGTAAGATGTCTCTCTCATCACATGATTGTGTGTTCTGACTGGCTGGAAGCCTTTCAGTCAGGAACCCTTTTCCAATCCAGCCCTCCTTCCTTTGTCTTCCAAGCATTGTGGATGTTATGGGCAAAGAGAAGGGTGAAGAGATCATCGGAGGCATTTGCTCTCCCCCTTTTTTTTTTTTTTTTTTTAAATAATTCTCTTCTTTAAGAATTAGCTCTTGCTTGGCTTCATGTGACAGAACGTCTGGGATGGGAAGTTCCATCTGTTTCTTTGCCAACATGTAGATTTCTCACTCACGCCCTTCTTTTTGCCAAAGAATGACTGCTTAACCAAGCATTAGTCCATTTGATTATGCCGACACCTGGCTGAGGTGCTTGCTAGCATGGATGGTGGGGAACATAGGCAAGGAAAGGGTATTGTCTTCCCAAAGCTGCTAACACTCCTGCTGGCCTGGAAAGCTGGAGCTGTGGCTTAGCTACCCAGCCAACCTGTGTTCCAGCCAGCTGGAAAGGAACAGGCTGTGCCACCCACTGAAAGTAGGGAGGCTAGAAGCCCTGGGAGTGCTCCAGGGCTGGGAGCTGTAGCTTTTGGGGATGCCAGGGAGGCTTGGCTCTACCAGGGGGTTGTGGAAGGGGCAGAGCCGGGGTTTCCCTTCCCTGACTAAGCGTTCACCTATTGCCCATTCTAGCTAGCCTTTTGTCTACAGAAAACTGGTCTGAAGTTGTTTTCCTGGGCTTGGAACATGTCTTGTACAGTAGAATGTTTTAACTTTACATGCAACGTAGGAAAATATTTTACTAGGACAATAATGGTCTGCATACTATGAGTTTTCAGATGATACCTTACAAGGTATACTATGTGCAAAATACATCATAGTCTTGTAAAACCAGTGAACATAAGGATCCAGATGTCAAAAACATCTGAACAATAGAGAAAGGAGGTGATGTGTGAAATATTTGACTAAATTAATTGTTAGTAAAAGAAGAATTTAAGGAGGCTTCTCTCAAATCCATTTCCTTAGTCTCCAGAAGCAGGTTTTGAAATCAAAATCTCAAAGAGAGGGGGGGTAAATTCCAGTCACCCAAGGCATTTTACAGTCAGGCTGTGGCACTCTAGTTCACCATGACTGTTCAAGTTGGATCTAATATGTTCCCTTTCTATATAGGACAATTACCAGAATATTGGTGGCTCTTTGAAAGTTCCATATAGGGAGAATGCATGTCAAATTGATTAAATATTTTAAAAATGAATCTGTTAAAAATTTCATGTGAAATTATGGTAATTTGTGTTAAGGCTTAAATTTACCGTTACCTATTAAAAATATTAGATAAAAGTTGCACCAGTGAACCTTCCTCAAATAAATTAAAGGGTGTTGCTTTTTAAATTATATACAGAATGGGGAGAAGCACATTTATCTGTTGAGATCAGGTAAAAGTTTTATGTATTACATAAAGTTTCAGTTTTATTTACAGTCTTACAATGTAGCAAGTGCTACTTACATTTTTCCAATTCCTGTTTCTGTTGTGCAGAAAAGCTTTTAACGTAATTACTTTTAATTCCAATTTTAAGTAGTCCATGCAGAGAGGATATTTTCTTTATTTGTTCTTGTTCATTAAAAATTGAGAAATCAATGGGGACTTGTGTTCCTCCTTCAGATTATGAATAAAACCCAGGATGAGATCTACTAAATCTGTAAGCTTGAAAAAAATAGCACTAGATGTTCAAATGTATTTAAGCCATAGACGCCCATATGTATTTTTAGGCACTTAAATACATTTGAAAATCTGACCTCCAGTGACTAAAAACAACCTGTCAATTTATTAACTCCATTGTAAATCCTTCCTTTGTTTAATAAATCAGTTAATTTTAAATGCAAAACATGTTTTGATAAGGTTAACTTTTTTTCTTATTCATCTAACGCTATCTTAGTTTAGTTTAACTAACTGCTGTTTTTGTACTTCTGTACACAGTCACACATGTAATTAAGCAGTGGAACTCACTGCTACAGGACATCTTTGAGATTAAAAATGTTACTATGATTCATAATGGCATTGGACATTTATATGTATATAAGAATGCCCAGAACTATAATATGTAGTGCTGTTATAAATTTTGGAAAAGACAGTTGACCTTATGAATTCCAGTTTCCACTTAAATTGAGTATGAAGTTATCTAGTAAATAAAAATGCTTCATTTGCCATTTTCTAACATTAAAAAAGTAAAAAAACAAAATGGGAATAATGTATGATAATGTATATGACTGCTTAAATAACTGTATATATGCAAATGTAACAAAGGCTCTAGCTGACTGAAAATCAATATTTTAATAGCTATATGAAGCAAAGGGAATCAACTTTTCTTCAGGAAGATAACTAAAAGTACTAATGCAAAACAAGATTATAACCAGTAATTTAAATTAAGGTTTCCTACTTGCTGATTTAAATTGGGATTAAAATCAGTGCTTTAAACCAGTTTGATTAAAATCAGTGGACCCTGCTCTGTATCAGCATTTGAATGGAGAATCAACTATCAAAGCACTGGAGAGCAAGCTTTACTGGAAGCCGATGATAGATGGCCTTAAAATCAAGGGGACTATTCATATGCATAACTTTTGGCATGGTCTTAAATATTTTGTTGGAGCAGGGCTGTAGTAGTACAGTGACAATGCTCTAGAAATTCTTAATAGCTACCGTGTGAATTTTCTGTCAGGAGAATTTATCTCAGCACTCATTTAATTTTCTTTCAACAACTGATGTTCTCAGGGGCAGTCTTGATGCATGTCAGCTGCAAATGGTCCTGAAATGTTTGCTCTGGTTCAGGTAAAACAAGTAGGTCAGCAGGTGTCTACATGAACAGTATTAAAAATAGAGCTTGTGCAGCAGTGTGAATGGGCTTTTGCTGGTTCAAGTTCATGAGGTTCTGTAGCTCTCCAAATGTTATACCTTATTTCACTTTTAATTTAGGATTAAAGCACTACAGTAAATAATACATTGTTAAAGTTAAAAGACAGTTTACAGATAAGAATATATGAATTGCTATACCGCAACAGTTCCTTGTTACATCTATCCTGTCTCCACCAGCGGCCAAAACCCAGTGCATTAGAGGAAGGTGTGCAGGAAACTTCCTAATCGTTAATAGATTGAGATTGGCGCAAAGTCATACACATGAAGTCTACTGTCTCTTGCAAAATTTATAATAGCATTAAATATTATAGTTCTGGATATTCTTATTGTCCATATAAATGTCCAATACCATTATGAATCTTAGTAAGTTTTTTATCTCAAAGATATCCTGTAGCAGTGAGTTCCACTGCTTAATTGCATGTGTGGTTATGTAAAAAAAAAAAAACATGCTCCTTCATCATTTTCAGAGATTCACTTTATTCTTAAACTTCTATGACTATGAAGAGGAGATGAGCAAATATGTATTTGGTATGGAATGTTTGAAATAAATTGCTGAAGTACAAAAAGATGTTATTGAGCTATAAAGCAAAATGATGATTTCTTGTGCATCAGAACTTGTTCTCACTGTGTATTTGTCTCTCAAAAACTGTCTGGCCTGAGAATTTCTCAGTACTTCTATCAAGTATCAGTGTAAACTTTGCATGATACCTAGATAGTCCTCTTCGCTACAAAGAGAGTCTTTAAAATGTAAAAAAGATGGTTAACCACGATGATTGTATGTTTACATAAATAAAATGGGGAAAAATCACAGATTAATCCTCCTCTCCCTTGCTAAGCTCAAGATCATCCTCTTTTTCAGCCACTGGCATTTGGGGCTCATCATTAGAGTTCCTAGCTCATAACTAGAGTTCTTACTCTTTAGGTCCCTTATTTTTCCCTTGCCTGGCTCCTGAACTGATACATGGGAGTGCAAGGCTGCACTCTTTTCATACAGCTTCTTAGATATGTGCTTTAGCTTAAGTAGCTCTGTGAAAAGTACCCCGATACAAAAAACATAATGACCCATCCATCCAGTTCTTCAGCCAAGAAAACTTCCTCCCACCCCTTTTAGATGAGATGGTCTTGCCAGCACTCACAAGGATACCCCACAAATTTTCTCCCTATGTGCTGTCCATATCACCTCACACACCTCACTGTCCATGGTCTGGGCACCAAATCTCTTCCTCTTCGTTTGGAATCCAACTACCTTTCCTTTTTTGCTGAGAATAGTTGTCCATCATGCAGATTGCAGAGAGAGTTCAATTGTATGCATTCCCATAGTTATTCCCCTTCAACATTCAGACTAGGTCTCTCCAGATTTGGACATTTCAGTTCATACGTGAAAAAAGAATTGAGAGGCAAAAGCTGTAAATTGCCAAGGGCTGTAACATGCCACAGCATTTCTAATCTTATTCAAACCTAGTGACTGCTGCTCCTAAGGGAGGTGTTTAGGAGGCACTTTCTGAGCACGTTCTGTATGCTGCCAGTCATTTGGCCTAAAATGATATATCTAGGGCGCCATAATTAGATGTCTGATGTACAACTTTTTAACATCTGTGTGTGGAAGGGAAACAGGATTACACAGGCATAATTTTAAGTAGAGGTAGTCCTGGAACTGTTACTTAACTTTTTGAAGGTCAAGATTATAGCATGATCAGGTAACAGGTTAAAATGTTTATTGCTCTTGACTATCCAGGTAAGAACAGATGTCTTGCCTGAAGGCCTTGCTTCTTGTCTGTGACTTTCAAGGGCATGGTTTCTAAGAAATACGTTTCTCAGTTTTTTGTGTATCTCAGCTCTTCTGCAATTCAGTTGTTTTCAGTTTTTCATCTTCTCTGTGTTGTGGCTCCATTCCTGTCAGGCACTAATAACGTTATTAAGCACTTCCAGCATTACCCATTACATGCAAACATAAGTTCCACACTTGCACTGAAATTGATGTTCAGCATTATATACTGCTGGATTCTCCCCAGATGGTCCAAGGGGATTTATATGCTGTATAATCTATTCAGCATTTGTTCATGGCACAATCTCATGTTTTGGAATATGTGTAATAAACATTAACAGGAAAAAACAGATTGAAGATATTTAAAAAGTATATTCACTGCCACCTGCTGACAGTTGTGTGAGGGACACACTGTTGCAGCATTGTGTTAATTTAGAGGTTGCAGATTGGGATTTCCAGAAACAAAATACTAATGCAAAACATTTGAACAACAAGGTAAATATATCCAGCTTGCCCAGCACTACGGGGTTTTATCATCAACGTCAGAAATAAATTTAATCAGTAAATGATTGTTCTCAGTATAAACCCCCTTGTGAATGTTTTCACTGTAGGTACATGCACACATATTGCCATGTATATATTTAGATGTAGAAGTGTCAGACAACAGATATGGCATAAGTCACTTTCATTATTTTTGCTTTCAGGAATAAAAGGGATCCCGCAACCTTCTGCTTTTATACCCACAGCTGAAAGTAATTCCTTTCAGCCTCAAGTGAAAACTCTCCCATCGCCTGTTGATGCCAAGCAACAGCTACAGCGTAAGATCCAGAAGAAGCAACAGGAACAGAAATTGCAGTCTCCTTTGCCAGGGGAGTCTCCAGCAAAGAAAACAGAAGGTGCTTCAGCCAATGGAGTAACAAGTATTTCTAATGGAAGTCCTGCAATCTTGTCTCCTCAGCCTATTGGGATCGTAGTGGCAGCTGTCCCCAACCCCATACAGGTAATGTCCTCCAACAGTTTTCAACCCAGCCAACCTTACAAAACTGTTTTTCTGTGTTTTATATTTATTCTAGAAATATTTAATCAAATAGAACATGATCACAGACTACTTGCTTCCTGTTACTATATGACCATTGAAAGATGGATGCTTGTTTTCCTCCTTCACTTTTTCTATTATTCCAAATAAGTGACAAAGCCAGGAATGCAATAATTTTGCCTGATGGAGGTGGCTGTAGTAGAGTGAAACTTAGCCAGCATGGGCCAAGTTTATCCTTGGTGTAAGTCAGTGGCAGTCGCACTTAAACCAGCAATAATTTGGGAATAATTTGGGTTATCAGTGGGAATAATTAATCCTTTAAGGCAAAATTTCCCTGAGTTCTGAAGCTTGTGCAAAGCCCTATGCATTGCTTAAGCCCTTAATATCATATGAAATCATGACTACTTTAGTGTGGAGGGCTTTGTGCTGGTATCTGTTTAGTATATATTAGAAAATATCTATGCTGTTTGTTTCAGCTGAGAAAAACTGATATTTGATATATATTTTGATAGCTAAGCCAATCTCTGCTTGAATGTTTGATTTGTGTTTCATTCACTCGAAGTTTAAAAATTAATGTTCAAAGATCTCCCCCCCGCCTCCAGTCAGCACCCCCAACACCTGCATCTGAATCTCAAAAATGTATGCCTGGAAGGGACATTATTAACAATACTAATGAATTATTAACACTCTCTCTTTCTCTCTCTCTCTGTACCTAGATAGAGATAGTGCATTTAAAAAAAAAAAAAAAAAAAAGGAGCCAGTACTCAGCCCGTTTCCCCCCTCTTCCCTCCCCTTCAATCTTCAAAAATTCACTTAAAATAGGACTTCAGTTTTACATGACTCAAGCCTCATGTATCTAGCACATGTTGTAGTTGTCTGGATTATTATTTGTATTACCATACTTCATAGGAGTCCTCAGTATGGACCAGGGCCCCACTAGGTTAGGCAGGATGGATTGTTGTTTGTTTTGGGGTTTGTTTGTTATCAGTTTTCTTCTGGTTTTTGTTTGTTTGTTTTGGGGTTTTTTTGGCCTTACTGCTCAGTTGTGTCATCTTTCATCCCATCCCCAGGAGCATGGGGATGAAGTGGGCCTAGGGATAGCGAGGCTTTGTTGCTTTGTCATTATGCCTGCGCTTGTGCTTTGAGTAAGCTGTGGGACAATTGAACACTGTATGTTTTGAGTATTTACTGTGACTATCTGCAAGTATTCTATAGCTCTTTGGGATTGTCCACAGTGATGGTGACAGGAGGTTTGGTATGCTGAAATTGCAACTAGAGTATAGAGTGGGTCTTTAGGATGTGGCTCTCATCTTCCCCATTAGTCTAACTGTCCGTTAGATTATTAGATTATACTTCTGTTTAAATTGAGTTTTCTTTTTCTCCCCTTCAGGTATCAAGGACCAGACAGCCAGTGACATCTCCAAGTCCCATGGGCTCCTCTGATGGCAAGGTTCTTCCGCTCAACGTTCAGGTGGTCACTCAGCACATGCAGTCAGTCAAGCAGTCACCAAAGACACCTCAGAATGTTCCAGCCAGTCCAGTTGGTGACCGTTCCTCTCGGCATCGTTACCCACAGATCCTACCTAAGCCAGCAAACACCAGTGCTCTCACCATCCACTCACCCACTACAGTGCTTTTCACCGGTAGCCCAATCAAGACAGTTGTGCCAGCTCCACATATCAATTCCTTAAATGTGGTAAAAATATCTCTTGCCCCTAGCAGTAGTAGTGTGCCTGTCAAACACACTACTTCAGTGAACAGCAGTACAGGAGCAATGGAAGAAACGAGGACAGTTCCACAGATTAAAAATGGGTCTGTTGTTTCACTTCAGTCGCCAGGATCCAAGACAAGCGGTGTTGTAGCTACATCTGCAGTTGAGATCAAAATGGAACCAGAAGCATTACTGGATGAGAACCCAATACAGTGCCAAGAGAATTCTGATGTGTCAAAAGGCATAAAAGGAGCACCAGGCCTGCCTGCTGCTCAAAGGAATAATTTTGAGGGTACAACCTTGAAAGTTACAGCTGAGAGCATAGGTGAAGTGAAAACAGTTAAGGGCAGTGAACAGAAAGCTGAAGGAGCAAGGACCAAATATAAAGCCCGACCGAAAGAAATCACACCAGTTTCTTCAGCAGGCAATAATCAAAACACTCTTACTCTCTCAGTCGCCACTCAGAACTTGTCCAACACCAGCATTAGTTCACCTCCTAGTGGTGATTCTACTGTTAAAGACAAAACATGCACTAAAAGTCCAAGGAAGCGACTACCTTCTATGCTTCAGGAGTCCCAGGTACCACCTGTAAAGAAACCACTAGTAGGGCAGCTTTCAGCAAGCAGCATGGAAGGTCAAAAAGGAAGCAGTGTTAAGAAGGTTCAGAAGGTTGTATCATTAGCTAGAAATGATAGTACTGCAGCTCAAGTTCCTAACAAGATCACTATAAAATTAAATTCTACAACTTCGACACATTTAGTGACAAGCTGTCCATTGAATTCCAATGTTATAAATACCAGTGATTCCACTTTGGGACAGCAGCTTACCGCATCATCTCCAGATATAAAAGTAAAATTAGAAGGAAATTTGTTTATCTTAGACAGTGACTCAAAGTCTGGTGGCAGCTTTAATCCAAATGCATGGCAGCATATCTCTAAAACTTCTGACTTCCCATCTGTGAACTCGGAGCAGCAGCAAGATATCAGTGTTCTGACTATTCCGGGACAGTCTGGCTCTAATGATTTACCAGAATCTGTATGGGAGCCAGTGCATTGTGAAGGAATACAGCAGGATACATATAGCCAGCAGTTACAGAGCCAGATCCAAGAGTCATCTTTGGGTCAAATACAAGCACAGTCCTCAAATCAGTTACCTCTGCAGTCTGAGCTAAAACAATTTGAACATACAGTCCCTCAGTCAAACGAAAACTTCTTCTCATTTGATGATGACCTTACACAGGACAGCATTGTAGAGGAATTGGTGCTCATGGAGGAGCAAATGTCAATGAACAGTTCTCATCCTTATGGTAGTTGTCTGGGAATGGCACTGCAGAATCAGACAGCAGCCCCAGGTGCTCCAATGTCATCTCATCCAAGCAATATGCACTTCTACCATTCAATCCACAGCAATGGCACTCCAGTTCACACTCCCACACCTACCCCGACTCCCACACCTACTCCGACCCCGACCCCAACACCCACGTCAGAAATGATTGCTGGATCTCAGAGTGTCTCACGAGAGAGCCCATGCTCAAGACTGGCTCAGACTACTCCTGTAGACAGTGCCCTGGGAAGTAGCCGGCACACACCCATTGGCACACCACATTCAAACTGCAGCAGCAGTGTTCCTCCTAGTCCTGTGGAATGCAGAAATCCATTTGCATTTACTCCAATAAGCTCTAGTATGGCATATCATGATGCCAGCATTGTCTCAAGTAGCCCTGTGAAACCAATGCAGCGACCTATGGCCACTCACCCTGATAAAACCAAACTTGAGTGGATGAATAACGGGTATAGTGGAGTCACTAATTCATCAGTTTCAAATCATGGCATTCTTCCAAGCTATCAGGAGCTAGTGGAAGACCGTTTCAGGAAACCTCATGCTTTTGCAGTTCCTAGCCCATCATATCAGTCTCAGTCGCGGCACCACGATACACACTTTGGTCGTGTGACTCCTGTCTCACCTGTGCCACATCAGGGAGCCTCTGTAAATAACACCAACAAACAGGAAGGCTTTGCTGTTCCTGCCCCTCTTGACAACAAAGGAACAAGTTCTTCTCTCAATAACAGTTTCAGATGCCGAAGTGTCAGCCCTGCTGTCCATCGCCAACGTAATCTTAGTGGAAGCACTGTCTATCCAATTTCTAATATACCACGCTCGAACATGACTCCTTTTGGAAGTCCAGTGACACCTGAAGTTCACAATGTCTTTACAAATATTCATGCAGACACTAGTGCCAATAATATAGCTCAAAGGAGTCAGTCAGTTCCCTTGACTGTCATGATGCAGACAGCCGTCCCATCTCTTCAGAAACAAACAAACACTAAAAAAATTACAAATGTGTTGTTAAGCAAACTGGATTCTGATAGCGATGATGCAGTGAGAGGTTTGGGAATGAACAACATGCCTTCAAATTACACAGCGAGGATGAATCTCACTCAGATTTTAGAAACGTCTACCACTTTTCCTAGTGCCAATCCACAAAATATGATCAATTCCAGCACTTCAGTTTATGAATTCCAAACACCAAGTTACCTCACAAAAAACAGCAGCACCGATCAGATCAATTTTTCTTCTGGAGATAACCAAGCACAATCAGAAATTGGAGAGCAGCAATTAGATTTCAGCAGCACTGTAAAAGACTTTTTAGGGGAGGACAATCTGCAAACCAACCAGCAGCTGGTGAATCAGGTGCCGTCAGATCTCAATAATGTTACATCTGTTTTTTCCAGCGACATCAGGTTGTCTTCTGACCTCTCAGGCAGCATTAATGATCTGAATACTTTAGATACAAATCTACTGTTTGATCCAGGTCATCAGCAGGGACAAGACGATGATGCTACACTGGAGGACTTAAAGAACGACCCTTTGTTTCAACAAATCTGCAATGAGTCCATTAACTCAATGACTACATCAGGTTTTGAGTGGATGGAAAGTAAGGACCATCCTGCAGTTGAAATGTTGGGTTAACTTTGTTTTATAATATGTATGTAGCACACTGTATCTGAAAGACAGACGTATTGTATTTGTCTTAATGGAAGTGCCTCCTGCAGCAGAAACACTTGCTAAGAATTGTGGCATTTTTAAAAAAGAGTTTGCTGTAAAAGTTGCTCATTCATCAGCTGGGAATAGGCAGTCTGTTCAATTTTAAATAAATTTTTGAAGGCTATTGAAGAGCCAGTATTAGAATTTAAATTTTATAGGGCTCCCACTAAATAGCATTTCTTATTGTAGCAAATATATATGTAGAACGTGATTGAAAACCAGCATTCACAACTTCAGAGAGGCGTTGGAAGGATTTCAAATCCAACTTACTTGTTATTAGAGATTCAGTACGTTGTATTGACTGCTATTTTAATGGCGATGTTTGATATTGGCCTGTGTTATTCAAGTAAAAAAATGTGTGGGACCTTGAGACAAGTAGGCAGTTGATGAGAAGGAGGGGTTACAACTTGATGAAGGGCATACAGATTGTGTTGTATCACTGAGCAGTACCCAGAGCTGCTGTACTGTGGTGAACTATGAGAAATGTCAGTGGCACCATTTACATCTATGATGAACGGCTGAGATAGGAGAAAATAATGGGAATGATCAAGAAGAGGGGAAAAATGCACTAACATTTTATTTTAAATATAATAGTGTTTTTAGCAATAGACAGTCATGTCTTCACCTTTAGTGTTATTTTAGTTTTCACTTTAAATGTTGGGTTTTAATGTGAGGTAAAAATGCATGATAAAAGATTCTGAGCACTGAGGTTTAATAAAAGTAGACATGTATATTAGAAAATGATAGTTACTGATTTCTTATTTATCAGAATTAGAGAAAGTGCCGGAACCTTTGTTTTCTTTTTCAGTAGGATGGCTGCATGAGTTTACTAGAATATTATTATGTTTAAGATTTGTTTTTAAACCCTTCCTGTTCTAACCTAATGGAGGATAGAGGAAGGTGTTTGATGTTGGCCGATAACTATTAAAAATAACTTCTATAGAGCCATGTTACCAGGCACTTTATAAACATGAAGCAAGACACATGAAGTCCTTGAGCAAAATTTTCAGAAGTGTTTGTCTTATTTTAAAAACTGTCTTAGGTATTAAGGATCATAGAACTCATTGACAGTTGGTAAGATTTAAGCTCCTAATTAATTTAGATACTTTAGAATACTTTAACTCTTCTCTTAGAAAATAAAAGGAGAATTGAAGTATGTAAACATCTCTCATGATGAACACAAAAAGGTAGATAAGCAGCTAAGGCCCGAATGCTACAAATTTGACTCTACTACAAAGGCAAGCCCTCATTTCCACGTACAGTGTCCCTGAGATGCCATGAAGCCAACTAATTCTGTAGTATTGTTCCCAGGTTATTGTAAGGGATTTGTTATTTCTTCTATGGACTGATGACATTAATAGAACTTAGAGTGTCACGTTAGAGGTTTGCGGGATCATCCACTTGTTCAGGAGAGAGGCAGAATGCTGCCATCGAGATTGGGAAAAATAGGAAGAAAGGATCTGATTTTCAGCTCTTGAAATGTATTTTGGTAATGTCTTGCATTTCTGCAAATGATCTGAAATCTCCAGTGTTTGGTTTTGACAGCATCCATTGTCATGGAGCTGCTGTACTAACACTCCAGATGCTTAGTACATCATTTCTTCTCCTGGTCTTTGGGACAAAAGCATTGAATTAAGGCTGCTCCCAGCATGTGAGCTCTTCTAATGAGAGGCAAAACAGTGATGCCGTGGTGCAGCACCTGATTCCATGGGCAGCAGACCAGAGAGTTCAAGCAGATTCCTCTTCAGTTTTCTTGAGAAGAGATGGGCTTTTGGTCTGGTTATTGATTTTTAACAATGCACATTAGAACTATCTCTTTTTGAAAGAAGTTCTCAAGGTGCAGCTGGAACACTCCAACTTTCTGTGACCTTGATCCCAAGAGGCACCGGGCAACCCCAGATTTTATTGACGTCTCATATGATGCTCAGCCCCTTGCAGAGCTGACCACGCACCTTGTGCCAGCACCACTGTGTATATGTTAACTCTGCACCTCCAGCAGGCTTAACGTACGGGAATGACAAGGGAAGGCATATACATAGGGGAGCATCTGCTCTAGTGTTCTGTGTACATGCATGGCTTCTTTCCCTTGCCTCTGTGCTGCTAGCACTGCACAATAGACTCAGGAGCTGAGTGCAACTAGTACCCTCCAAACTGTTTTAAGAACATTTCTCAGCAAAGCTGAAATACATTTAAAATTATTTTCTCAATTATGCAGCCTGAAGGTTTTTAAAATACATGTTTAAAACCCTTTTTAAATGCAAACGCCACAAGGGGCATAACAAAGTTTTTCTTTAACTTAATTAGCAGGCAAATAGGAATAGTATTTAATCAGTGGATTTAAGGCAAATGTGTGTTTAATTCAATAAGGATTCATTGTTTAAGTACATTACCAGTCATATGGGTAAAATATTTTCACATCAGTAAATGGTGCTAGGCTAATTCACAGCTTTGTACATTGGTATGTAGTAGTTTATTGGTGTTTGTGTGTTTGCTGTTCTGATTAATAATCTGTTAGATCCCTATTCTTAGTGTTAGTTAATTATTTACTGTACATTGAGACAGAGCACTACTTCACACCAAAGTATGCAATACCCAAAGGAAAACTCTGTGATTCTAACTAACGGAAGCCTGTCTGTGTCAGATACTCCAAAAATAATACTTTGAGACAGTTCTGACCCCTTGTTTACATTATTGGCTTCCTAGTAACAAGAGAAAATAATGAAATTATTTTGATAGCATTTTTTGCTGAAGTATAAAGACTAGTGAATTTGTACCCCATGTACAGTATTGCAGCAAACACTTTAAATTTGTTTGGTTAGTCCAGCAAACTTTCTGGGGTTCATATATTGCACTAAATTTCTGTTGAACCTGTGGCAGGCACGTTCCTTAGGATAAATGCAACCAATACGGCCCACAGATAAAAACTTTTTAATGTGTTTCATTATTAAAAGGCAAAATGTCATAAAAATGACAGATGAAGTTGTCTTATGTAGCAATGTGCATTGATCTCAATGAGATATTTCTATTTCTTATTCTCTTACGTGAGAATATTACAGCAGGAAGAAATTAAGTTTAGTTTGCTTCACCATGTTAATACATGATCACAAGACGTGCATGAGTGTTATTGACTTATCTTGTACAGTACTAGGTATATTCCTGTAACCACTTTATTTTTTTTATTCTTTTGCTGTATTGAAACTGGTTCCATGTTAACCAGTAAAGCATAGTTATTCACAAGTAATTGACTTTTTTATGTTTACTAATTCAGCTTAGTCATTGTTGAGTATGTTCCTTTCTTGGATTATTTTTTATTGTTCTGGTGTTGAGAAACATTTTGTACCATTTTATCATGATGAGAATTCATGAAGAAAAGAATTTGCAAATAATTGCAATAAGCACTGACTTCTGAACTGAAAAGAAGGAAACTGTTTCTTGTGCAGTGCACCTGAAGTTCATACAATAGTCTTGTACTATACTGTGCTTTCTTTACTGCACCATGAGGAAAGAAATACCCCTGTTCTACGTTTTCATTTAGTGCAGCAAATCCAATTCCCCCCGCGGCCCCCCCCCCCAGTGTTTTGTTGTCTGTTGTACTGCTGAAACTACAGTAGTTGAATATTGCAGTAGCATTTCAGTTATTTTTTATTGAAAGTGCTCAAAAATTGTTTTTTAAATGTTTTCAAAAACAATAAAAACATTTTATATTAAACTGTATTGTTGAGTATTTTCTTAGCAATCACACAGGAATGCACACTGATGTTGTCAGAATAATAACCTTTCTGATTTGTATAGACCAGCTCAATAAAATATCCAGCAGTCTTAAAGACTGTAAACTATAAATCTTTGTAGGATCAGGGCTTTATCTTTCAATGTACTAATTGTCTCAGTGAGATAAATGAGACTACTTGTGTGCTTACAATTAAACATGTGCTTAAATCTTTGCAGGATTGGGACCTTAATTTGCAGGATTTCATGAATGTGACAGAACAATAAATACCCAAGAGCCTTTTTTGTTTTTGCATTCTGTTCCATATTCAGTGGAAATGCTAAACCAGAGGGATGGAAGACAGTAAATGTTGCTACATTTTTAAAAGACACTGAGTAGATTCAGCAATGAAGGGTCCTGTGGCACCTTATAGACTGACAGAAAGGTTTTGAGCATGAGCTTTCGTGAGCACAGACTCACTTCATGAGATGCTGGTGATGCATCTGATGAAGTGAGTCTGTGCTCACAAAAGCTCATGCTCAAAACTTTTATGTTAGTCTATAAGGTGCCACAGGACCCTTCGTTGCTGTTACAGATCCAGACTAACACAGCTACCCCTCCGATACTTGAGTAGATTCAGGGAGTTAAAGACCAGATAAATCTTAATCTGAACCTGGGAAAGTGCTTGAAATGTTTAACTAAATCTTACTATCATGGTTCCTGCAAAGGAAAAACAAGTCAGTAAAACACCAAATAAAGGATAGCAATTTATTTGGGCTTTTCAAAGGCCATTGACAAAGTTCCAAAGAGGTTACTAAAGGAACTCAAGTCAAGGTGTGAGAGAGAAATTACTGTCATGAGTTAGACACTGGCTAGACCAGGAAACAACAGGAATAGATGATCAGTTTTCACCATGTCAGAAAGTTAACCATGGAGTTCAGCTAGATTATAAACAGAGGCCAATGCAGGTCAATTTACAAAAAAAGGAGGCAAGCAGCAAAATGGCAAAATCTGAAGATGACAAATCTAGTGGTAAGATTTTGAGAAGACTGTGAGAAAGGCCAGGGACCAGAGTAAAATGGGTGAATAGGCAACCTGAAAAGAGATGAAAATCAGTGTCAACAAAATGCAGGGTGACTTGCCTATGGAAAATGACTTGGGCATCATTGTGAACAACTCATAGATCATCTCTTTTCAGTGTACCTCAACAGTAATAAATGCAACTAAAATATCAGGATGTACCAGGAATGAGATGGAGAATAATACAGGGCATGACAGTGCCATTTTAGAAATCAGTGGTTTGGACTTATCTGGAATAATGTTCATTCTGGTCACTCCATTTCAGAAAAGATAAAACAGAAATGATAGAAAAACATGAAAAGACTGGGATCTTTGGAAATTAGTATGAGACAAAAAGTAATCAAAATAAGGAATGGTGGAGAGATGGCAGAGTGAGATCTGCTATTTGCAAGAGCAAGAGAACTTCCAGTGAAATTCAAAATTAAAGGAAATATGATTTTACAGATTGTGTAACTCTTTGTCACATAGCATTGAATCCAAGAACATAGCAGGATTCAGCAAGGAGTTTCACATGTATTTGAATAAGAACGTTCGGCATAAATAAAAAATTATAGCTGTCAGGGCTGTCTTCCCACTCTGACTCTCCGAGTGCAGAAAGTGGGAGCCCTCAATACCTTAAAATACCTTGCCTCTATAGGCTCTGCTTAAAAAAAAAAAAAAAAAAAACGTTCCCCAAGGTCACAGATTCCCTGACCCTAGGAGATAGCTGCCGCCACCCATATAGGAAAACCGCTGTTCAGAACCCAGGAAGACACACTTGGGATGTCTCCCTGTTCAGTAACCCAAGCTCTTAACCCTCCCTTAGGAGAGAGCTTGAAAACAAAGAAGAAATTAAGATATAATCTGATAGTTGACGTTGCTTTAGGCAAGTATTCACACAGGCTGTGTCTACACCTGCATTCCTCTTTTGAAAGAGGCATGCAAATGAGGGAAATTGAAAATGCAAATGAGATGCAGATTTACATACTGACACCTCATTTACATGTTCTTTCAAAAGAAGAAAAGCTGTGTCAATGCGGCTCTTTCAAAAGCAAACCCCATCCTTGAAAGAACCCTTCTTCCCTTTCTCAAAAGAAGAATATGCAAATGAGGTGCCGGATGTGTAAATCTGCACTTCATTTGCAAGTGTAGACGCAGCCACAGTCTGTCTAGGACACAGAAATCAAGAGCATGGTCTTAAACAAAAGTAATCTATTCACAAAACAAGACATGGAAAAATACCAACAAAGTAACTAAATATACTTAGTTGCTAGATGTATTAAAACAACTCAAAACATTCCTGTTGCAGCACAGAGAATTACTTCCCTGGTATTCAGTTAAGAAGTTACAGAGTACAGGGGAAAGAATCAACCATTAACCAGCCTGAGGAGGCCTTCACTAGTTCCAAAATAAACATAACCTGATTGTGTCTGTCTGAACATCTCCTTTCTACTTACATATCCATGCTCTGATTATGATGCAGTCAGGAGACTTACTGGATTCATTCCAGCTGCTTAGGATCAATCATTTCTGTCTGTCTGCTCTGCATCAGCCACACAGACAAAGACCCCTTAGACTGCAATTGTTCTCAGTTCAAAAAAATTTCTCTTCATCTCATTGGCTTACCTGACTGCCCACCCCCACCCCGACAACCCTCAAGAGCACCTCTAAGGGTTAACTCTTTCCCTGTATTCATTCATGATGATGGCTTTGGAAAGGACATGATTCATCTTCAACTTTTGGGGCATAAAATGAGCTCTAATTTGGTTTAGTAAGAAGATTTCCTGGGGGGCAGGTTTTCTTTCAACTGCCTACAGCAGGGTTTCTTCCACTGAAGAATCTGAAGCCTATCACTGTCTGACAGAATACTTGATGGCTGGACCCCTGCTCTGACCCAGTGTGTTAATTCTTGTGTTCCTAAATGAGAATAAGCACTTGACAGGATACTAGTTAAAGTGAGTGGTCTCCCCACCCTCACCAGTTTTGTATTTTTAAAGGTATGTATATATTTCAAAATATTTCTCAAATCACTTACTACCAGCTTTCATTAGATATCCCTACAAGATAACATTTGTATCATTCTCCCAGGACTTGGCTACCATAAATACCCACCTCAGTACCCTTTCTTCACAGGTTCCAGTTCCTGTATTGTAGAGCAAGTCCCACCTGTTACAGTCAGGTGCCTGTCTTTATTTCAGAGTTAATTTGGTCGCTTACATTGTCATTCCTAACTTGGCTCCCATCCCTACACGCACATCACTGACCCAAGGATGTTGGCACTTTACACATAGGCTAGCTGTCCTGTCCTGGTACTGCTGACCTTGGGGCTAGTAACTGATCTATTTTGCTCTGTGTATGCAGGCTAACCTGCTCCAGTACTGACTGAACTCCAGTGACTGCCCATAATTGTCAGAAGGACGGAGACAAGTTCTCCCACAATTCTCTGGGAAAAAAAATCAAACACCATAGCTTACTGCAGCACGAACAATCATGGGATATTTCCCAGTAATTCCCAACCCCTCACATGAATGAGCACAGAACCCATGTGAGTGCAGCTGAGTGGAACACCCTCAAGTAAGAGACTGCAGCATGCCCATTCTCACCTGGGTGAGGCCAACTTCAATGCTCCCAGCTGTGTGGCTGTCACCCAAGAGTACACCTGCTTTGATGAGTTAACAGGAATTCATCTACAGCTTCCTGTAGGACCCAGGCCCCTCCTAAAAGCAGAATCCTGTCACCCTCTCACATATGGTCTAACTGTTCAATTTAGAAAACTGAAATACATTGATTAAAAGAAAAATGGGTGGAATGTTTCTAACAGCAAAGTATAGGAGAATTAAGTAGTCTGGAAGTTCCTTCAAGGGACTAAAAAAAATAGCACTAGTCTGAATTGTACTTTTTAAGAAAAGTAGCTGTGGTTTTTAATTAGTAATTAAAGACATAGGCTGAAACTTGTGAACACTTAAAGTTTCCTTATAAATCCTTATCTCTGCCAAGTTACTTTCAGTTTCCTTATGTCTTTTGAGTTTGTTAGGGCTCAGTTGTTTGCTTTTCCTGTTCAGCTTGTCAGAGATCTAGTTTTCCTTGCTGTACCTGTTTTGCGAACTCATGCCTGGCATAAATGAACTCAGCACCAACTGAGGATTGATTTAAAACATTAAGTGCTAAAGATTCTGCAGTCTCATTTCTGAAGTGGACAGTTGGTTTGCAATGTAGCACACTGTTACTTACTGGCATTTTGTAATTCTTGGATAGGTACAGAACTTGTTTGCGTGATTAGAATACATGAGAAGTATAGAAGTTAAGATAGCTGGAGGAAACTTTCCTGCGGAATTGTATTAGAGCTGGGATGTCTTTCTCCATTTCTCTTTATTCTGAAAAATGTATTTTATATCTTTCCAAATATAACGGATGAAAACACACAAAGACCAGTCTCTGTCCAGATAGCTAAGTAACTTTCAAATTGGCCTCTATAAATACTTTAATGCTCATAAATGTAAAAATATATTTTAAATGCAATTAACTCCTTTCTGCTGCTAATGTTGCCTCTTTTCTTATTCTCCTTCATCTCAGTGCACATACCACAGACTACTCCACCCTCTTGGAATATTTGTATATCTATGCAAGCACCTTCAGTTTGTAGGCAGTCATAGGTTCCACTCATATCTCCCCCATTGCTCATCTCCATCCCCGTGCAGTGGCTTTTTCTTCTACGTCTTGGAATGTTGAATCATCATTCTTGGCTCGCTGAACTATTTCTGCTACCCTATTTTTTATACACTACAGGTTGAATCGCTCAAGTCCAGCATCCTCAGGACCTGACTGGTGCTGGACAAGTGAATTGCTGTATGATACGAGGTCAATATTTTCTAGGACATTACCAACACTTCCACTTCCACTGGGCTCTTGGAAGACATTAAGGGGTAAATTAGAGCTAAATAACAGCACAGAATACTGAGAGCCAGGACTGGTGGCTGGAAACAAACTTTATGGGACCACGGGAAAGTTGGCCACACCCATGAGAAGTTGTTGTCCAGCAAACTAACATCATGCTGGATTATGGAGCTTGCTGGAGAAGAAAGTTCCAAATTTGAGAGGTTCAAACTTTTTGACTCTCCCTCCAGATTCTTTGTGAGTAAATAAACAAGTAACTTCATTACAGCTTATTTTAGTTAATTGGCTCCCAGCTGGAAAAGCCTCTGTATGGAAAGAGCAGCTTCCTGAAACACAACTCCATCTCTCCTAGCTTCCTCCTTAACTCAGTATTCTTACTGTCCATAGCCTTGCATATGGTGGTGTTGTAGCCATGCTGGTCCTGGGATACTTATACAAACAAGTGGGTGAGATAATACATTTTACTGGACCAACATCTGTTGATGAGAGAGACAAACATTTGAACTTCAGGTCTGTATAGATCAAAAGCTTGTCTCTCCCACAGATGTTGTTCCAATACAAGATATTACCTAATCTACCTTGTTTCTGTAACATCCATCATCTTGGCAACTCTGTGCAACTCCCTCCACTCTGCTGGTAGCTAATATATTGGCTAGGTGTCTCTCCGAGCTTAAGGTTTTAACCTCTGAATCTCCACATACTGTTTCATTTAAGGATAAAGTTCAGCTGGGACCACACCTGACCTTCCTTTCCAAAGTACTGACCCAATTCCACCTGGGCCAGGACATATGCTGACTGGTGTTATACCTGAAACCTCATGCATCTCAGAGGGACCAGTCCCTGCATACCCTGGATGTTAGAAGCGTGCTGGCTTTTTACCTAGGGCAAACAAAATCCTTGAAGAAGGCCACACAGCTGTTTGTGATGGTAGAGGACAGGATGAAAGGCCTGTCCATTACATCTCAAAGGATCTCATCATGAATTGTTACCTCATGTCATAAATGTCAATTTGTATCTGCATTAGCCAAGGCTCTGGCACCCCCTTTATGCACTCACTCAACTTGAGCACACGCTTCTTCAATAGTGTTCCTTGCTTGTATCCCTACCCAAAACATTTGCATCCAGAACTCCAACTCCCTCCCAGAACCAGCACCCCATTCCAAATCATACTCCCTCCCAGAGCCTCAGGCACGTGTGAGGGAGAGAGAGTGTAAGGAGAGAAGGGGTACAGGCTCTGGGCACCAACAAAATTTATGCAAACCTACCTCTCCCACCCTCGATTGTGTGTTTAATACATTGAATTTATTTGCAAATGGTAAAAATTATGTAAAGCCATGAAAAGAAAAACATCTTGTTAATGTAACATGTAGAGTTCGTCTTAATCATAGGACCACAGAGGGGAAAGCAAGCTGGGCGTGGGAGTATCCCCTTCGATCTTAGCAATCTAAATGTTTATCTTTATGGCAGCCCTCATCCCTTCTAAGATAAAATACTGAGAACAATGACAATCTTGATGATTCACACAAATCTGTACCACGTTTGAGCAACATCTGCACCATGGGATGTATCATCCTCTTGCTGCACATTGGTATATCCACTTAAAAGGGATATTTTTAAAAACACTACATAGAGAGTTGAACAAAGAAATTTACTTGAACAACTTTCATACAACTGTCAACACAGACATCCATGTGTATGTAATGTCTTCTTAATTACTTGCATTTTTGTAACAGCACAAGCTCTGAAGTTCTGAGAGCCTTGTTAAAATTAATTTCCAGCACTAAAGTCATTTTTTCAAACCACAGGGTTTTGAGAAAATACTCAACATATAGCCAATATTTTATCTTGGACTGGGATGTGATTTTTTTATGTTTTGCATCAAGTTCTAGGGTAAAGAACTTCAATCTGAAGTGTTTTATTAATTAAAAGGCCAGAAATCTAGACCAACCTCCTGTATAATGAGCCATAGCTTTTAGAAGAAACATCCAGTCTTAATTTTAAATGTGCCAGTGATGGAGAATTCACTATAACCCTTGATAAATTCTTCGAATGGTTGATTGGCCTCATGATTATAAACAAACTCTTTACTTCAAGCCTGAATTAGTCTATCTCAGCTTTTTAGCCATTGGCACCAGTTCTCCCACACCCAGTCCTGGCTACAGGACATTGTTGTCGAAGTTAAATCTGTTTGGGTGTGACTTTAGTCAGAGAGCCTGCTTCTACTACAAGATATTTTGTGGGGGAAAGCATGGGAAATTTAGAAGGACATGGTCAGATTATTTGATAGGGGATCACGGACTAGCAGACAGTGGGAAGGGCCAGGAGGCAGTACTGTACAGATGCATGAAGCTTCTGCTTGGATTGGTTCTGACACCTGGTTTAGCATATAGATTTGCTGATCTTGGGGCCAATGCACTGTACTGGAGTTAGGGGGAAAAGCCTAAACTGTGGCTGGAAGAAGAGAACGAAATGTTAGACGTACAAACCAGCTATGTCTGGTCCTCTGTCTAGGAATAGCTTTCCTGGGAGAAAACAGAGTTCAATATTTCTTTTCATTCTTTTTTAATAAGCTCTATACTTACTGGAGAAAAGCAACCAGTTCTAAAATGAAGCTGAATTAACCATTGCCAAGTACATGCATATTCATCTGAGGAAATGGGTTTTACCTACAAAAGTTGATGACCTAACAAATTTGTTAGTCCCTACAGCGCCACAGGACTGCTTGTTATTCATGCACAAATGTAAGTTGGTGAGAAAATATTGGTCAAATGCTAGTATTTTACACCTGAATAAGGTTCCTCAAAGCTTGGGCTCATAACAAAATATGGTGCTGCACTGCGTCATTAGCGGTGCTGTCCTTGGGTTCCTGTCTGTCATTAGTGATGCTCTACAGTCACTGCACTACAAGTCACTAAGACGCTGTATAAGAAACAAATTGCTCATCTCATTCTAACTGAATAAAATTAAGCAATAAACTTACATGAACTTTTTACTACTCTTACTGTTCAGGTAGTACCTGCAAAACGCAATCAGACATTCATGCTCAATCATTGTTAGGCTAAATTAACTTTTATATTTTAGATAGCTCATTGTCTAATAATATCCAGACATATTATCACAAGCACTAATATAGAGAACATTAGTGTATGAATCTTCCCAGAGCCAAAATCTTTCAGCTAAAGATGAGATATTTGAATAGTGCTTTCTAGCTGAGGATGGAAAAACACTGTGCAATTAATTAATTAATCCTCCACATACTTCTCTGAAGCTGGTGAGCCATTTTATAGACAGTGTAGATAAAGGCCTGATTTTTCAACAAGTTAGATAAGCAAAATATGTGTCTAATACAGATTGGTAATTATCCAAACAAGGTGGAGGATGTGAATGGGCAGTTGTGTAACAGGGTACAGCCATGGATGAACCCTTGTGATGGGCTCATTAGGCCACTCACACCCACCTTCTTACTCTCTGGGGCTTCCTACCACCCTGTCCTGCTGTGCCAGATCCTTTAGTTTTCCCCAGTCAAAGCATACAGTTGGAGTTATTGTCCCCCTGCAGGGATCAAAATCCCCAATAAATCCATCTCTCTCTGTGCAAAAGATTAGGTAAGCCCCTTTTATCAATGAAAGGTTGATATCCAGAGTGATAGTCCTCCCCAAGTAATAAGCATTTACACTCGGCTTGATTATACCCAAAAGAGTTTTTATAAAGCAAAATAATATCATTAAAATGATTATGAGAAAATAGGCAGACCAAAGTGAGTTACCAGATTAAACAAAAGAAAATGCATCTCTAGATCTATTCCCCTAAGAATCTATTTACTTACGAGTTCTCACTCTAAACAGCTGCCTTTATATCAGGTGACAAGTATCAGAGAGGTAGCCGAGTTAGTCTGTATCTTCAAAAACAACAAGAAGTCTGGTGGCACCTTATAGTCTAACAGATATTTTAGAGCATAAATTTTCATGGGCAAAGATCTGCTTCATCAGATGCATCTGACAAAGCAGGTCTTTGCCCATGAAAGCTTATGGTCCAAAATATCTGTTAGACTATAAGGTGCCACCAGACTTTTTGTTGTTTATATGAGGTGAAATCTTCGCGTCAGAAATTATTTTATCCTGACCTGGGTCTCCAGTAAAGTTCTCTCTTTCTTTCTTAGGGTGTGCCAAGTAATTTCCGAGGCAGGGTGGAGACTAAGATGGAGGAACCTCGGGGTCCACTTTGCCCCTGTGGAAGGCTTCCATTGTTCTTTTTGTATAAAAGTATACCCCAATCTGGAGACTGTCACGTGAGTGAACATCTGTCCCTTTCCAACCATTTCCTGTTTTCTAGTCTGAATGTAGACAGCAAAGTTCTTCAGATGTGGATTTGAACTCATTAAGGCCATTTGTCAGCTAAATACTGCTATCCCCTCACAAACCACACACTTGCAAGAGTTTAGTCACACATCCCGGTGAAGTCTTCAGAGAGACAGACATTTGGAATACACATATGTGGACAATACTTATAACTTCAACTACAAAAAAGGTACAAACACAAAAAAATAGGATTTGGAGGTTCAGCAGGTTATAACATTAAAACTGATAGGTTACAAGACACAGTTTGTCCAAACCATTTCTGAGTTATTTATATTCCTAAACCATTTTTCACAGACCATGGACGTGGGGGTCCATCACAAGTTATACGTCTGCATACTCACGATTATTCATGGCCAAACAAGGCAAACACCTTATCTATTTAAAGCAGCAGAAATGTAGCATTTTAAAGACTAACAAAAGGTTTATTGGGTCTTTAACGTGCTACATTTCTGCTGCTTTGTTTTGTTGGAGTACAGACCAACGGGGCTCTCTCTCTGTTACACCTCATCTATTTGTAATTAGGCCCTAAACTACTTCCCCTAAGGCACGTAAAAACTTAGCTAGCTGGTTAAAAATAACACCTGGCTCTGAGCACTTAGTGGTACTGTGAAGTGTTGTCTCATTCATGAGTCAGTCTCACAACATTAGAGAAACTGAGATTACTAAGCTTTCAAATAAGTATTTAATTTTTTTAGTCAGGCCAATGATTCACTGCGCTGAACTCACAACTTTTAAAAAATACCTCCCCACATGGATTTTTCCATTTACCTGTCACTTTGAAATTGTGAGTGGTTTTTGTTGTACTTCTCAGTGAAATCACGCTCAAGTATCTTCACAATGTAACAAAGATCCATAAATGAGCCAACAGCAAGAATCTGTGACACTAAATTTGTATTTTTTGAAATTGCTATAGAAATTACTTCAGATACTTTTGGGTTTAAATCATAGCAAAGATGAGACCTGATCAGATTTGATTTAAAAGTCTCAATAACAGCATAGTATCCATTCATAATGCTAGTAGTAGGCATCCTTCAGTCTGCATAGACTATGGATCGCACCCTTTATAGTTTCAATAGAGGACTTCACTTACAGCATCTATTGTGACTATGAAGACCCACACGAGAGTGACAGTCCTTGCTGCATCTCTTGCAGATGTGGTGGGTGTCTAGCAAGTCCTTAGTGTGCTTTCTGTGCGCTCGCTTCTCCTCTGCTAGCTGTCTGATCCTCATCTCGCCCTTCTGAAGGCCCTTGTGTAACCCCTGCCTCCATCTGCTGCGGTCGTCTGCTAGTTCTTCCCAGTTGTCCAGCTCAATGTCTACCTCTCTGAGGTCTCTCTTGCAGACATCTTTGCAGTGCAACTGGGGAGGTCTTTTGCCAGAGGCTAGCTCACCATACAGGATGTCTTTTGGAATCCTTCCATCATGCATCCTGTGGATGTGGCCAAGCCAGCGGAGCTGACGCTGCCTCAGCACTGCAGCAGGAAAGGCCCCTGGCCAGGATGGTATACCACCAGAGCTAATCAAGTGTGCCACGGGGACACTCCTGGAACCCCTACATGAGCTACTGTGCCTGTGCTGGAAAGAGGGTGAGGTTCCACAGGATATGCGTGATGCTAACATTGTAACGTTGTATAAGAACAAAGGAGACAGAAGCGACTGCAACAACTACTGTGGAATCTCCCTCCTAAGCGTCACTGGTAAACTGTTCGCTCGCGTCATCCTTGGCAGACTCCAGAAGATTGCTGAGAGGGTGTACCCCGAATCACAGTGCGGATTCCGCGCAGAGAGTTCTACCGTTGACATGGCCTTCTCTCTAAGGCAGCTGCAGGAGACGTGCAGGGAGCAGAGGAAGCCACTCTACATAGCCTTCATTGACCTGACCAAGGCCTTCGACTTGGTCAGCAGGGATGGTCTGTTCAAACTGCTCCACAAGATAGGCTGTCCTCCACAGTTACTCAAGATGATCCAGTTCCACAAAGACATTCATAATGCAGTTAATATGGAACAGACTTTACTATTGCATCATCCTTCTGTTTTTTTCCCACTTATTTGCAACATTGCCATTGGTTCCCTCCCACCATTCTAAAGATTATTTTCCTCATTATTTGTATTAAAAGCCTAAACCAGAAGTTTAGTTCCTATATTAGCATTATTTCTCAGTTCACACACAAATGCTGGCATGAATCAGGATTGCTAAGTAATAGGCTGCTTGCCTAAGTTTCTTAGAAGGTCACAGAACCATTTTGTTTGAGAAGAGAGCAAATAAACATAAAGGCGGGGCACATGTTTGCGTCTACCAATTCAAAACAGTAGCATATGGGAAAGAAGAAATAGTTTTGGAATTTGTGGTTCTTTAATCTTCCATTTTGGGGACAATAATTCCGATGGCACCAAAGGCTGGCACCCCACTCACAGATGGGGAGGCACTGCTGGGACAGAGGAATGAGATTAAATATTAATTTGTTCTTAATAATAACAGAGCAGAGTGCAGACAAATTATCCAAATACAGGTTTTCTGTGTGAATGAGTGTCTCAAATTTCCCTTCCGTTACTCTTGCATTGTAACTGAATGAGACTTTATGGAAATATTTACTGCTTAACATGTGTGTTAGTTATCTTATGTAAAAATAGAATATGTGCTTAACAGGCTGCTGAACTGTTTAAACTCTTTATTAATTAAAAATAAGTGTGTATTTTTAAACTTCTGCACAGAATAGAAAACCTCAATTATAAGTGCAAAACCATATCTAAAGAAACTGCAGGCTGTTTGGATGATCAGCCTGATGATTAGTTGAGAACCATAAGCTAATGAGTTTGGTAAAAATGCATTTAAGTTCCCTATTCTACCTCAGATTTCTTATGCCAACTTGGGTGAATCCCTCCCTCCCTCTGTGCCTCAGTGTCCCATCTGTAAAATGGGGATAGTAGCACTTCCCTACCACACAGGTTTATTGGATACTAAGGTAATGGGGGACACCTAAGTACAGGTTGAACATCTCTAATCGGGCACCCATGGGACCTGAATGGTGCTGGATGAGAGAATTTGCAGGACCATCATTGTCCAGCAGCATTACCAACGCTTCTACTGCTTACTGGGCTCTTTGAAGGCAGCTGCGGTAAATTACAGCTAAATAACAGTACAGAACACTAACAACAAGGACTGCTGACAGGCAACAAACTTTATGGGACCACAGAAACTTGACCACACCCATGATAAGTGGTCATCCAGCTAATTTACATCATGCTGGATTACAAATGTTGCCAGGTGAGAGTGTTATGGATTAGAGAGGTTCAACCTGTACCTAACATAGATAGTGAAGTGAGCAATTGTCATTGAATAGCACTGATATATAAAAGCCATCAGTTCCATCATCACCACCAGTTATCAGGTACAATGTCACCTTATTGTGTTAATATTTGTCTTGACACCAAAATCATTTAAATTAATATTCTAAAATATATCAGTAGTGGTTTTGATAATGAAGGAGTATATTCTAGTAGTCAGAGGGGTTGGAATCTGAAGTTCTGGGGTTCAAGTAGGCTGTAATGTTGTGTGACCTCAGACATGTCCCTGAAGCTTCATAAATCTGAGTTTGTTCACACAAAAATGGGGATCTTTACTTAGCACGCACAGGGTTGTGAAGATTAATTACTCTGTGTAGTTAGGTGTTATATACAGAGGCTGTCAAGGAATGGGGCTGAGACCAATCACCTTAACATTTTTTTTATTAAAGCAAGAAGGTCTTCTGGATCCACCTGCATCTACTTGCAGACAGTCCACCTCCCCTGTAATCAGCAACCAGTCATATTACGGGTGCAATTAATTCCTCTCCTGCTAACACAGGGAACCTCCCCAATTCCCCACCTTGCAGACCTCAAGAGCAGGGACCACCAGACTGCAGTATGGGGTACATCCCCCTGCCAATGTATCTCCCTTTCCCTCCTGCACCTGCGCCTTCACATGCCTAATTTGCCCTTTCCCCTACAAAGACTGATTACATTCTCATCAAAGTCAAATTGCCACCACCCTTGATTCACAAATTGTAATACCCTCCAGCAGGCATACAGTCCAAAACTCCTTTTGTCTAATGGGTAATGATGTGATTGACTTATCCTTGGTAAAGGCCCAAGATTTGGTAGAGTTATGCACCAAAAAAACCTGTTAGTCTGTAAGGCGCCAGAGGAATTCTTGTTAATTTTGCAAATACAGACTAACATGGCTCCCCCTCTGACACTTGTGTTATCCTTAGTTACGTTAGCTGTGGGGGTGAGTGCACAACATTTATCTCAATGAAGACAAGGAGGTTTTAGAGCACTATGATTCATCCAGACATTTAGTACCTCATTCTCTGTACAGAAGAGAACAATGTGTTTTGTTTTGTGTTCTTGGGGGCAGCCTGTTGTGGGTCCCTTGGTCAAATGACCCCAAATTTGGATCACTAACGAGTCTGCATCCACAGGAGGCAATGTCTAAGCAATTCAGAGTAACTATTCAAATTTTAGAACACTTAGAAAAATTCAGTTTTAAAGCTCCTAATTTGGTGGAGATACTGGAACTCCTATGCCATTGTTCTTAGCAGAGGTTGTGGGATCCTAGGTCTCCATACAGCATGTTGGGGAATCGCAAGGGTGGAGCCTTCTGCTGGTGAGCTGAAAAAGGCAAGGGGGACCCTAAGACTGGGAGGTGATAAGGGGTGGCCTTCTTGTGACAAGGACCACATCTCCCCACACACCCACTGCTGGGAAAGGAAAGAAAGGACAGTGGAGGAGGGAGGTGCAGGGCACTGGTACAGCAGTGCTGTGCAGTGGAGACTAGCTAGCACTCACCTGCACTAGGAGGGAGCCACTGCTCCCTACAAGCTGAGTGGTTGAGCAGCCACTCAGGAAAGATTGAAATACCTCCCAGCTGATTCGCAGAGCTCCTATAGTCACCAGATGTGTTTCTGCTGGTGATGCACATCCACACGTGCCTCAATGCACATAACAAAATATATTCAGTATATGGATGGAAACATTTACAGGGAACATTGTCGGGGTCCCTGTGCAGGGGGCCGGTGTTGGTAGAGGGCCCCATCACCGCTAAAGAGAAGGGTCTCCCTGTCCCAATGAGGAACAAGCCTGAAAGGGTGAAGTGCAGGGGCAAGATCAGCCTGTTCTGTGCAGAGTGCTGAAGCAGCACTATGGATCAGATAATGGGGAGCAATAAGACTGTGGTTCCCATCAAGCAACTGAAGGGAACATGCAGAACAGAGACTGAGCAGTCCTGAGTGTAGACGGGCCATAGACAAGAAAAAGAAGAAAATGTACAGCCAGGAGGGAGTGGAGGGGCTGCACAGCTGACCCATGCTACCAGTGCTAGGCCACCATTATTTCCCCTCCACACCCCGCACTGCCACTAAAGAGCAGAGCACCACAAAGCACAGGACCAAGGGTGGCTGCCTGGTCCACCCTATGGATGGGACAGCTCTGGCTATACAAATTATTATTATTTTTATTAATTTTAAAATTATTTTATAAATGCTTTAGCTTCACCTATGTATGCGGGATAAAAATTATTTTGTGACAACTAGAGATAGCGTTCCATAGATATTATCATAACACATCTTTAACAATCACCTTAGATTTGTTGGTGACAAGTTGCCCATCTGTGGATATGGGCTTTAACTATGTCGCTGCCCTTGTTTAGGACACTGACAGCCTTCTTAATAGGGGAGAATGTCTGATCAAGAATTTGGGGGATGTTAATTTATGGTCTTTGAACAATAATCCCATCCCTTTAAAACTTTAAGGTGTAACTTCCCTGTTGTAATTTTTAGCAGGTCTAGAAATTAATTTTTGGCTAACAAGTTGGGAAATTGTACATTTCTTAGGAAACAAATGTGTACTTCAGCTTTGATGTTCTTATCTCATCCCCCCCATGGTCCCGCAAAAATTACAGCAATACTTATTCAGTACTCACAAACAAAACTTGTTAAACAGAGGTTAAAGATGTTTTGGAGTATTTGTTCTCCATGAACCCTTCCAGAGTGTGAAAGTAGAAGGCTTGAAACCTAAACCTCATAAAAACAGAATAGCGGAATTAAAATAATACCTTCCTCACCAGCCCCCACAGAATCTCACCTCTGCCTCCATGGAGATGACAGCAGTCTAATCCTGGGATTCTGCAGGAAGTGGAGCAACCCAGCATCCTGCTCTGCACTCTTCCATCTCCCAGCCAGATCTCTTTGTTAGGGCTGCTAGAGGGAGCAGAGTGACCTGGCTGGGCGATGGCAGCAGAGGACAGTGGAGGAGGATCTGAAGAAGAGGATCTGCTCCATGAAAGCTCATCACCTAATAAATTATTTTGTTAGTCCTTAAGGTGCTACATGATTGCTTGTTTGTTCTGTACCTGGGGACACTGCCAGAGGGGAGCCCCACAAAGCTAAATTGTTCAAGGTTCATCTTCAGCCTCAGGTGCCAAGACTCAGAGCCACAGGCTTCAGACCCACATGGTGGGGCTTCAGCTTTCTGCCTTGGGCCCAGCAAATTCAATGCCCTGGTCCTTCTTGGTGGCCATACTGAAACCTGCTTGGAGCTCTCCAGTGGGATCCCCACCCCTGGTTGAGAACCTCTGGGCTATCCATTCCTAGCTAAACCTGCCATTAATTGCATGCTCACCCTAATCGTTGCTTTTTTTCCATCCACTTCAACAGACTCAACACTTCATGAAAGGAGGCAGGTATCTGAACTCACGTTGCCAACCGTAGGACACTTGAGGCTGTGGAGGTCTGAAGGCTTTTTGAAAAACTTTTCCAAACCTAAACTGTTCTTGTTCACCCTTCTAAGGGAACCGTTGTGTGTTAGAAAGGATTATGGTACCGTGACCAAATGAAGGACACCTTAGGGTCCTCTCATCATTTTGCAGTTTTAGGTCTGGCAATGTTTTTGAAAGGGTTAAAGCATCGGGAAACAGCACAGTCTCAGCCCTGGTAATGGCCCTCCCTTCCCGGCCTGCCTGGCACAGCGCGTTGCTTCTCCTTCATCATCGCCTATACTGTGGCTGACTCCTGGCATCAATCGTGGTGTCCTCTCATGCCCATTCCCTGCTCCTGCTGGTGGGCTCTGCCCTCCGCCAACAGGCTCCAGACCCACAGCTTCAACCAGTCACTATGACAGGCGCAGGGAAAACCCAGAATTTAAATAGACTGTAAGCCATCGGAGTTTCTGAGCCAATCAGAAGGGGTATCTGTCACCCAGACCGGAAGGAAGACTGTGATCTGAGCCAATCAGAATGAGCACCTGTCTCTAGGGGCGGAGGGAAGCAGGATGTCTGAACCAATCAGAAGGAGCATGTGTCAAAGGGACAGTAAGGGTCTGAGGCAATCGGAAAGGGAGCTCGGAGCCAATGAGAAAGTGTATCTGTCACTATTAGCGAGGCGAAGACCCTCCTCTGAGCCAATCCGAAGGGGTACTTGTCTCTAGGAGCAGAGAGAATACCGAGCTGCGTGCCAATCAGAAGTTCCTATCTCCAGGGCTTGAGCGAAGTCCGTGGTCTACGCCAATCAGAGGGGGTATCTGTCTCCGGGGCGGAGAAGAGTCCGGGGTCTACGCCAATCAGAGGGGTTATTTGTCTCCGGGGGCGGAGGACGGAGTGGTCGCGGGAGCGCGCACTCGCTCTCTGGTGGCAGTAGTCATTCGCGCGGGTTGTGGGCTGGGGCGGGGCTTGGCCACGGCGGGGCGGGGCTGAGTGTAAACACAGGCAGGCCGCCGTGGGCAGGAAGGTGTGTCTTGCCGCTGTGGCCGCTGGACCGGGATACCGCTGCCTGGCCGGCCATGGCGGCCTCTCCCATGGAGGTGCTCGGGCTGCCAATCGAGGAGGTGAGGTTTTGCGATGCGGCTCCAGACACCTCATTCCCGCCCTTGTGCTATCTGCACACCCCCGTCCCCTGTAGCCTGAGGGGTCGGAGCTCCTGTCTGGGGCCTGATCGATCCTGCCTGCCTGCGCCGGCCTCAGCGTGGTGGCGGGCAGAAGAGGGGCTGGGACTGGGCCCTCGTTGGCAGCAGGTTGGGGTGTGCGGCGCCCGCTCGGTTTGGCGTCAGGAACCCTGCGAGGGGGCGGGCCGGGGTGTGAGGAGTCCCGCGGCGGTCGGTGTGAGAGTGGCTGCTGCCGCCGCCAGCCACGTGTGTTCCCCCGCCGGTGGCAGGTGGACGCGAGCTGCCGGTCTCCTGTCACTGGCGGCGGCTTCCGCGGCCAGGTACTCGGGTTGAGACACGGGCACCTCCCTCGTTTAGCGGTAACGGAACTTCCTGTTCGTAAACGGCCTCGGGATTACCTGGCGCGCGACGATTAACCTGCCGTTAGTTGTGGCGTGTGGCTTGCGGCCTGTTGAGCTAAAGCGGACGCCTTTCCTCCTCGCGCGGGGCAGGACAGTGCCTCGCTCGGCCAAGTCAATAGTCCGGTCACCTGCACGCATCCCGCTCGGTAAACACGCGTGAGGAGGGAGAAGTGGGCTCTGGACCGGCTCGTTTTCTCTGACCGTGCTCAGGAGCTGTGGGTGTGGGCTGTACGTTTTGTTTTGTTCGTAGTGTTATTTGAGGTGTTGGTGAACACAGGCTGCTTATATACACGTAGGGGGTCAGTTGGCAACCTGAAGGTAACAACGAAGGGTGTAATGGTGTGTAAGCAAATGTAGCTTTTGGCTGCGTGTGATGAATGTAGTAGCAAATATGATTTTTACTAGCGAACTTATCTCCTACACTGCCTCAGTTGAAGGTTAGACCAATTAAGTTTTCTGGTGGTGGATAAAATGAAGGGTATGTCTTTCATATAATATCTGTGAAATGTGAGGGGGAATTAATTCCTTGAGGCGCTTAGGATGGCATACAGTCTTGCCAACAAAAAAACTTTCTTTTTTCCTTCTTCAGATGTGTAGTGATTAAATGTTTCCATCAGAGTGATTTTGTGTTTTATGTGCAACACTTTTTTGTCTTTGAGCCAGCAAGGTATGTTTTGCCAAAGCTGCTTTGAATCTTCTCTTGTGTCAGAAGATAGGTATGCTTCATGTAAATGTACCTTTCTTACTATCTGAGTGGTTCAGAACTTTATCCACATTTTTACACCTGGGGGCGGGGGGAGGAGGACCTGTGAATGGTCAATAGGAGACACGGAACCTGACATTTTTTCAGGGCACCTGGTATTATATCAAACAAAGCTGACCTTAGTGTGAGTTGGGGGAACAACTCTTGCTCCACCTGCCCACACTAAAACCCTGCTGCACTCCTATCATACCTCTTTCTTGAAGCTGCCTCCCTTGAATCACCTGAATGATTACTAGGGGGTTGGGGTGCCCTATACACATTGTGGTGGCAGGAGCTGTGGGAAGCAGAGTTACCCAGCAGCCTGCTCCACTCTACCACCCATCTTCCAACTGGCTCATTCCACGTTACTGCAACAGACAGGAAGCAAAGTGCCCTGGCTGTGTCCTCAGCCGGTTCCACTGTCCTGAGCCGTCATTACTTTAAACAGTGTAATGGGCTGGGGCCAGGGTATTTTGCTTCCTGGCACTATGGTGAAGCAGAGCAGTGCAGGCTATTGTATGTGTTGCTCCACTTCCTGTGGTTCCTACTGACGTCATGAATGTGGGATGTCTGACCCCTGTTGCCACCCCCCGCAAGACCCCAAAGGCAAACTCTGCAGACCACTCTGAGTATCATGGGCTGCCATCAATATGGGGGATAATCCTGTCCATAAGATGGTTGTGGTCAAGACTGCAAGGCCCCCTAAAATGGGATCAGAGCAGTTGCCCTGAGCCGTCCTATGTATGGAATGGCTCTAATGCAGCATGTATATGTTGAAGTAAAGCTGTCACTGACCTGAGTTACAGCTATGAGTGCTCAGCATTTCTGTGCTTCAGGTCCATGGTCTCAAGTTGGTCAGCAAGAAAATGCGGCACACATCATTATTGACTACCTTTTGAAACGGTTGGTTAAAGTAAATTTTTTTTTAAGTATAATGGAAGAACTTTGTGGTGGAGGCAGGGATAAAATTCAGTTCTCTAGGGCATGGTTAAACTTCATTAAGCATAAGCCAGTCTAGATTCTTTCTGTAACCCAGAGGTGGGGAACCTTTTTTTTGGTTGGGGGCCAATGACCCACAGGAAAATCAGTTGGGAGAGGGGGGAAATCACTGTGGTTACTGACTGAAAAACAGAAGAAGGGAAAAAGCATTCTTCTCATTCCCCTTTCACACCAGCCTCACAGCCTGGGGGCCAGGGTTAATAGATTTTGGGACCCCTTGGACTCTGGGGTGGGATCAAATGTGAGGGCTCTAATGTAGGAGCAGGCTGCCAGGAAGTGGGTTGGGTGATCTGGATGGGAGGGAGGCTGCAGGAGTGGGCTCGGGGGTTTTGGGTATAGGGGAAACTGCAGAAGTGGGCTGGGAGTGAGGGGGACTTAACCTGGTGCAGCTACCCAGGGGTATATGTCCCCCAAATGCCCAGGTGTTGCTCCCTAATGCTCCTGTTGGCTGCAATTCCAGTCAGTCAGAGTGGTGTCGGGAATTATCTCTGGGCATCACTTCCCTTTGCTGCTGTTCCCCAGCCAGGGGTATGGATGCAGTAGTGAGCAGAGCCATTTCTTCCCGCCGGTCAGGCAGAGCCTGTGTGCTGGTTCTGGCCAGTCTCTCTGACTCTGGCCTGTGAGGCTTGGGGCTCCACGGTCCCTGCTCCCACAGCAGGCTGATGGTGACAGTGAGCTCCAGCCCTTGGGGGCTGGATCCAGGCAAGTCATGGGTCAAATCTGTACCATGGGCTCTAGGTTGCCCACTCCTTCTGTAATCCCTTGCTTTATTCACTAAACACCTTCCAGTTCTGCAGTGAGTGGTGAAGGGGTCCTACAGACAATAACCTCCTTTACTACACAACTCTGGCTTCAGGAGCTGGTCTGTCTTGTGTACTGATGAATGAGGCAGGGATCCTTTTGAAAAAGTAATGTGTGGTCATGAAACCAAAAAATGTATCATGATGGGTACACACAAAGGGACTGAAGTAATGTTAGAGAAACCATCTTAATTTTGGTGTTTAACTTTTGACTGTTTGTCTTGGTAAACGTAGTGTTGTTTTCAATGTGGTTTTTTTTTATAAATGAGTAATCTTTGATACATCTTCTCAAAGCTCTCTTGTCATCAACTACTTAATATACTGCTCACTGAACTAGAAACAAGACAAGCTAAGTGGATGGATGTTTTGCAAAGGCTACTGTCTCCATGTAGTTTTAAAAATTCATGTTGACCCATCTTTTCTTACTGTAGTTGTTAACCCGGATCTTAGGAAGGCAGTGCTTGGAAGTACATTTTCCACCCCCAGATGGAGTTCATTTTTTACAGTGTTCTTTGCCTGAGGTTGCTTTTGAAAGTTGAAGCTTTCGATAGTGAAGAAAGATACTGTTCCCTGAGGCTTTCCACAGCTGTGCTGTCCCAGAAGCACAATGTTGTGGTTACTGCCCCCTGGCAGATCAACACAGATAAAAGGGCTCAACACCCAGGAGCACAGCCCCCAAGGAGGACCAAACCCCCAAATAAATCAGCCTTACCCTATGTAAAGGTTTTACATGGATAAAACTCATAAAGATGTTTGCCCCTTTATCAATGAAGAAAGAGATGGTTGCAATCCCCAGTAACAGATACTTACACTGGGCTTAATAAAAATTGTTTTTAACAACAAATATAAAAAGTAGGATTTAAGGGACTGCAAGGGAAAAGAGACAGATCAAAGTAAGTTTAAAATAAACAAAAAGCTAGCTAATTTTAGTATACGAAGAAACTTGTTAAATGGAAATTCTTACCCTAAGCAGTTATTCTTATCTCAGGTAAGATGGTTCAAGTCAGAGTTGACCTTTTACTCTGGCCTGGGTCTTTTTCCAGAGCTCTTTAGAGGGCTTTTTTTCAGGTTTCTTCATGTGTATCCTCTTAGGGTGAACAAGACCCTTTCAAAGGCCCTCTGAAGACAAAGACCTGATCATTTAAGGAATGGAAAGCAGACTTCCCACCAGGGTGTGACACCTTTGTTCAGTCTCCTCATCCTTATGGAAAAAAAATCAAAGATTCAAGATGAATCCTAGTACCAGGAGGCATGGTCACATGTCTTTCTAAGACCCAACCACAATTGGCATTTTCAGGAAAAATGAAACCATTCTTGGGTCATTGGTTTGATTACAGTGCCATTAAGTTCCTAAAGTATCACACAGTGATCCTCATTAGCACATTTGGAATTAAAAACAGTTTTCTAACCACACATACAAGAACTGTACATGCATGAAAATGGGGTATACAGATTCAGTGGATTACAGCTTTCACAGTGACATATATACATCATGTTTTGCATAAGGCATCTTTGAGTTATGCATATTCAAATCATAAGCCAGTTTCTGTGTGTGTGACAGTAACTAAAGTACCAACCGGTAATTACTTCTAGCACCTAAATTAAACCTTACAGGAACAATCTCAGTAACATGCTGAAAAGAGGAAGTGTTGTTGTTCCTTGGATGTTGAATGTAGACATACTACGTAATTAGGGCTGGCAAAGAAGCTTGCCCAGAATATGCAGTCAACCAAAATGCTTCCCTTTTTTTCTTATGCGAAGACCTTGAAAATGAATGAATGAAATTGTTTTAAGATGAGTAAAGGCTATGCAGCTGATTAAAAGAAACATATCAAAATGCTTAATTAAAAGAAATGTATCAAAATTCTTTCCTATGTGTTCGGCCTGGAGAGAACATTTTTGATTACTTGTTTGATTAACAACATATTTTTGGCTTGTAAGTTAGAGTATTTCATCAGAATTTCCAAAACAGAACTCCTGTGGTGTCAAAACAGCAGATATTTTGATTTTTTTCATGTTGCATTTCAGGGATCAGTTTATTAATTGGACAAAATGGTACATTTTCTGCTTCCGTACACTTGATATTTCAAGTCTTGATTCCACTTTAAGGGGATTTTCATTATATGCATGTTTTCAGCAAATTACAAAAGCTTTTTCGTGAACATCTCACATTACTTTTTAGAACTCATGCATTCACATCTAAATTTTTCTTTCCTTTATCATGGATTTCTTGGCAGTGTTTGTTCATTTCCCAGGCCTGTAAGGCTAAAAGGTTCTTAGTACCCAAAACCCAACAGAATATTCTGTGTTCCAGAGAATTAAAAGGGCGGGGGGGGATTAATCTCTCAAGCCATTAGCTTGTCTGATCTGTCTTAAATCAAGTAGACTGCTACCTTTTTCTTTCTGACTAGCAAAAGAGATTTCTTCTGCTCAGACTCTTTTACTTAATCCATAGACAGTTCACTACTAATACTACTCAGTCCATGTGGTTACTTCAGTCCTCTTGTGCCTGATGTTTGCTCAGTATTCCAGTTGTCATTACATGAAAAGTTAAAAAACAAATCACCAGCACCACTCTTTATTTGCTGTAGATGAGACACCTTACCACTGAGAGCCAGGGAATGTGAAGAGAAGTTTGTATGGTCTGACATGTTTGATGTGCGTTCTGATTGCTTGAACTCAAGTTCAGAACACATAATGTTTTGTTTCCATAAAACCCTAAAATACTTTTTATGTATATTTAAAATATTTTATCTCTTTACCTGTCTTAGCTAGTTGGGCGCACAAATCAGCATATTGGATTGCTTATGGGGGAAAATGTGACTGAATCAGAACATGTGTTCATTTATCAGAATAAACTTGCAAGGTATCACTTATTGCATAGTGTTGATTTCTTCCCCGGGGCTTTTCCTGCAAGCTGCAGAGCATGTGCAACTAATACTGGAGCTTATTGGTGTAAAATTCTGAAGGAAGTTGTTGACACTCTACCAGACTGGGCCCCTTTGTTCACACAGACAATATTAGGACCCCCCGTGGTGGTGATTGTTTTCAGCTCAAGTGGAGGAGTATTAAAGTTCATCTGAGCTGTATGTGACTCAGTCTTAAACTTATACTTGCTGATCAGTTTTGTACAGCACAGTTGTCTGAACTGTCACCAGTTACGAAGCAGAGAAACAGTTGCTCTTAGTGTTTTACAGTTACCTGCCAAAGGCAACTGATGAGGTTTGTGAAATCTTTCCAACATTTTATTTCAGCATGTGTACAAGTGACATTTTGTATAACCTTGGTATGGGCAGAGCTAATAGCAATGCCTTTTAAGGTTCCCTAATGTATTAAAAGAAGCTTTCTTGGTTGCTTGCCAAACATTAACTGTTTTGAGCTGAAATTTTCCGTCATGGGTGTCTGCTTCAAATTGAACTGTCTTGGTGTAAAGTTCAGGGACAATGTTTCAGCTGCTTTTGTGAATGAGATAATGGGGGTTGGGGAATAATGTTTTTTATGTTTTAAAAAAAAATGCTGACTTCCTTTGGAAAAGTGTAGTGCTCCCTATCTTGGAGCGATAATCTGATATTTTATAACTGGGTTGCTGTTATGACCAACATGTGTTGCCTTTTGCCATTCTGATAACGTCTACCCAAATATGGCTAAATCTCTGAAGAAGCAGTTTGTACGCATTCAGTAGAGAATTGATAGAGCTTTGTGAAAATATCAGAAGATTTTTCTTCAGAATATGCTCTAGCTAGGGATTTAAAAGTCTCTGGTCGTCCAGTAAGCCTTAAGCGTATGGGAATGCTTACTGGGTAACTGATGAACCAGACCTTTCCCAGGTTCCAGTGGATGGCCAGCTGTACCAGGCCAGAGCAGCCCTGGCTACATCACATCAGTAGGTAGAGCCCTGTGATGGGTCAGCAGGACTCCAAGCCAGAGTTGGCAAGTGGAACCCTGGATGTGCCAAAGTGACCCGACTGAGCCTGCCTCACGGACCTAGCCCCACTACCTTGACCCACCAACAGTTAACCAGTTAAATTATATAATTTTTTACATTTAAAAACTGTCTTGACCAATATTTACATCCCTACTTCTAGCCTGTCATCGCTTCTGTTGATGACTAGATTGTGTCAATGCACAGAGTGGCTGAGCATATTCCAGCCAAAGAGTACAGAGCAGAGCTAGGGTTTTCTTGTGACAGGCTGAGGTGGGACTGGGCCCAGGGAGCCTGCCTCCTCCACTCTCAGTGATCTCTGCTACTCTCCATCTTTTCCCACCCCCCTGCCCAGCTAGCTGGGATCCAGTCCTCATGCAGGACGAAGCTGTCTGATTTAAATTCAAGAGACAGTAACTGTGAAGAGCCAAGGGGAAAGACTGGGGCGTGTGCACTGGTGTAGTTTGGGGCAAGGAGCCTATGGGGGCAGAGAGCAAGACTAAAGGCTTGAAGGAAATTGGGATTAGCCATGTAAGGAGAATGAGTTGGGAATCCTGGTATGGAAATGTCTGTGGAGCTCATGAGTGCGTAAATGGGTTGAGTGAGGAGCCAGGGCCTAGAAAACTTGAACTCATGGGGCAGAGAGTCTAGGAATCAGTGGAAAGGAATGGAGACAGATCTAACAGTCAGATGTAGGGGAAGATCTGGGACTGGGTAAACAGAAGTCGGGGTGTGGAGAGTGGTTGAGAGCCCAGGGAAGGAAGGCTGGAAGGGGAGTGAATGGACTGAAACAAAACCAGGGGCTTGGCACTAGGAATTCTTGGGCAAGGGGTTCTGGCACAGGAGTAGGGTGGGCCTGAAAAGAGGGAGACTTGAGTAGATGAGTCTGGAGGGGTGAGACTTAGATTTACTTGGGAAGGAGTCTGGAATTGGAAGCCTGAGAAATAGAGGCTAGAACTACCTAGTGAAGTGCCCACCCTTCCAGAGCCTAGGATGGAACTCAGGATTTGACTCTCAGCATTCCTCCACTGTCAGAAAATATCTGAAACCCATGAAGTGTGTCTCTTATCACCCTTTGTGCATGTCTGCATGAAAGTTAGTCTACCTGTTATGGCTGTCACTTGCACCAATGACTCAAGTCTGAGGTCTGTGCCATGGGTTACAGGTTGCAGCTTTTCTGAAATCCAGTGTGGTGGTAGTATGTTACATGAGGGAATTTGTCTGGCTTTTAAAGACCTGGACATTTATGCACAGAACTATCCAACCTTAAGTTGACATCCTTGTGCCTGTGATGCAGTCTAATTATTTTGTAGTGTACTGTTTTTCCGCCACAAAACCCATATCTCATTCATTACATAGCATAGACAAAATGCTCATTTAATGAGCCGTTATTCAGTAATTTTCTACTCGTTGTTTAATGTGTGGCCCATTTGGAATTTATGTAATGCTATCTATACCCTGCTGTGAAGACAGAATTAATTTCCTCATAGGCAGTTCTTTGGTGCTCACCACTATAGAACCTGCTCAATTCTTCATTATTTTCAAAACACCCCTATGAAATGAAGAATGGATATTTAATCACAGCTTACTGATTTAAGATCAGAAGTTTCCATTAATTTAGGATGCCCAATTTGAGGCTTGATTTTTTTTTTCTTGTTTTTTAAACTATGTAGCATTGCATAGGACTTGATGTTCAGAGGACACTTCTTGTTGACTTCAGCTGCAAGCGCTCAGCCCTTCTGCAAATCAGAACATAGGGTATCATGTTAGACCTCAAGAAATTGAGGAACATGTGAAAAGCTTGGTTGATGTGATTTGTCTAACATCTCAAAGAAGTTTTGTGGCAGAGGCAGACATATAATCCAGTTCTCCTGGTAGCATTCAACTGCCTTAATCATAAGACCATCTTTTCCCATCCTGCAATCCCCTACCATATTCATTATATAGCTTCTGACTTCTGCAGCAAGTGACCCATGGATCCTACAATCTCCTTTACTACATAACCATGCTTCTTCCCCAGAGCAGCTCCATCTTATGCACTGAATGTAGCTGGGGTTCTATAGGGAGAAAAAAGTGGTCAAGTAATTAGAGTGCATCATACTGCATATGCATGAGGGTACCAAGTTGAAGTTGCACAGACAGCCTTAATTCTGGCACTGCTGAGGTTTTGTGGGCTTGACTTTAAGTATTTTTAGGGTATATTATACCTGTTAATTCAAAGTCAGGAAATATTGATTGCCAGTGCTATTTTGAATTTGCATTTGTATTATGAGCCACTCTTTTTTGTTTTGGTTTTGGTTTTGTTTTTTTGCCTATTCCGAACTTGCTGAAACTTTTCTTAAGTTTCCTGTGCGTTACTGTAGAATGGGCCAAACTGTATTTGGTAATCAAGTGATTATTCTCATATGACTCTCCTACTAACCCATCTTTTGTGGCTATAACCAAGAGAAGAATTAGATTTTTTTTTTGTGTGTGTTTTTTCCCTCCAAATTTGCTATCTGGACTGAAAAATTCATTTGGGTTGAACCAAAACTTTTCTCTTTTCCACTTTTTTTTTTTCTCACAAACCAAGCAATCTCAAAACTTAGTTTTGGAAACACTTCTGCATAGTTTTTCAAAAACAAAATTTCCTACAAGGGACCAGCTGGTGAATGAAAATGGTCTGTTTTGAAACAGACAAGAATGTCAGTGTCAGCTTCACGGTGCTGCTATGCTACCGGAGCCTGTCACTGAGGACCTGGAGTTTCCAGGTGCTATGGATTTGTGAAACACCTTGGGAGCTTTGGCTGCTGCAGAGTGAAACTGAGGCCAGTTCTACACTACCAGAAAAAGTCCACCTAAGATATGCAACACCCCACCCTCCAGTATAGAAAGGGATGTGGATGCATTGGAGTGGGTTCAGAGGAGAGCAACCAATGATTAGGGAGCTGGAGAACATAACCCCATATCTCTGAGCCTCTTCTCAGAGGTCATCTAGTTTTCAGAAGAGAAGAGTGGGGCAATTTGATAGCAGCCTTCAAATTTTAGTCCACAGCTCTTGTCCTATCCCAGGATGCAGTATGACCATGGGTCCTCAGCTAACAGCAGATGGGGCTTTGATCTTTTCTTGTTGAAGTTTTTTTTTCTTGGCTGGGTTCTTTTGTAGGGCTTAGCTCCTATTATTCTCTGACCATCAAGGTGCTGCTGGCAGCTGGGTGTCTAGACAGCTTTTTTGAAACAGCAGATGTGAACCCTAATTTTCCACTGCAATTGTATCTAAGGCAAAGTTATGTTTAATTGCATTTAATCAATGTCAGTCTTATGTGTAGTGGTCAGTTTCTGCCTTTTACTTATTAGATGACTTCCTTTTCAGAGCTGGGTCAGATGATTTTGTTCACTGGCATGCCACATGAGTAGAGCGAGCTTTTAAAGTTAAGCTGATACTATACTAAAACTGCTTAACAGAACTTTCCCACTGGTGTAGTAAAAAGTCCCTGCTGGCCACTTTTTCTTTTTTTCAAAGCATGGTGTCCTATCTCTGTTCAGAATGACACTGTTTGAACACAAGTTGCTGCGTTAAGGATCCTAATGGTGGAAAAGGTTTAAAAAAAAAACACAAATTTGTGTAAGGAGGGCTTAATAGCCATTTCTTAAATGGTGATGAGGTAGGTTTAAGAATAATCCTATGTGTTGTAACACTAGTCTAGCTGCACATATTGCTGAGACTTGTTAGTGATAAGCTGCCTGTTTACAGAGCCAGGGAGTTGGTCAGATTGTGTCTTGGGTCACCAGTGTGTCTTAGCACTCCGTGGTGATCTCAGCACTTTTACACAAGTTGGCTTGTGTCCATTGCTTTTTGCTGCTGCGTGATGTGTAAAGACCTGTATTTTTCTTTTAAATTTGAACACAACAATGTCATGTATGTTTGTTCCTGACTTAGCTGAAGACTATTTGGGTTTCTCTACGCTGTGTATGTGGGGGGGGGGGACTTTTTTTCTGTAAAAGAAAAAATCCCTTGTGTCCACACTGCAAAGTTTTTTGTTATGGAATGTCAGGGCATTTAACTCAAAATAGTAACTCCACCAAAACAGATTACTTTAGCTGACCCCGGCCCCCTTTCAATTTCAAAATTGAGTCAGTTTATCCTGAGCAGAGGCATCCCATCGTTATAATTTTGAAATTGGACTCTCTGGTGTGAACACTGTTTCAAAATTAGGATGTCAAAATAAGTTATTTCTGGAAAAACCCTGAAATGGAGGCATAGGTTCAGAAACTTTCTCCTCAAAGACTGTTTATTGAGCTTCCATCTTAACTTACTTGGTAATGCTGACAGTTTCTCTTGAAAAGTCATTCATTTCAGATGAATATTCAACAGCTGAATAAAAATTGCTCTTCCAAGTTTCCAGTGCCAAATATTATAACACCGTTCCTTAACTAATTTTCCAGTAATTGAGAGCCTACAGATATGTAAGAGCTAGGTACAAATAAGTAGCTCTGCTTTAAAAGAAAAAAAAAAAAAAAGTGGGGTGGGCAGGGAGGGAGCTGGAACTCAGCTGGGGCTAAGACTACCAACATTGGTACAATAAAAGCACTGCAAATATTAGTTAAAACTGAAGAACACTTCTGGGAAGAAGATTGATGGAGACTTCCATGTGTTTTCAGGCAATACAGAATTAGAAAGGTGTGTATCCGTCTCATTGATCTCTGTGATGTTTCACTCAAGGGATATCATAGCAATGTGCATGTCTTTGCGAGTATAGAAGATTTAGCACTTTGCTTCCTGATTCTGTCATTTTCAGTTATGACTGTCAGGTATTTGAAGTAACTAATGTGCCCTGTGGCTGTAGATGAGGAAACAAAGTTTGAAACACTTCCTAACTTTTCTTAGGCTTAAAAATTCCTGTTGTGTGATCTTTTGTGTTCATTTTCAAAATGGTCTTGGGTATCTTAAATGATTTAGTGTGCAAGCTTAAGAAGCATGCTGCAAAGGGAATTCCATAAATTAATATTTTCAAAATATTTTTATGCTAGTAATAAACGAATGCAACTCTTGCAGTATGGGGATCTTCAATACAGTGCATGTCATCTAATTGTGTTTAATGAGGTAGCAAGACAAGGTAGGTATGGTAACATAATTTATTGAACAGCTTCTGTTTGTGAAAATGATACGCTTTCAAGGTTACCCTGTGTCTGCAATGTGAAGTTTTGTTATGTGGAACTGAGTTTGAGCCGGAGCCCAGGTCAGCTGCCTTGGGCTTGTAGAGCCATATAATTTCAGTGAAGATGTTTGGTCTGAAGCCTCCCTGGGTGTTAAAAGTGTAGACTTGGGCTACGTCTACACTACAAGATAAACATGAATTTAAGGCTGTTAGCTCAATATTACCACCTGACTGTCTTCACTGTAAATACTGTTAGCTTGATTTTTGGGAGCACTACTATCGAGATTATAATATTGTGATTACCTGAGGGACATAGCATCAAGCTCAAATTCAGAAGCTGGATTAAAGGCCAGTGTGGAAGCACCACGTCTTAAAATCAAATTTCTTAGCCTCCAGAGGTGCCCTGTATGTAACCCACAATGCCCCTTCGATGCTCTGCTCTGGCCATTGCTGTCCAGTTAGTTAGGTAATAGTAAGACTGTGAATTTCAAAGTGAGAGCAGCAAGCCTATGGCTGTGGGCTCATGTTTGTACGAGAGCCTGAGAAATGTGTGTCTGTCTTTGCAATTAGCACTATGAGCACATCTACCCATTACAGATATCCCCTACAGGGTGTTTGTGGTTCTGTCTCTACATTTTTTTTTTTTCCTGCACTGCCTGGTGCCAGCTGCTGCCCCACCACATCATGTGGCAACAAGGCTGTTGTGGGGGTTGTGCTTGCATAAGAGGCTGAGAAACTTCTTCTCAGTGGTTTACATTTGTGTGCAAACCCCCTACCCTCCCTCACAGGTGCCATGCAGTCAGGGTCTTTCCTGTGCTCAGCCACATCATGTGGGTAGCCCCCCAACCCAATAAAAGGATGTGTCAGATGTTTGATGCTGACCATTCTGTCAGGCAGCACCATGTCCTAGCTTAGCCCTTAGTTTAGGGCTCCAAGGGTGGGAAAGATATTCAGGGACTTGCCGCTGCTGGGCAGAAGTCTCACACTGGCGACTAAGATATTCAGGGACTTGCTGCCGCTGGGGGGCAGTCTACTCCGGCAGCTAAGATACTTAAGCAGGACAAATTCGACTGGCTGCCCACACCTCTAGTATGGGACTACTGGGGCTTGCTGCCACTGGGGAGGAAATCTCCCCTGGTGGCTAAGATAGTCACGGGGATGACTACTTCTACTTCAATGTTCCATCCAGCTCTGCAGCCACAGATCATAGCAACCCAAACCCCCCAATCCACCAAAAATATTTTTGGGAGCTTGATCTTCATTGCTGACACCTGCTGGTTTTATATTTCGGTTATAAAATCTTTTTGCAAACATCTCATATCTGTCTTCATGCTTTGACCCCCTTAGAAACATGGAGGGGAGGGTGCTAGTTGAGATTCCTATTTGCGTTGTAAGTTCATTGTGTGATATTTCACTGCCATCACCTGTGCTGGCAGTATCCGTGTAGTGGAGGGGTAAGTCAAAAATTCTGTTTTTTTTTCCTAGACTTTTCTGTCCTCTTTCTTCTAACTTTGAGAATACAGTCTGGGCCCCTATATTATTTTCAGGGATCACTGCAGTGTTGTGAGGGGTGACACTCAGTGGACAGCCAGTTGAGAATTCAGCTACAGAAGAAAGATATTTCTGTAAACTTTTCTGCCATCTCTGTGGATGCCTTATTTTTCATTTCTTTGAATGGGAAAAATGGGCATTAGGATTTTCCTCATTTCCCTCCCATGTTAAGCAATGTGAGTAGATGATGACAAAGACCAGCAAACATACTCAGAATGCTATGAGGGTGAGGGAACTGTGGAATTGGTTCCCACGGTCCACTACAGTCATACCCCGAGATATGCCCATTTGGGTTACAAGAATTCAACTTTACAAGGAGTTTCATTTAATACCCCTACTTCGGCTTATGAGGCATTTCTTCGCATTTACGAGGACTGATTTGGATTTCATGTGCCTCAGCAGGACGCGGCCACCCTGCAGCAGGAGAAAGGCAGCTGTTGCCTGGAGCCGCGGCCTGCAGGTGCTGCCCACCCAGTGCATCTCTCTGCAGTGCCTGGCAATGGTTTCCCAGAGCCCGTGGCCGGCCACAGTGGGCACCCACCTCTGGAGCAGGGAGAGGAGGGGACAGCGCTCGGCCGGCGGTCGCGGGCTCCCTGCGCTCCTGGTGGTATGGGCCGGGGCTGGGTGGAGGCTGGCAGCTCTAGTAGGCAAGCACCGAGGGGATGGAGTTGGCCACGTCGGTCTTGACGAAGAGGCCATGCAGTGGGGGAGGTGGCGCGGTGCGGGGAGGTAGACTCGTCCAAGTCCTGGCAGTAGATCACGCCACTCTGCAAAACATTGATGCTGGGCGTGCAGCCCGTCCCGGCCCCACTGCTTCTGCTTGCCCCCCCCACAGGCGGTTAGGGCCCCCCCCCCCCACAGCTGTGCCTCGGGCACCACTCGCTGCCTGTGGCGTTCTGTCCCATTTAGCACCTGGCTCACCTGCCACTGCCGCATCAGCCGCTGCCGGTGGGGCCTCTCCACTGCGGAGCCCCGTACGAGCGAGGCATCGCCTCTCGCCAGCCAGGGGCCCCTTGTGCCTGCCTAGCTCCCTGTGCGGCCGGCCCCTGGCACTGCCCTCTCCCCACTTAACCCAAGCTGTGCACAGGATGGGCTGCCTTCCCATGCCCTTTTCTGCCCTGCCCACCCCCTTGCACCGGCCCCGCTTCTGCAGCTGTGGGCAGCTACCCCATTTTGTGCCCCCCTCCCAGGTGCTCTTTGATTTCCATTCCCCTTGCAGCCCTGTCTCTGCACCTGGGACAGCCCCCCAAAAGCAGGTAAACAGCCATATTATAGAGTAATTAATGAAGGGAAAATGCCTTACGTTGTGTTGTGATAACTAATGTTGACTGTTGAAGTAATTGTGTTCATTTTAATGGGATTTAGTGGTGTTTTAGCATAAATGGGTGTAAATTTTGGGGCTCAGGAATGCATAAAATTTTTTCATGTTGAAATTAATGGTAATTACGTTTTCGACTTACGAGAATTCGCGCTAAGAGGGGTTTTTCAGGAATGAATTACCCTCATAAGGCGAAGGAAGACTGTACTGCAACAGCTGATGTTTGCCAATTGAGTGTGGCAGCAGTAAGTCGACTTTGTGAGGGGCATGTGGGGAGATGAAGATGTTCAAAATCAAACACTTTAATTCCAGAATTACAAAAACAATAAAGTTGAATTCTTCTTGTCTTTAATATGTCACCTATTGTAGTTCTGATAAAATTACTGGGCAGTTTATTTTGCTTTAACATCCTTTATTGTAATAATGTTTTGAAACAGTATGTGTTGTCTAGGGTTAGTGTGGTAAGTATTTGTTTCTTGACGTGTGTAAATGGGGGAGAAAACACAAAACCGACTAGAACAAAAGAATACAGTGAACCCTTGTTTTAATGGACTAATGGGGGAGGGGTGTCCATTAAATGAGGGTTTTAGTGCTCACCCACCCCTGCAAGACAACCACCAGCCCTCTCACTCCCCTTCCGCGTGTGAGTGGAGGAGCTGCTGCTGCCACCATGCACTCCTCCAGTCAGGGGTGGGGTGCATATGCACCTCACTACTGGTGAGAGGAGCACATGTGGTTTCAGTGGAGGAGGTGACAGTGCCTCCAGGCCATGGTGGTGGTAAGTCCCTTAACTTTTTTTTTTTTTTTGTGGTGGGGAAGGGAATTAGGATTTTATGTCTCCCAGTGGACTCTGGGAGCAACAGGGTTGTCCGTTGTTCCTGAAGTCTGCTAAATGGGGGCGGGTCCATAAAATCAAGGCTTATTGTAACAGTGTTTTCACCCAAAGACACTTTTTCATTACCAACCAAGATTTGTGCATGACTTCAGAGTAGTCAGCATTGAACACTGATCTGCTTTAAAAGTTCTTGAATAAATTATGCTAGATTTTAAATGTTTTCAAACCAAATTCCCTATTCCACTCTACACGACTTAAAATACTTTGTGTGTATTCCTTCTGTAGTGGGAGCATTGAGAGAGCAGATTTGTGGGAACATTGCCTACTGAGTTAAAAACATTATGCTAGATGCTCTTTGCGAAAGCTCTTCTAACATGTAACCCATGGTAGAGCACTTTTCTTGAACATTTTCTACTCTGTACATAGAACACTTCAACGTCTATTTTTCAAATATCTGTCCGTTTCACTACTTAGACATGTCTAGAAAATGGTGCTGTATTTGTTGTGATGTTTAAATGCCTGTCAGAGTTCATAACTGTCAGTACACTGTAATCTTCACTATAAAGCTGTCGTTCTCCACAGGTGTTACCTGTGCCGCGAGGGCCAGGAGGTAGGCCAATGGGAGCCCAGACCCTGGCCACTTTGTGTGGGCTGCTCTACCATCAGTCCCTTATGTGCCAGGAACAACCAGGACCCACCACATAGGCAGGCCTCTTCAACAGCTCATCTGGGCCACAACTATATGTTAATTGAGTTACCTGTGATCTGGTACAAGAAGCAGTGGTATAAAGTTAGTGCTTATGGGTTCTGTTTCACTTAGCAGTTGAAGAAGAATGCACTCTAACATAGGTAGCAGATTCCAGCTGTGCTACAGAACACTGTGGAATCAAGGTGGGCTGTAGAGCACTTACAGCAGTGGTCCCCGACCTTCTTATGCATGTGATCACTTTCTGAATTTTGAGGACAGCATGAGAAGTGCTCCACACTGTTCCTGAGGCCCTGGCCCTTCCATCCCTGTCTGTCCCTCCCTCCCGCTCTCACCTTTACTGTCAGTGGGTTAGGGTGCAGGAAGGGTGTGTGGGTGTGGATTCTGGCAGAGTGTTGGGAGGGGTATGGGTGCTGGCCCTGGGAAGGGACTCAGGGCTGGGGCTTGAGATGCAGAATGGGGTTAAGGGTGCTGGCTCTGGGATGCGGGTTTAGGGTTGGGGTGGGGGTGGGGCTGAAGTGCAGGAGGAGATTTGGGGTTCTGGTTTGGGGGGTCAGGGCTGGGGGTGCAGGAGTGTGGCTGCAGGTGCTGGCTATAGGATGGTGCTGGGGGGTTAGTGTACAGCCTGCCACCAGTAGTGGCTCTGGAACAATTCTTGGAGTGAGGGTGCTGAATTGCACTCATGCTGAGCCCCGTGTACAGTACTCACTTCTCCTTAGAGCTGGTGGTGGAGCTGGATGCTGGACTGGCCCCAGTGAGCAGATCCCCTGCGTTCAGGGCCATGTCTGTGGAGCAGGCAGCTGGGATCCCAGGACCAGCAGCTGAGGGTGCCGGGCAGCACTTGCCATGGGCAGCTCCTAGGTGCTAGCACAGTGAGACTATGGCAGGCTCCCTGTCTGGTTGGCCCCATGCCACTCTGAAAAGGGGTTAACACGCTTCTGTGGCCTCAGGCTGGCCCATACCCAAACATTTTTCGGAGGAGGGGGGCATTTTGTAAACAGACTCCACAGCGGACCCTGCCCTTCTCCCTGCACCCTTGGCTCTCCAGCTGGCCCTGCCCTGCTCCCGCCTTCCCTCTAGCCTTCTCCAGTTTGACTCCCTCCCACTCTTGAAGCCTGTTGAACTATTACATAAACTGTGCATTGTCTTGGATTGTTCGGCACATGATATGAAATGCTGTTATTGATTGATTAAGAATACAGTAAACCCACAATATAAAGGACCCCGATTTAATGGACTTTGGACATAATGGATGCTGTCTGCCAGCCCCCACCCTCCCTTCCAAATAAATGCTGGCAACTCACCAGAGCCACTAGTGCCACCTGCCACTGGAGCTGCCTCTCGGCTTCCTCACAGTGGGGTGGGTGCCTGTACTGGACAGCTGATAGGCGTCCTGCCAGCTGGAGCTCTGGATAGAGGCATGCCTCCTCCAGGGAAACGTAGTTTCTGTGGGAGTGCCTGGCCTTCGGTGGGTGATGAGCAGCTCTTGGCAGGCAAGCCCAGAGGCTTTGCTCTGTAAGCAGCGCAAAGAGCCCACTGCTGAGCTCTGTCTCCTGAGCCTGCTGTGTTTCTCCCAGGTCTCACATGGAGCACTCCCTAGTGAACCTTGCAAGGTGCCTCCGGTCCTGTGGATTGGATTTAAAGGATTTTCAGCATTAACAGACACCCCTTTCCCCCCATTAGTCCTTTATATCGAGGGTTTACTGTACATTATTTATACCAACAGTCTAGTATATTCAGACTGCTGCACATACTTCAGATATTTATTGGGTTAAACTAGCATTAGTTCATGAGCTCTCGACTTAACCCTGCTTTCTTCCCCTCGTTCCTTGTAGGAGAGTCTCTTATTGAAGAGTTCCACATATTAAGTCCAATACTGTAGCTGATATGTTAAGCAGCCTGTGTGAGGGCAAAAATAGCATAACTAGTAGTTCTTTCTTTGCAAAGGGAGTGTGAGCTTAGCTGGGGATTTGTTTTGCTGGCTCCTGCATTGGGAGATGGCACAAGGACAGTATAGGTTGGGTCCTGCAACAGATTTCCAGCTTCTACAGGACTTTTGGGGTAGGCTTGAGATCTCCATAAGGTCTCGGATTTCTCATGAGATTTAGATCCATAAGTCATGTTCAGAGCTGCTTCCCTATTGCTGGTTTCTAACAATTCATGCTTCCTCACCTTTTTATCTGTCATGGTAAACTGATTGTTGCCTGTTTTGGGTGCTGGGAAGAAATTTTCCACCATACCAGCAGATTGGCCCATTCTGATTATAGATTCTCTCCTCTCCCCCCCCTCCCCCAAACTTCCTTGCAGCAAAACCTAAGCACTGGGTTTTGGGCTACTGAACAGGTGGAATTCTTCCTCTCCCCTCCTAGGTCAGAGTTTAGACCAATGAGAGTCATTTAATTGCCACAACTTTTGGCAGATGCTCATTGCAGGAATCCACTAATTAAGCTGCAGGTACCAAGAGGCAAAATAGTGGGCATCTCCTTTCAAGGTGAGGGCACTGTCTGTTGCCCTTGGAACAAATGCAAAACCTAGTGGGTGGAACTAGTGGGCAAGCAGAGACTCCCATAAACCGTCGTAGTGTGGTGATTGGCTCCCTCTGCAGGGGAAGCCCACAGGTATTGGCAAAGGATTGGTGAGGTGGGAATGACTGTGGTGAGCCATCTTTTGGCATGAACCTTGTATGAAATATAAGTGATAAAAGTTGTGGCCTGGTTAAGACCCACACCGCATACGCTTGCCCTCTTTTGTGGCTGAGTGTGCAAGACTTACCATTTGAGCATTATCTCTTCAAGCTTATTAGTGATTTTCTAAAAACTAAACTTCTCCAAACGGAGATTGTGGGACGGAAAAACACTTTTTCACTCTCTCATCATGGCAAATGCCAAGGGTCATAGCTTCCTTAGAGGGTGAGCATAACTCAGATCAATTTCTAGGTAAGTCCGGAAAGTGAATATACATCCACATTATTTTATGGCTGTCAGTGGTAATCGTATGCCACCAAAGCTTTTGGTGACTACATCATTGCCGGTGTGGAAGTAACATCTTTCTCAACCCCTGTCTCTCCTGTCTGGTTGCCCAGGTCTGGCTGAGCGAGCCAGAGTTCCTCCCCTTGGCATGTTTGCAGCCTGTTTGGCCCATCTTCAGGGGGAGGGTAGTGGGATGGGGGACACTGCCACCATTGCTTCTACCACTGCCTGTGTATCCAGGTGCTCTCGGGCAGCTGCTAGGCCACACAGAGCAGCGACCCAGCATGGCTACTTCAGCTGCATGAGAAGAGGCTAGGCATGGCTGCCAGGGAGACAATCACACTCCTAAATCATGTTACTGGGAAAAGTTCTTAGTCTAGATCTGGCTTCACCCTTTAATCATCTTTTCTACTTACTACTTGGAGTAAATGTTGTCTATAAAAGTGTATTTTCAGAAGTAATGTTGAGGTATACAATTTAAGAAGCTGTTTTCAGTGCATAGCAATCCCTTATTGTTTCAGTTATCCTCTGTCCCTGGAAATTTCCTTCCTTACTGATCCATCCTGTTGAGCAGACTTTTTCCATTCTTTTGGTCATTGAGCGGGGAAAAAAGAACAGTCTCTGGGAGACGTTTCCCACCCATATCATGATAATGTTAGGGTGTTAGCAATTCAGGTTAACTAAGCTTTGTTTTGACTATGTTGAGAAGTATTTAAGAGACAAAAGTAGAACAGATTTGCTGGTGACATTCAGGATGGTTTTCATCAAAATATATCTGGATTAGTGTAGCTTTCAGTCTGAAAATCAGTCATGCCAAAGGTTGGTTTTTTAATCTTTAAATTGAGGTTGGGATGGACTATAACTAACTATAAATGGGCTGAAAACTTTATTTTATATTTCAGGAACACACACAAATTGTGAGGGTGAAGATTATAGCTGGAATTGGTCTGGCCAGAAAGGATATCTTAGGAGCCAGGTAAGGGTATGTGCTTGGTCTGTAAAGGTAGAGTTGATGATAAAAATCTAATATTGGATAATACTCTGTTTACCATCCCCTCTAGTACCAATGTACCTTCAAGTCTTGTTTAACTTCCTTCTGCCCCAATCAAAACATGCTGATTATCCAATCTCTGACCCTTTTCACTAAGACTACCAAGCTTCAAAATCCCTGATGTCTTGCCCAAAAGTAAATACTTAATAAGGTGTCTAAGCATATTTTTCTGTGGGTAAGGTTGTAGCTAAATCATTGTAGCTCAAAATTTTAGCTGTAAATGCTGTAATCCCTGTGCTTTTTGTGCTTTAGAAGCTTGGAGCTGGCAACTGCACTGAGGGTTGGCAGGAGCTGAACTATTCCGATTCAAATGATAGACTATGGCAGATAATATGCTAACTCACTGTAGATGTGAGTGACTGCGGAAGGCAGACATGCTCAGGTCACACGGCTGTCAAACTAGCAGCCTCTTTAGGGCAGGAGATGATTAGAATGACTTAAAAAATAACGTAGTCTATGGCTAAACTGCAGACTTCTGCCTGGAGGCTGGTGGTGTCTTTGCAGAAATCTGCCACATTGGGAGCATTTTGCCAACATCCCTGTCTTTCTCGCTCCACAAGGAAGAAGGGTTGTTTCGGCAGAGGGAGTTTTCCTGACATTTGGCCCCGTGTAGACGGGCTAAATGTCTGGAAAGCTGCTCCCAGCAGAACTGTCAGGAGACATGCAAACTGCACAACGTATTTCATATCTTTTGCTGACAGTTGTCAGCAATCTAGACAGCCTTATTGTGAGTGAGGGCCAGATTATCAACTAATGGAAATAATTAGCAGGGAATCCTTACAGGGTTGGAGACTGGTGCTACGTAATCTTCAGTGAAATTGGCCTTTTTTATGGCACAGATAGAAGTTTAGAAAGGATCATGCAATATGAGTAGCTGCATTCAGTATTAATGTCTTTGCCACTTGCTCAGGCACACTCAGGGGCCATGTCTACGCTGCAGAAATCTTTCAAAAGATGATCTTCCAGAAGAGATCTTCTGGAAGATCTTCTTTTGAAACGGCATGATCTCGCATGATCTGGTCTTTCGATAGAGAACGTCCACACAGCCGCAGCTCTTTCAAAAGAACAGGCCAGAGATTGAAAAATGTGGTGCCATAAGGACTGCTCTTTCTGGTGGTGGGGGGAAGAGCCCACAGTGGATCTAAACATGCTTTTTCCTAAAGAAGCTCTCGAAAGTAGGCACTCATCCTGATCTGGGAGCAGAAGAGGGCTTCCGAAAGAAGAGCTGTATTCTTTAAATTTTTTGGATCAAAAGAGTGCATTTTGTGTGTGGATGCTCTGCGTGTTCTTTCGAAAAATGGTCTGATTTTTTACGAAGAACTTGCTTGTGTAGACGTGGCCACAGTGTTACTAACGCTGGCTGTATGGACCCCACCAACCATATGTAATGTGGCATTGTTCTGACATTAAACTGAAGACATATTATTATCAGACTGTACCTTTTTATACTTCTCTGTATATAGCCATAGTTAACCTTGATTGTGGTGGTGAAAGCATCACTTTTTTTTTTTTTTTAAAAAAAAAAAATAAAAGCTTGCTTTATTACAATCTTGGAATTCACTTGGACATCATCTCCTTTCGTGATTGTGCCAAAAATATTCTTCCAAAACTGTTCAGATGTACTAAATCTGGACAAAACTCCTTGGGCATTCATCCAGTGGGGAAAAACCAGTTTAAAATAGCATTGAAATTTTGGCTTTGTATAATAGACTGATACAGTACTTGTTCAAGGTAGCTGAATTAAAATGTTTTTTGTGCAATTCTAAGATGTATTTTTACTATCGTGAAAACAAACAAAACTCCATTTGTCTAGAGAACTATTGTACTTTAACTTGCCTCAGTTCTGAATTCTCAACTTATAAAGCAGATTCTTGATTCTCTCCCGGGAATGGAGACTCAACACATTCTTATATTTGCAAGATATATAAGGAGCCTGCTGAAAAGTCAGACCTGTGAGTGCAGAATGTTACTCTGACTTGTAGAACTATCTGGTTATCTGTGAAAATTCTATGATTCCAGTTGATCACATCTGTACGCATAAAAATTTCCAAGTATTCAGATAATGGGTTTGCTAAAATGCATTTGGAGGTTAAGCAGAACTCAATTTGATTCACAATCTTGAAATCCATATAAATACTTAAACAAAAAGCATTTTAAAAACTTCTATGCGCAGCACCTGTTTTCATCACTTCTGTAAAGAATAGCTACTATTAAATATGCGTAACTCAAAGTGGAGTGACTGCTGTACCTATAATCTATTGTTAATTTAGTGCATCATTGCCAGTAAAAGCTGTTTTTATTGACAGTAATAAAATACCAATTGCTGATAGCACAGCGGGGGAGTTTCAGTATGGGTCTTAAAGTTCCTGTTTAGTTTGGTTCTTCAGAGTCTGGTGCTGCTTGATCAGAACAATGGCTTCTGAGAAGTATCTCTTGTAATTTGCCTATTTCTTTGAAGCCAGTGGAGTGCTTCCACATGTGGAGTGGGGGGGGGGAAATATAGGGGACATATGATTTGATATCTTAAAAAGGTTTTTCTAGATCTCATTTTATATGGGGTAGATCTAAGTAACGTGTTAGTCATGATTTTCTTACAAAAAAAAATATTGAGCTTGCACACCTGGCTTTATATATGAAGTTAGCCGCTCCTTTTGGGGTGCTAGTAGTTTCACAGGGTTGTGGCTTCATGACAGCAGTTTACTGTTTTAAGATGTTTGGCTCATTTAGAACTGAGGCAGTGGGAGAGCTGGTCATCTCTGCCAGTGCTTGGGCTGCCTTACAAATATGAGCTAATGTGGTGCTCTATGGCTTGGCTAACACCACAGTCTGGGCCAGAAGATTAAAGCTTTCAGCTCTAGAAATATTACAGCTACAGTTAGAGCAGGACTCTGTAGTTGAGAGGTGTAACTAACCTGTATCTTCTGTCAGTTCTTTACAGAATGAATGCGTTAACCTCGCTGAACATACTGAGCACATATTATCTGTTGTGCTTAATTCTGTGGAAAATTAATGGGAATAATTCAATTGTCTAGTGCAGGCACATGGCTTTGGTGTTTAAAAGATAATAGCAAATTAAGTACGTGAAGAATAAAAAGAATCCTAGCGATGGTATTGGACTGTTACTAGATGGAAATGGTAAAATTAGTAATGAAAACAGGGAAAAGGAAGAGAGATTCAGTAAATATTTCTGGTCTGTATGGAGTGGTGGAGAGAATTTAATCAGATCATATAAGATTTGCCATTTCATTAATATCTCAAGAGAATGTTAGTTTCTTTTTGAATCTGCAGGTCTGACAAACTTGAATGCAAGAATTTTTAAAGAGCTGGCCAAGGCACTTGCTGTACCATTAATGCTGACTTTTAAATATATCTTAGAATACTGGGGAAGTTCCAGGGGAACTGAAAAAAAGCTAATCTGCTAATATTTTAAAAGGGTAATCAGAATGGTATGAGTGATCGTAGGCCTGGTAATGTGCCATTGATTTTAGGCAAGATAATGGACTGACTGATACAGGATTCCGTTGATCAAGCGTTAGAGGGCAATATAACGAATACCACTCAATGGCTGTGTCTACACTAGCGCCAAACTTCGAAATGGCCACGCAAATGGCCATTTCGAAGTTTACTAATGAAGCGCTGAAATGCGTATTCAGCGCTCCGTTAGCATGGGGGCGGCCGCGGCACTTCGAAATTGACGCGCCTCGCCGCCGCGCGGCTCGTCCCGACGGGGCTCCTTTTCGAAAGGACCCCTCCTACTTCGAAGTCCCCTTATTCCCATCAGCTCATGGGAATAAGGGGACTTCGAAGTAGGCGGGGTCCTTTCGAAAAGGAGCCCCGTCGGGACGAGCCGCGCGGCGGCGAGGCGCGTCAATTTCGAAGTGCCGCGGCCGCCCCCATGCTAACGGAGCGCTGAATACGCATTTCAGCGCTTCATTAGTAAACTTCGAAATGGCCATTTGCGTGGCCATTTCGAAGTTTGGCGCTAGTGTAGACGTAGCCAATAAGCGTTTATGGAAATGGATCCTGAAAAAATATCTTGTGATAGTTTTAAGTTTGCTGAAGATAATAGCGATTTAATATTTAAGACTTCTGTAAGGCATTTGACACAGTATTTCACATTTTTGAATTTAAAAGCTGAGCAATTCAGAATTTAGCAAGACACACTTTAAATAGTTAGAATGCTTCTAACTCCATATGTAATTGTAAACAGAAAAATAATTGAGAGGGAGTGCTTAGTGGGGTCCCACAAGTATTTGTTCTTGGACCAGCACTATTTAACACTTTTATCAATGACCTGGAAGAGAAAACAATTGCTGAAAAAGTGTGTGGATGACACAAATTGAGATGGGCTAAATAATGAGGAGAGATCACTGATAAACAAAGATCTGGATTGGTTGGTAAGCTTGATGCAAGCAAGCAAAATGCATTTAAGTACAGCTAAATCTAAATGCATACTGTGATGGGGTGCGGTCTCAGAAGACTGCTTGGAATGTTCCCCAATATTTTTATCATGCCACTGGCACCTGCTTTCTTGCTCTCTGGGGCTTCCCACCCCTCTGTCCTCCTGGGCCAGATCCTCTGGTCTCTCCCAGAAAAGGCATAGAGTTGGCGTTAGCACCTCCCTGCAGAGCAATGCAGACACTAATTTAATTCAGCTGTGGAAGGATGCAATTCTAGGGTACAGCACCCAGAAAAAAAACCCCAAATAAATCGCTCTCCATGACAAGATTTGCATACAGGGTTCATTAGCTAAGCTCTTTATCAGTGAAAGGGAAATACGCACAGTGGTAGCCCTCCCTAGGTAATAACTGTTTACACTGGGCTTAAATAGAGTTTTTATTAAGCAATACCTGTAGGATTTAAGTAGTTAGTTATAAGTAAAAACAAGCATTACAGGGAGTTACAGAAGTAAAATAAAAGGGAAATGCATAGCTAGTTTTAACTTCGCTAAGGGACTTACAGCATACAGATTCTTACTTGTACAATCTGTTCTCATGTCGGGTAAAATCTTCAGATGAGAGCAGTTTTCTATGATTTGGGTCAACAGCCTTTCACAGTTCTTTTTTCCTTCTTAGGATGTGTTAGGCAGATTCCAAAGTAGGCTGAAGATAAAAACTGATAGCTTCCCACCTCCCCGGTTGGAACCCTTTGTTTAGCATGCCTCTCCCCCACGCCCCCCAAAACAACACTGGAACGAAATGGCTTTTAGTACCAGGTGGTATGGTCACATACCTTTCTTGCACCACCTGCCTTCTAGATTAACAGAACCAAAAGAGCTGTTTACAAGTAAAGCTGATGACCTAGTTGTTAGAGTTCTGGGAACAGCAATGAATGTCTGTCATTAACACATGTAAAGTTTTATAAACAGGCTGAAATTTCATATTTCTGACTTCAAATAGAAGAATGATACATGACCAAAAATAGGCTATACAGGTTCAGCAGATTATAACGTTAGAAAGGATAGGTTGCAAGAGGTATTTTGTCCAAAGCAGCTCCGAATTATTCATGTTTATATTCATTAGCCAATTTTCATGAAGCATGGGGGGGCATTCATCACACACGTATGGAAATAAAGAATATGGGTCACATTTACAGGATGGGGAAATTTTGGAAAACTCTCCAAAAATATTTGGGAGTCATGGTGGATAATCTGAATAATAAGATGAAGATGAGCTCTCAGTGACATATTGGTCACAGAGGATAATGGAATCCATAAAAGATGTGTAAATTGTAGCACCGTCAAGTGACTAAAAATCATGATTAATTGCACAATTAGAAAAATTAATTGCCATCAATCATGGGACTAACTGCACTGTTAAAAAATCCAAAAGTATGTCTGCATAAATAGTATTCTCTTATTGCTTAACTTTATTTAATATAGTTTTTGAATGTTTTCTACATTTCCAAATATACTGATTTTAAGTACAACACAGACTACAGAGTACAGTGCTCACTTTATTTTTGACTTACAAATACTTGATTTACAAGTACTTAAGTAAAAGAAATAGCGTTTTTCAATTCACTTAATACAAATACTGTAATGCAATCTCTTTATCATGAAAGTTCTACTCATTTAGAATTATGTACAAAAATAGCTGCTTTCAGAATTAAAACAATGTAAAACTTCAGAGCCTACTCAGCCCTATTCAGACAATTACTCAAACAGGTTGGTTTACATTTGGGGGAGACAGTGTTTCCACTTCTTGTTCCAGTGGCACTGTTACAGATGGAGTTGGAAGATTTCTTGCATGACAGGTGCTCTAAAGCTTAATAGCTTCACAACTTACACCTATGGACTGAACAGCTTTTCACGCACCTCCCCTGGCCACATTCATGCTTCAGCATTCCATCCATGCTGATAGGTTCTGCTTCATAACAGTCCAAACAGTGAAGACCAATGCATGTTCATTTTCATTATCTGAGTCAGAGGCTAACAGCAGATTTTTTTTCTTCTTCCCCCAGTGGTTCACATTATGTAGCTTCCATACCATTGTGTTGGTCTGTTACAGCTTTAAATAGCATTCTCCACACCTCATCCCTCTTAAATTGTGGTGGGCACTACAGATTTTTAAACCTTGGATTGAGTGCTGCAGCTGCCTTTAGAAATCTTACATTGGTGCCCTCTTCGTGTTTTGTCAAATCTGCAGTCAAACTAATCTTAAAATGAAGATGTGCTAAGACAAATGCTGGCAAAACAGAGCCAGAGACAAGGTTCTCCCTCCCAGAGGAGGGCACTGAAAATTTAATTAGCACATTTTTTTATCATACGCCATCAGCATGGAAACCTGTCTGCTGGAATGGTGGCCAAAGCATGAAGGGGATACAAATGTTTAGCATATGTGGTTCAGTTCTGACTGCAAAAGTGCCTTTCGCTTTCTGGTGACATTGTAAATAAGTGGACAGAATTATCTCCCATAAATGTAAGTAAGCCTCTTTTCCTTGGTGATTGACTGAACAAGAAGTAGGACTAAGTGGACTTGTGGGCTTAAAAGTGAGGGTCTCAAACTCAATTTGCCTTAGGGCCAGTGCCAGTCCTCAAATCCTCTTAGTGATCCAATAGGCACTCTGCTTTGGCAGAGCTCCATGGGAGGGTGGGGAAAGCGGGAGTCTCCATGCAGTCTTCCCCTCTCCTCCCCCAGCTCCCATGCACATATCCTGGATCTGACTGCTGGCCTGTGTGTCTCCCCAGCCCCACATGCTGCTCTCAGGTGATTTAAAACCCACCAGGGGCCCCCACCACCATCACTGCCAATGTATCATGGCTAGAGAAATTTCAAGCTGCTAGCTCCACACTGCTGCTGGCGCATCCTGGTGGCCAGGGGGAGGTGTGTGAAAAGCTGTTCGGTCCACAGGTGCAAGCTGTGAAGCTATTAACTCATTTTGTTAAACTAGATATCAGCAATGCTAATTCTTCTGATTTGATCACAAGGATCTGGCTGTCTGGGGCTTTATTTTTTCTGGAAAATCTGAACCACATTATTAAATATAAGCTACATCTGGGAATTTCACTACCTGTTGGCTCATGCACCACTACCAGCTGTGACCACTGTTGCTCTGACTTAGCGGGTTATCTTTGTTTGTTGATGTATAATAATATAAGAGAATCCCAGCTTTTTGGGGGGCAAGATTTGTCTCATATTTGTTGAGAAAAGCTGGAAAACATACCTCGGATTCACCCAAAGACCTCAAATACCAGATGCCAAATAAAAAGATCTCCAAGTGTACTTTTATCTATAATTTCAAGATCCATTCTCTTTTTTTGGGGTTGAGGAGGCTTATTTATCAGTTTTAAACTCCTGGGTTTGGGAATACAGTATGTGCAAGTTGATAACATCTTCCCCAGTCTCCAAGATCCTACAAAAGACCTGAAACAGAGTCCTTGTCCTTGCACTGGAGTGCCTCCCCCTGCTAACATCTGCATGCTCCCCACTGGGATTCTGCAGCCCCCATGTCCACCCCAGTTAACATCCATGCCCTTGTGCTGGGCTCCCCCACCCCTGTCAATGGTAACCAAATGTTAAACTCACCAGCCCTACCCTGCTGGCTGCAGAAGCATTTGAGGTTGGGTGTTCCTGACTCGTGTGGTTTGCATTGCAGCAGAGGCAACCAGTGCATCTTGACAGACTGAGAGATGTTCTCTACGCCTGAGACTATGTGAGTGCGGGGGGCTTAAGTTTGGGTGCTGCCTGGAACTGTGTGAACGTGTGAGTCCCCGGGCACCACCAAGGCCAGCCACTCAGCAGCCCTGATTAAATAACTTTATAAAACCACTTTGCAGATTGGAGTGGGGAAGTGCTCAGTCCACAGATGGCACCTGGGCTGGGATCTTGAGATCCCTGTTCTAAAGTTTTACATTGTTTTGTTTTTAACTGCAGTTTTGTACTGAAAACAAATCTACATTTGTAAGTTACACTTTTAGAATATAGTTTGCGCTACCGTAGATGTCTGAGGTGAACTGGAAAGTCCTAATGGTTTTATCATTTCTATAGTGGAACTATTTTAATAAAAATCTCAAATGAGTATTGTACACTTTGTATTCTGTTGTTGAAACCAGTATGTTTGAAAAGGTAGAAAAATACAAATATTTACTTTCAATTGATAGTCTATTGTTTTACACTGTGATTGAAACAGATTAATAGCAGTTAATTTCTTGACTCCCTTAATAAAGGGGTGTCTAGAGTATGAAGGGAGAGGTTAATTTATTCCTGTATTTGTCAATGGTGTGAATAGTGCTGTAACATTTGTTCCCCATGCAAGTGATCAACAATTTGAGAATGATGCTGATTAAAATGGGGAGGTTTTTGAGAAGTTATAAGAACTAAACCAATTAGAAAACATGAATATAGAACTCTGTTTCAGTTGAGCAAAGAGAAGATTAAGGGGTGTCTGTTTTAAAATTACCTATTTGGTAAACAAATGTTCCATAATGGACTTCAGTCTAGTAGATTAAAGGTATGGCTTGCAGTTGACGATGGGTAAATTCTGATTAGAAATAAGCTGTGCATTTTTAACAATGTAAGTAGTTAATCATTGGAGCAGTTTATTAAGGGTCCTGATGGATTTTTCTAACTTGCAGTCTTTAAATCCAAGATAATATTTATTTATTTATTTATTTATTTATTTATTTATTAAAAGCCTGTGGTCTAATTCACCAGAGTATTACAGTAGAAGCTTTATTATCCAGCACCTCTGTGGAACTGGATAACAAATGTACTGGGTTTTGGAGCAGGTCCACCAGGTCTGCTGATGCTGACCAAGCAGCCAACCCCCTACCACTGTCGGTAGCCATGACGGGGTAGCTGGTTGTCCTGGCCCCATGGCCACTGGCTCTGCTCCAATGGCCCCAGTTGGGCACCTCCTGGTGAAGCACATGCCAGTTAATTGAATGTGCCAGTTATCTGAATTCCGGATAATCTGGCTTTCGCTGTGTGTTGATTAAGTTCTCTGTCTTGATGTACAGGTGTTGAGACTAGTGATAAGTGGTTCCTTCTGATCTTGAAATTTTAAGAATTTTCACAATTCTAGTTCACTTAAGCATTTTGAAAACCAAGAATAATGCTGACAACACTTGGAGATTTTTTTTTTAACTTCAGCACTTTTTTGTTTTCCAGTGATCCTTATGTGAAAGTGACAATGTATGATCCAGTGAATGGAATCTTTACCAGTGTTCAAACAAAAACTCTTAAAAAGGTTAGACTTCTTTCTTTTTTCCTTATTTTATCAAGAATCCAGTTGGAAGGCTAAAATGGGAATAAATAGGACTCCGTCTCTGCCACCCCATCTCTTCGGGGATAAGAGTTGGGTGTATCCAAATAAAGGAGCATTCTATAATTGACAGCACATAGTTCTATATTTTACTGTGGTATTGCTCTGGAAGCCTGATTTCAGTATGTTTCTTAATGGCAGGAAATGGAAAAGGGGTGTGTAGTCTCAAAAATAGGCCGTTTTGGAGGTTCCATCGCAAATGAGGCTTTGAAGTGGAAAGACAGCTTCGCTTCACTCATTCCTATCCTAGCCTTTTCTCTCTCTTCCTTACTCCAACTCAAGCTTAGCTCAGTGAAGAGCCATGCTGCTGTTGGCTCCTCTAGGGCACATACAAGGGTAAGTAGCAGTTGTTTAGATCACTAACCCCAAGGTCTCTAACAAACAGAAAATCAGTTGGATATGGAGGCGAGCATGCAGAGGAGTCACGGTTCCCCAACTTAATGTGCATTCCCTAACTGCCACCGTCTCAAGTTAGAGATGTGGATCTTGTTGTGACAGTCTTTCTGCGCCCTTTCCATGTGCACCAGCCAGAATCTAGCCAAATTTGTGAGAGTTGGCTCCCTTTTTGCACTGCGCAGTAGGAGAGCATCAGGCCTGTTTTTTTTGGCCTATAATGCTTGAACCTGAGCCACCAAACTTAAAAACTTATTTATCAAAACAAAAAGCAGTCAAGTAGCACTTTAAAGACTAACAAAATAATTTATTAGGTGAGCTTTCGTGGGACAGACCCACTTCTTCAGACTAAGACTAAGAAGTCTGAAGAAGTGGGTCTGTCCCACGAAAGCTCACCTAATAAATTATTTTGTTAGTCTTTGAAGTGCTACGTGACTGCTTTTTTGTTTTGATACTATATAGACTAACACGACTCCTTCTCTGTTACTGTTCGAACTTATTTATGTCTGAGACTGTCACATCAACAGATCCTTCAAGCAATACAACAGTACAGAACACTATGTATAATCAAAATTTTGTCTCTTTGTCTGTAGACCTTGAATCCCAAATGGAATGAAGAGTTCTTGTTTAGAGTAAGTGACTTTATTAGTTTTATTACATAATTTACAGCATTTAATACAGTATACGAGATATTCGCTAGTAATGCAGTTAATACTACTAAAACAGTACTTTGACACCTTATGTGTTGTAGTTCAAAATACTGTCTTGTAGCATATTCTATTTGTGGTAGGGTAGCAATTTACAGAATGATAAACAAGCTCATAGCTATACAACCAGTTAGTCTGTTTCTGATGTATCTATTTGAAGTGGGTTGTTAAGCACTGATTTTTAATTGAAGTAGAAATTTTAGTATTCTGAATAGACAGTTTTCGTAACTGTGGTGTGCAGCTGCATTACTTTTGGCTGAGGATAGACCTAATGTTTTACTTTTTTCTTTAAAGGTTTATTTAATCTTTTTAGGTGCACTATACCAGCCTAGAGGGCATACAATATCTTAAAATTTTCTGCTTAACTCCCTCCTAACTTGGGTGCTTGTCCAGAATTTAAAAATGTCTATTTCAAAGTAAATTAGACAATTCAAAGCAAAATATTTGAGTTGCTTATAGTCAATTAGTTAGTTTTTTGTATTACTATTGTGACACTGAAAAACATGAATAATTAACTTTGATAACAGACATCAGATTTATACAAAGTATGTAACTACTGAATTTGTGGTGATTTGTAGTTAAATTGGTGAAATGCAGGTAGATGTGCTTGCTCAGTATTGAGAGTGGGGAGGAAGCAAAGAAACAGAAATCATTAGGTACTGTGTAGACCATACGAAAAAGATACTTGATCCATGCTATGCCTTTTCCCCATCCCCTCTTCAGGATGCCATTTCATGAGGCAGGGCTCAAAAAGGAAATTGGGGGGTCCAAGACAACTTTTGAGGAAGTAGCTGGACCTCTTGGACCAAAGATTAAAAAGGTAGAAAGATAAGTATGTTGCTGAGAAACTGTTTTGAGGAGAGTCACTAATTTACTATCAGAGGTATGAAATGACTAGTGGTCAGCGAATATAACATTTTCTAAAAAAGCTCCAGAGGTGAGGTGAGCCTTGCAATTTACAGGCTGGTAAGTCTAACTTCACTGCTTGGCAAATTGGTTGAAACTATAGTAAAGAACAGAATTGTCAGATGTATAGTTGAACACAATTTGTTGGGAAGAGTCAACATGGTTTTTGTAAATGGAAATCATGTTGGCCAATTTACTAAAATTCTTTGAGGTACGCGGACAATGGGAATCCAGTGGATGTAGTGTAACTCCGTGGTGGGTGACCTGCAAAACACGGGCCGCATACGAACCATGAGGGGTTGTGTGTGTGACCCGTTATATTTTGTGTATTGTTGCCCACACACAGGTTGCCAGATTCTGCTGGTTTCTGTGTGCATAGGTTTTTTCTTCAACAGTATTACTTAAATGAAACACACCTGAAGTGAGGTGTGTGCTGATTGCATACAGCTTTGATTGTAAGAGTCATACTCCCTCTGCATCCTGTCAAAGCACTTCTACAGTTCAGTGTGCACATCCCACAAATTCTATTTTATGCAAGCGCAGTTAGCAAAACTACCCAGGAGACTGTCTTGGTTATGGCAAATGAGGGAGAGGGCCACTCGTGGCACGCTCACTCGCCCAGGTTGTCCATCAGTGACTTAGATTTTCAGAAAGCTTTGACATCACTCACTAAAGGCTCTTCGGTTAAGTAAGCTGTCATGGGATAAGAAGGAAGGTCCTCTTTTGGATCAGTAACTAGTTACAAAATAAGAAGCAAAGGTAGAAGTAAATGGTCTGCTGTCAGAATGGAGAGAGGTGAACAGAGGTGTCACCCAAGTTCTGTACCAATCCTGTTCAACATCTTCATAAACGATCTGGAAAGCAGGGTAAGCAAAGAGGTTGCAAAATTTGCAGATGACACAAAACTGCTCAAGGTAGTTAAGTCCAAAGCCAGTTCTGAAGAGCTTCAAAAAGACTTCACAGAACTAGGTGACAGAGCAACCAAGTGACAGATGAAGTTCAATGTCGATAAATGCAAAGTCATGCATGTAGGAAGACCAAATCCGTGCTATACGTGCAAAATGATGGGGACTAAATTAGCTGTTAGTATTCAGGAGAGATTTTGGAGCTGTGGAGTAGTTCTCTGAAAACATCCATTCAGTGTCCAGCGGCAGTCAAAAAACAAACTGTTTGGAATCATTCAGAAATGGAAAGATAATAAGACAGAGTATATCTTATTGCCTCTATATAAATCTATGGTATGCCTGCATTTTGTTTACTGCACAAAGAAGTGATCTCCTTATCTAAAAAGGAAAGATATATTGGAACTGGAAAAGACTCAGAAAAGAGCAACAAAAATGATTGGGTAAGGAATGGCTGATTTGTGAGGAGAGATTAATAAAACTGGGACTTGTGAGCTTGGAAAAGAGATGCTTAAGGGCGGACAAAATGGAGGTCTGTAAAATCATGGCGTGTAGAGGAAGTGAGTGAAGAATAGTGAGTTTAAAATCAGTAGAAGCAGTGTAGCCAACACTCACGGGAGGCCCCTGGGGGAAGGTGTATGTGTGTGGTGGGGAGAGGTGGCTCCTCATCCCTCACAGGGGCAGAGCTTCAGGCAGTCACCCTTAGTTAGCCTTAGCACTGTCTAACTACAGTGGTGCAGTGCCTGCACCCCAGCCCTCTGAGCTGCGCAGAGTGGCACTCCAGCAGCAATTCAAAGGGGTCTGGGCCGCCACCTGCCGTAGTAACAGCAGCAATAGCTTTGAGCTCCAGGCCTCTTTGGTTCACCGAGCCTCAGTGCAATTGTTCCTCTTGCCCTGCTCTGGTAAGTGGCCTGGGGAGCAGGTTTAAAACAAATAAAAGGAAGTACTAGTTTGTACAATGCATGGTCAACTTGAGGAACTCTCTGACAGAGGATGTTGTGTAGGCCAAGACTAAAACAGGGTTCAAAAAAGATCTAGATAAATTCATGGAGGGTAGGTCCATTAATGACTATTAACCAGGATGGGCAGGGATGAAGTCCCTACCTCTGTTTGTCAAAATGTGGGAATGGTAGATAGAGATGTCATCTGTTCATTCCCTTTGGGACACCTATGCTAGATACACCTGGGTCTGACTGAGCCTAGCTGTTCTTGTGGTTATAGAGATTAAAAGATGATGTGCTGGAACAGATCGATGAAATAAAAAGCATCATTCTACGAGGACCCAAGACTTCTGAAATAATTAAAGAATTAAGTGGATTAGCTGTTTGCAAAATTGTGCAGCATTGTTAAAACAGCCTACCATACTAGAGAATGGGAAGGGAGCAAGTATAATACCTGTACTTTTTTTTTTTTTTTTTAAATGAAGTTCGTGGCATGATCCTGAGAGCTGAGAGACAAGTGAGCCTATTTTGTGTAATGGCATTGATTTAAATAACTACAATGTCGAATGTGGACAAGATCATGATCTTCTAGGACTAAGCATCACAGCTACTTCAAAAGAAAATTTTGACCTCACTAAGCTTTTTTAGTATTGTTTGAAGTGTTAAAGGAGAACAACTGATATTTGTTTGAACCTCCAAAAGGTGTTTTGATAACTTTTACAGGAGATAACTAAAGAAACTAAATAGTCATGGAGTAAGAGGTCTGGTAATACTTAAGCATCAGTCTTGGTTAAGACATAAAACCATCAGAATAAAATATCAGTTTTCATCATGGCAAGAAGTTAACGATGTGATAAGGCTTCATTTTAAGACTTGGTTTTTATTTTGGAAAAGGGGAGAACGGTTTGGTGACAATATGCATATGACACAACTTTGTGGAGTTGGTCAAAATCAAGGAAGGCTAAGGTTTTCAAACATGTAAACAGGCCCAGTAGAGTTCATGCTGCGTTACCTAGTGCCTTTATGCACAGCAGTGATTTACTGGATATAGTAGTGGATTTTCAAGTCATTTAGCTCAACCTGCTGGATTTCCTTCTTAGAAGCAAGGTCAGTTTCTACCACTCTGTGGCTGTGTCCACACTATCTCCCTACTTCAAAGGGAGCATGGTAAATAAGGTGTTGGGAGAATATTAATGAAGTACTGTGCTGCATATGCAGCACTTCATTAAGCTAATTCTCCCCTGCGGCAACTTCAAAGTGTTTAAACTTTGAATTGCCAGCTTGCGTGTAGCCGCGGCTAACCTGCCAGTGCTTCGCAGTGCCTGGGCAACGTCAAAGTCCCTTTACCCCTCAAAATTTTGGGCAGTTCGAGGTACCGGCAGGCTAGCCGCGGCTACATGCGAGCTGGCACTTTGAAGTTTAACACTTTGAAGTTGCCACAGGGGAGAATTAGCTTAATGAAGTGCTGCATGTGCAGCACAGTACTTCATTAATAATCTCCCGACACCTTACTTACTATGTTCCCTTTGAAGTAGGGAGCTAGTGTAGACAAGCCCTACATGAGGTTCAGTTTGACAGACTGGATGCTTGCTGAATGAATGTGTTCTGCAAGAGAGTTCTTTGAACTTCTTCAGATCAGGGAATCCTCTGAAAACATTTTTGTTTCTCCACTAAGGAAAGACAAGGAATTTAATCTTCATCAGTCTTCCATTCCATTTCTCTTGGAACATTGGATATATCCTTTACCCCTGAAAAGTGTTTTTGCTGTCGTACGTTGGTAGATGACAATTTGTTTTTTCTCCTACTTAAAGGGCTTGAAAAGCAATCTTTTTAAACAAGAGCAATCTCTGTTTGGGATGTGCTGCTTTTCAAACTGACAAGTCTAAGCAAATTCTGGTATTAGCTCTGTCTGTTTCAAAAGAGGGCATTCCTCGTGGAGATTTGAGTGGGTGAGTTTACTGCAAGATACAGGAACTAATGGATAACCCACAGTGATGCACTCTGTGCTGGTTCTTAGTAAGATCCTGGACTCATGTTTAACTCTTTTCCCAAAAGTGGCTACTGATTCTAATTAAATCAGTGCTTTAACCTACAGTATTTTACTACAAGTCATATTCACTACATAGGGAGCTGGTTTATTTACCTCATTGGACTCTAAACCACTTTGTAAATGTTGCCTTCATATACTACACTGAGTGTAGCTAATTTCTGCACAGACTATTAAAATGGATCGGATTTTTCATCTTTGCTGTTGGTTAGCAAGAATCCAGGTATCAGAAAGCAGAACAGCATGTCTTAAATTTCTCCAAAGAAAGAGTGATACTGCCTGCCTGACACACGTCAGTGATGTTCTAGATCAGGGTGTGCAAAGTCGGGGGGGGGGCATGCCCCGCAGAGGGGCCACAACACTTCATAAGGTGGATGCAGTGTGATTGGCTTCCTCAGATCTTTGCTTCATCCCCTGTGGACTCCACTGCTTGTGTCGACAAAGAAATGGCCCAGTGTGGTAGTGGGGACAATTAGAATGTGCAGAGGCCCTGAGCCAGGCAGTGGGGGCAGCTGGCAAGTTTCCAGCTCAGTAAGGTGGCCCCATTGGTCCCCACAGCCCGTGTCTTGCCAGACCCGAGGCCCCACCCTATCCCCAAGATGCTGGTGTGGAGCGAGTGCTGCTGCCTGTGGGGGGAAGAGGGGGTGCAGGACCACCTTCAGCCTGGTGCCCACCGCTGCTCATCAACACGGTGCAGCCCAGGGTCACCACCTCCCTTCCTTCTCTACAGCAGCACCAAGTTCCATGGCAAGCTGCGCAGTAAGGGCAATGGCTACAAGGTGGAGGTGGTGATACAGCTGAGTCCCTGAGGTCATCCCTTTTTGAGATGTTCCCCGCCGCAAGCCACTGCTCCTCGTTTGGGGCACCCCTTTAGTTTCCCACATAGCCTCCTGCAGTCCTCCCCCCTGAGTACTCCTCCCTCTTCAGGGCACACCCTGGAGCCTCCCAACATTCCCTTTGCAAACCTCCCATCCCCTTCCTGAGCATCCCCACATACCTTCCTGTGGCCCTCCCACAGGTTGGGGGTGGCCCCTGCTAACTTCAGGGGGTGAAAAGTGGAGCCCGATGTAAAGTTTGCTCACCCCCTGATCCAGTGATGCTTGGTCTCTCTGAGTGCAGGGGACTGAACTAGATGATCTCATCCAAGGTCCTGTGCTAGTATACTATGATAGAATGGGAGTCATAGTAATCACATAAATATCTAAATGAATAAGAAGGATAGAGACTATCCCAAGAATTGTTTTCATCCACTGTCTAGAAACAGGATTAAATTTGTCTTCAAATTCATGTAATTATTCTCCGCAGCAGTTGGCTGTTCTTTCTTTGGTTGACAAGTATCAGAGAGGTAGCAGAGTTAGTCTGCGTCTTCAAAAACAATAAGTCCTGTGGCATAAGCTTTCGTGGGCAAAGACCTGCTTTGTCCGATGCACAAGTGGGGGGGTTCAGAGGGCTCCCTCTTTAAATCCTCCTCTGAAATGCCCCCCACTCATGCATCTGACGAAGCGGGTCTTTGCCCATGAAAGCTTATGCTCCAAAATATGTTAGTCAATAAGGTGCCACAGAATTTCTTGTTTTCTTTGGCTGATTACTCAGTTCCAAATACCACATTCTGTTCTTGGCACAAACCTACTCTTCCACTGTGGCGAAATCATGAGTTTGATTATCATTGCTGCCCTCAGGAAACAGTTTTTTTGGGACCAAGTAAATCCAACTAGCAGCTAAACAAGATAATACCTTTTGGCAGAGGCTTGACTGTTGAAGTCAAATACAAATTTTAATTCTTGTGTTGACCTCTTTCCATAGCTGTTGTATAGTCCTGTAGTGCATGCCGTAAGGTTACTTTTTCTCTGTTACAGCATCAACAAATATTAAAGGACAAGATCTCTATCTTGGGCAACTTCTGTGACATCCAACACAAAAATAAAATTCTTCATTGTACCATGCATAGCCTGAGATCCAGAGAAGCACTTTCAACACTTTCTAATCTCCTCTGTGAAATCTTGTACCCTTGTGCCGAATAAGATTCTTCAAGTTGCCTATGTTAACGTTTTGGCCTACTTGACAGTAAAACTGATCAGAAATTTTCATTGAAACTGATGAAATAGTTTAATTGGAAAAATGTCAGATTGTTGAATGCAGAATGTTCTCACAGAACATCTCTGGTTTGAACCCTTATTCAGATCTGCTTGCATTTCAATCGGAAGCTTACATGGTTTCCTGACAACTTGTTGTGCAGATTGCCTTTTGAGGCTTTACAGTTTCTCAGCTTTGAGGCAATATTATCTGCACAGAGTCAAGAGCATGGAAGCCTTGAGAACCCAGCTCAAGTGGGAGTCTTGGGGGTTCCAGACTCCCTCCAGTGGATCTGGGAAGGCTTTGGTTATGCTTTCAAAGTTTGTAGATGTGGGACAAACTCACATGCCTACTGCTGCAGGTGGGGGACCTCGAGCCTTCCTGGCTGCTGAGTGGATCTGCTGTACTTGACAGTCACCTATGTTTATACATCCATACAAGTAATCAGTAATAACTGATTGAGAATCATCATCCTACTTGCCCTCTTTCCTAAGTATGTGGATGCTAACAAAGATTCTGAATCATTGGGAAAAATGAGTGATCCTTTGGGCTGCCTGCTTTTCCATCTGTCTGGACAGTGTCAAATGGACTATACATAGCTCTCTAGAAAGTACAAAGATTGCACATATAAGGCTGCATCTCCACTATGAGAGAAGTTGAATTTCTTTATATTGATTTTTGTAACTCTGGAATTTGTAAATTCCATTTTAACGATCCTTACCTCCCAATGTGTTCCTCCCAAAGTAGACCTATTGCTGCCACCTTCAATTGGCAAACATCAACTGTTGCCTTAGTGCATCGTGGGAACCTAGCCCACAGTGCTCTCATCAACCTTGACACAAACCTTAAACACTTATTGATCAATGCATTGGCATTCGATCTTCCAGGGCTCAATTTAGTGCGCCTAGGCGGGCTATGTTAAATCGAGCGGTCGTGGGGTCTGCTGTCAACTCGGTACTCCTGGCAGTCATGAGGAATAAGGGAAGTTAACAGAAAACTCTTCTGTTGTGGGGTCAGTGGTAAAAGTCTATTTTTAGATCAGCTGCGAGAATTGCATAGCTGAAATAGACTTGATTGACATATATAAAATTGATTTTATCTTCTAGTGCAGACCTAGCCCAAGATCAGGTTTGACCTCCTGTATAATATAGGCTAAAAAATTTCACTTTTTTTTTTCTATTGAGCCCAGTAACTCGTTTCACTGAACAATAACATCGAGAAAGGCATCCATTCTTGATTTGCTGACATAAGTAAATAGAGACTTAAACACTGATGCTGATGGTTTGTTCCAGTGGTTACTATTCATCACCATTTAAAAATTGTGCCTAATTTCTAATATAATTTTGTCTGGTTTCTGTCAGGCACTGGTTCTGCATACTACTTTGTTGTGTTTTGAAGAAAATGATTGATCGCTTACATAGAATAAGTTCAGTACAGAATATTTGAGATGGGAAAAGTCATTGTTCTTAAGAAATCATTTGTACAGCCCAGCACAGATACAAAATTTGTATTCATTTATGTTGGCGGGTTTGCAAGGCTCTAATTGTTTAACAAGTTGTTTCTAAAATCTAAAACAAAGTGCTTAAGTATTTGAGCAGAAATGTGATAAAATTGAGAAAGACTAATGGCTTTTTACAGGAATGGAGCATGTTTCACACTTCATCTTATTCCATATAAGGATGTCTGCTTTCATACACAGCGCGCCTATTCAAAAAAAAAAAAAACTGTAGGAACTAACATTTGATGGAAGTGTCAACATGCAGTTTTTGAACAGAAAAAGTGGCCTGCCGTCCAGGAATACTTTCACCCTGGTATCAGTACAAATGCTGTTGGATGGGGTGGTATCCTTCCAGTCTGTACAACTCACTTGTATGCCAGAAAGGCTTAGCAAGGTTATAGAAAACCTTGAGTTACTCTGGTCTTTTCTGAAAGATTTGCCTGTACAGCTCTGTATTTCAGATGAGCACACTTAGGCAGTTAGCTCAATATTACTACGTGACTGTCCTCACTGTAAATATCATTAGCTTGATTTAGGAAGCACTAATATCGATATTTCAGTGTCAGTACCTGATGGGTATACCATCAAGCTCAAATTCAGAAGTTAGATTTAAAGGCCAGTGTGGAAGTGCCATGTCTTAAAATCAAACTTCTTAGCCTCCAGAAGTGTCCTGTATGTAACCCCCAATGCCCCTCAGTGCTCCACTCTGACCCCACTGATCTCCAGGTGCACAGGAATTAAGTAACAGGAACACCGAGTTTCAAATCGGGACCAGGAAGCCTATGGCTGTGGGCTCACATTTATATGAGAGCCTGAAAAATATTTTTGTTTCTTTGCTGTTACTGCTGTGAGTCCATCTACCCATTACAAATAGCCCCGGTGCGGAGTTCGTGGTTCTGTCTGTATACTTGGTATTTTTTGTTTCTGTGCTAACTGGTGCCAGCTGCTGCCCCCACTGCAACACGTGGCAGCAAGGCTGTTGTGGAGGTAGTGCTTGCATAAGAGGTCAAGAAACTTCTTCTCAGCTGTTTACATTTGTGCATGAATCTCCATCCTTCCCCCACAGTCGGGGTCTTTCCTGTGCTCAACCACATCACGTGGGTAACCCACAACCTAATAAAGTACGAGCCTGCCATTCGGTGCTGACCATGCTGCCAGGCAGCACCATGTCCTGGCTTGTGCGTGGTTAGGGCTCCAAGGGAGGAAAAGATTTTTGGGAGCTTGATCCCACTAGGGGGTAAGTCCCCTGCCAGCTAAGATTTTGGGGGGGACTAATTCAGCTGGCCCCCCCACTGAGACCCCCCATGCCTCTAGCAAGGGACCAGTGGGGGCTGCTGTTGCTGGGGGGTGGGGGAAGTCTCCTCTGGCTGCTAAGATATTCGGGGGGGTGGGGGAGGGGAATTAAGTCATTACTTAAACATTTCAACCAGCTCTGCAGCTGGAGACCACAGCTTTTCTCAGCCTTGCTGTACATTACAGACACCTGCTGCTTTGACATTTCTGTTCTAAAAACTCTCTTCTAACGATTTCCTATCTTTCTTCACTCCTTCACCCCCCTCCCCCCAAAAAAAACAGGGTGGAGGGCCAGTTGAAATTCCTGTTTCCGTTATGAGATTTCACTGCCATCCGCTGTGTTGGCAATGTCTGTGTAGTGAAGACGCAAGACAAAGATATTTTCTTCCTAGACTTTTCCATCCTCCTTCTAACTTTGAGAATATACTCTGTCCTTGTGTTATTTTCAGGGACCAGATGAAATCACAGGCCAGTTGAGAACACAGTCTGTTCACAGAAAAAGCCCAGGACCCTCCCCTCAAACTCTTTATTTTTTTTTTTCAAAAACTTTCCTCTCATATCATTCTTCAAGCTTTTCAGGGTCCCTATATTTTCAGGGACCAGATCAACTCATGGGAGGGGGCACAATCAGTGGGAATTCAGTTACAGAAGAAAGAGATGTCTGTAACTTTTTTTGCGATCTCTGTGGATGCCCTACTTCTTCTTCCTTCTGATGGGAAGAATTGATATTTGCTTAATACAGGAGTGGAGTGAGGTAAAGCATATGCAGAATGCTAATCTTGTATCTTAACTGTAAATTAATTTGAAGTTTTAGTAAGTTCCTTTATAAAGAATTGTTCTTCTTGGTGCCAGGTTTTTGTGCTGTGTCTAGCTCCAGAAAATCTACTGAATGAAAATGACTATTGAAGCTTTCCAAATATCTTGACTGAGTAGTAACTGTTAATCTCTTCCTCTTTCCTAGGTTAATCCTCAGCAGCAGAGGCTTCTTTTTGAAGTATTTGATGAAAACCGTTTGGTAGGTCATTATACAGTAGAGTATTTCTATTCTTAAAGACAAGGATGAATCAAGTTTAAATGGACACTTTTTTAAAAAGGCAGTTTCATAAGGATATTAATCATGAAAAATGTGTCAGGACAGCTTTTTTTTAAGTCACTACTTTCTGTAATTGTGTACTAAAACTTTTGGAATTTATTGTTTGATATACAGTATCTGCTTGTTGAAATATTTTCATGGATTAGTCTTGACGTGACGGACTATCGTTATAGTTTTGAGTGGCTATAATATTATGGCAGTTCTCTCAAATGATCTAATATTTGGCTTTACTACTACCAGCATGCCTAGAGAAAGATTTGTCTGAGATCAACATAGAGTGATTTTAATCAGTGATTAAAACTACAAATTTGATAATAGTTAAAATGAGCAAAAAGGAACTTTGTAATTATATATACTCCAGAAGGTTCATTATCCTGAATTGGTGTCAGGATTCAATATGTTGATCAAACCAAGTACAGCCTTTTTACCAAATTTAGTTTTCTCTTTTAAGCTAACCTGCCCCAAACCCTTGAAAGGGAAGGAGTTAATCTCTTCCGGAGGTAACTTGAGCCCAGGTGAGACAATAGGAGTGGAATGACTTTTTTTTTTTTTTGAACTGAGAACAGTTGTACTTTTATGGGGCTTTTGCCTTCTGGGAAGGCAGAGAAAAGACGGAGGGAGAAGATGTTTTCCAGGAATTTGGAATGAATATCTTACATATCCTGACCTTGTCTAGGTCAGCCATAGAGATGTAAGTAAAAGGGAAGTGTATAGGCAGTCCCCGAAGCACGAACACATGGATTTACGCCCATTTGTACTTATAACCAGCCTCCAGCTCACCCCCTCCCCACGTGCCCCACCTCATCTCTCCTAGTCGGGGGCTCCAGCCACATGCCTGGGGTTCCCCTCCAACCCCCGTGTCGCCCCAGATCACACCCCCCCATGCGGCTGGCTCAGTACACGCCCTGGGCTCCAAACAGTCCCCCCACTCAAGCACTCCGCCCTGGTGCACCCCTGTTCAACCCCTTCCCCTCCCCCGTGGCCCCAGCTCACTCCCCCATTCATGGGGCTCCAACTTCAACCTGTGCCTGGGGTTCCAGCTCCTGGCAGTGCTCCAACCCCCTCCACTCAGCCACCCTGCCCCGGTGCACACCCCGTTCAACCCTCCCCCACCCAGCTCAACTTCTCCTTCCTGTGGCCCCAGCTCACCCCCCTCCCCTGCCCCCATGCTTCAGACTCCAGCTGTAGCTGCCGCCGATGTGCGCAGGGGCTCTATCCATGCTGCCATCTCAACCCACTCCTGTCCCGGTTCATCCCCGTTCAATCCTGCCTCTGCCCGGCTCAACTCCCCCATCCGCAGCTAACCTCTCCCCCCCGCCCCCAGAACATGCTGGGCTCTCAGTGGCCAGCGTGCTTGTGGGGCTCCAGCTATCAGCTGCTGCAGGTGCATTAGGCTCTACTCCTCCACCCTGATTCACCCAATTCAACCCGCCCCAAACCACCACAGCTGCAGCTCACATTCCCCAGCACACAGGGCTCTGGCTCCAACTCCAGTCCTCCTACCCACCACTCCCACCCTAACCCCCTGCTGCCTGGTTCCAATCCCCTGCAAGCCCCAGCTCAACTACACTCTCCCACCACCCCTGCCACCCTAACCTACCTCAGGCTTAACCCCCCACCCTACTCCCTCCCGGTACATGAAATTCAAGGTATGCAAGTGTTGTGTGGAATGCAACCCTCACGTAGCTTGAGGGATTACAGTATAAGAACAACAAGAAGTCTTGTGGCACCTTTATAGACTAACATATTTTGGAGCATAAGCTTTCGTGGGCAGAGACCCGCTTCATCAGATGCTATGAATGAGGCTCATACATCAGTAGACAGTGTAAGACAGTATAAGGGTATTTCCGACTTATAACCAAATCGAGTTACGACCAGGTGTTCGGACCATAACCTGTTCGTAAGTTGGGGACTATCTGTATAGTTAGCTGCAATCATGTTATGGCTATTCTGAAATTGGTTGGATTTGCTACTGCAGTTTGTTTCCTACTTTGATTTTGTTTGCTGTTATTTCTTCTGTTTGTTTTTTGTTTGACTTCAAATTTTCACCCTGTAACTTTTAAGCTGAATCCCAGGGAAATATTTTTCTCTGCTTGCAACCCATTATTTCTTTTCTCTTGTTTTGTGAATAAATCACTGCTTTTATGCAATTGATCTGATCCGATGTCCTAAGAAGAGTCTGTGCCTTAGACCAATAGGTCAGCTACTAACTTAATTTTTGTGGCTGAGCTCTCTCTGGAGGGAGGGTTATCCCAGGCGTATTTCCCTGGGTTAAGGGGTTTTTTGTTTTATCTGGGTGATGGCAGCCTGTCTTCCAGGGTTCAGGGGATCTGTGACCTTGGGAAGTTGTCAAGTAAATCCTGTGTATAGGCAAGGTGTGTTTAATGTTTTGTGAGCCCCCACTTTCTGCACTTGGAGTGCCAGTTTGAAGACAGAACCTTTGCACCCCTTCAAGGATTGAACTCTCAGCTGTGGGTTTATGAGGCCAATGCTCTAAGCCAGTGCTCTGTCAATTTTTGAGGGGGGAGGGAAATGTTTAAAATTAATTGAATAAATCAGTGGTGGCCAACCTGTGGCTATTGTGCATGTGCTCCAGTTCTTGGTAGGAGAAGTGCATCACAGCAGCTGTGGCAGCCCTGGGGCAGCGGCAGCAGCAGCAGTGAGTTGCTGGCATCGAGTTGGGGTGAGTGGGGGGTGGGGTGCCTGGATCTGGAGGAGAGGTGGGGGATTGAGTTAAAGCAGGGAACTGGGTGTGCCTGGCTTTGGGAGAGGGGATTGGGATTGCATTTTATATATTGGGTGTGACATGAAATGAGTGCTGAAGTGTATGCTATGGGGTGATAAAGGTTGCTGAGTACTGCTGTAACCACTGAGGAATAGCTGAGCATTGGCTTTGTAAGCCCAGGGTTGTGAGTTAAATCCTTGAGGGGAACTTTCAAGGGTTTGGGACAGGTTAAGTTAAAAAATGCTGGGGATAGTGAGTAGGTACTGCTGTGAGTGCCCCTCCAGTTATATGATATTTAATATATAAAGTTAGTTAAAAATATGAATAATGGTCTACACAGCAAAGTTATTTCAAAATAACTATTCTAGTGTCTACATGACACATCCACTTTTTTGACATAAATCTGAAACAGTGTTTGGCTTATTTAAACTTTGTAAACCTCATTTCAGGAGGAAAAGTGTCTATTTCGAAGTAAGAGTACACCAAATTTGAGTTTTGGTACCAGTTGCAGGGCCTTGGGCAGGAGGGCTGGAGCTGTGGACTACAGAGAAAAACAGTGAGAGCATGTGAAAGAAACACTAAGGCTATGTCTAAGGCTAGCAAGTTTTTTTTTTTTGTTTGTTCTGTTTGTTTTTTTAATACAAAAAAACGGTGGGGATCTTTCGAAAAATCCTGCGGAGCATCTACACACACAATGTGTTCTTTTGATATTAAATTGGAAGAACACATCACTTTTTCTGGCAGCCCTCTTCCACTCCTGGATGAGGAAGAGTGCCTTTTTCTGATCTGTGATCGTGCCCCCTGTCTTCTGTTTTCCAGGTTAAACAAACATAATTTTTAGAATCTTCTCTCATAGGTTGTTTTCTAGACTTTAATTATTTTTTATTCCTCTTCTTTGGACTTTCTCCAATTTGTGCCTGTCTTTCCTGAAATGTGGTTGCCAGAGCAGGACACACTATTCAGTTGAGGACTGATCAGTGTGGAGTAGAGCAGAGGAATTACTTTTTGTTTACTGCTAATACAGCCGGAAAGGTGTTTTGTGGGTTTTTTTTTTTTTTTTTTGCTGCAGCAGTCACACTGATTGATGTATATAACTTATGATCTGCTGCACCGCAAATCCCTTTTTGCAATACACCTTCATAGACTGTCATTTGCCATTTTGTATATATGCAACTGATTGATTGTTGCTTCCTAGGTGGAGTGGTTTGCATTTGTCCTTTTTGAATTTCATCATACTTCAAACCATTTCTCCAGTTTGTCCAGATCATTTTGAATTTTAATCCTGTTCTCCAAAGCACTTGTAAACCTTCCCAGGTTGGTATTATCTGCAATTTTTAGAAGTGCCATTATCTAAACCAGAGCTTAGCAACCCCCTGTACATGAGCTGATTTTCATAGGCATGTGAGTTGCGAGCTCAGCTGTGCCCTTCATCCGTGCAGCCAGGAGATTGATCAAAGCCATGCCACATGTGGATTAATGAAAGGCCAGGTAATGCTACCAACCACCAGCTAAATGATAAAGCTCTGCATCTTAATTTATCAGTGAGGCTGTTGTAAGTTGGACTTCTAATGACTTTTAGAAGTATTATTGACACTCTGATCCCTATATAAAGATCAGACACCTCGGAAAGGTGGTTGACCCCGATATAAAGATCAGTGAAGATATTAAACAGAATCGGAATGAATTTCTGAAGGACCCCACTCAGTATGCCCTTCCATCTTGACTGAACCACTGATGACTTAATCTTTGGGAATTGTTTTCTATCCACTTTAAAGTAGCTCCATCTTGATTAAATTTTCCTAGTTTTATTTCTGAGAAGGACACGAGAGATTATATCAAAAGCCTCATTAAAATCAAGATACACCAATTTTGCCCCATCCACCACCCCACAAGGCTTGTCACCATGTCAAAGAAAGCAGTTAAAATTTTTTGGTTTGCAATTTGATTTTTGACAAATTCACAGTAAAACTAAAGAAAATGACTTAATCTACAGTGTACTTCTAATAAGTGTTGCCTTTTCTGGATTTCAATGCCTTCTCTCATTTAATAAAAATAAAAATTAGATTATTGCTGAACACATGATCTCAATTGCTGCTTGTTGTCAGGTGGGATCAAACCTTAGACTTCTGAACCTTATTGAATAAGCCCCTATTGCATGAGCTTAAAAGCCAAATAGCTATTCGCTAAGGGTCTAACAAATTCCTCAATCCCTAGATGATCCAAGTAATATTAGAGGGGAACAGAGCACTACACCAAGCAGACTTGCATTAAATTTGCAACAAGTTTCATAGATTATTTTTCAGCATGCACCTTCATGTGTCTAGGATTCAAATATCACTTACACAAAAGGAGATTTTTCTATTAGCGCCAGTTTATGGGAATCTTTCATCACAAGAATAGCCGTTCAGGCTGCTACAACTTCTTGTCTTGTGAACTTCCTTGTTGTGATCTTAGAAAACAAGCCTGGGAGAAATGCCCATGGAGTGGCACAGTCTTAAGAGAGATGAGTGTTTACACCATATTTGACCTTTCAAAAAAGAAGACACCCCGGAAATGGAGTGTTTCTGTATCAGAAGCTACCAACTCATGTTGTGTATGTATACTATAGCACATTACTACAATGTGATTTGGTATATACTGATACAGACATTCCCTGTCAGGCTTGTCATCTTTTTATATGGTAACCCTAGATATGAGGAAGTAAATAAGGCTGTCTAGAAGACAATGATCTGTATGAGGTCCAACTGTTCCCACTAGTTGGATTTTTTTTTTTTTATTGCCAAGTGGACTGACTGTGATTAGCCAAGAAACCTGTAGGTGGCCATACACTGCTGTTATTGCTGTCCATAACTGGATAAGTGTCAAACTAATGTGAGTTAAGTCTTGCTATTGCAGTTCGTGTTCACAATCTGATATTGACTGGTAACAATACTGGATATTGACTGGTAACAATGGCTGCTACTTCGTGGTAGAACAACTTGATGTAGAAGAATTAGTGTCCTGCATATGGTGTGCACATCTATGCAGCAGGAAACTACCACTGAACCATAGTCATTACTGTTGCAAAAATCTTTGAGATTGTGAGACCTGAAGTCACTTCATTATTGAAAGTAACCAGGGAAGGTCATGATTCAGGAAACTTTATCTAGTGTGAAAGGACACACTTAACTTAAATCTCAAACAACAACTTGCTGGCTAAACCTCTGACTGTTTATCACTTGCTTAGCATAGCAAAACAATGCTTAAAGTTTATCTCTTGTGGTGAATAATTCCTCTTGCAGCTGCTGTTAAGATTTTATCAGATGGTAACTTTCTATAGCTATCTTGCGTAACTTCAGGTCTGCGGACAGGGGCAAACAAGCAGTTGACTCAGGCCCAGCTATTTCAGTGCAGTGCCTATAGTGGCCAGAGCCCAAGGCCCTTTAAATCACTGTCAGAGCCCCAGGCAGTGTGCTTCTGGTGGCTCTAAGGGCTGGGGCGGGGGGGGGGGCACAGTGTGGTTTGGGTGGCACTGAAGTCTGGCTGCTTTTAGCCTCACCCCTTTTGCCTGAGAGAGTTTGAATTAATGGGCACAAAACAGACATAAAAACACTCCTGATCCACAAACCTGTTAGCCAGCATTTTAATGGAGTGGGCCATTCAGTTAATGACTTAAGAGTTTGGTGTTACTGAAGAGGAATTTTCACAACAGTCTTGAAAGAGAGGCTGCTGAGCTCTCTTTTATATTCAAATTTGACACATTAACATGTGGTTTCAACAAGGATGGGAATTTTCTGGGTGACTGTAGGGGCTTGTTTTCATACTTGGCTTCATCTAATTCTTGACACCCCCCCCCCCCCTTCTATTCTCTGATTTGCTCACCTTGATAATTTTTTTTCTGGTTTGTCCATCTTGATTACTGTTTTTGGTTCTCTGTGCCTTAAATATTGAGTCTGTTCTGGTATGGCTGTGGTCTGAAGAAGTGGGTCTGTCCCACAAAAGCTCACCAAGTACATTTTGTTAGTCTTTAAAGTGCTACTTGACTGCTTTTTTGTGTTGAAACTGAAAGAAATTGTATTGCTTAATAATTATACATAACTTTCTGAACCCCTAACTGGAAAAAGCTCTTTTGGGGATCCATCACTGTAACTTTGATTAGTGATACTTGATTATAATAGTTTAACTGTTTTAGTCATAAAGACCAATCAGTAACCTATTACATGTTGATGCATTTCTAACCATAAAATGTGGATAATGAGGTTAAATGAACCCTGGAGTAGTAGGGTTTTTTGTTTTTTTTTTTTGTTTTGTTTTTAACTTGTTGCCTGCAAACAAAGTACTGTTAACTTGGTCCTGGCTGTTGTTTGGAGAAGGGGGTAAAACTGCTATTTTTACTGCACACTACCAAAAATATAGTACAGCTCTTGTAAATATTGAACAGAAAATATCCAATGGTATGACCTATTGAAGGATAAATGGTCTTGTGTTCTCTCCTTTTGACCTTTACAAGCAGCAGTAATTCATTCCTTGTTAATATTGCATGAATTATCCTTTCTGTAGCTTAAAAGTACATTAATTGCCAAGTGATTACTGCTATTGATGCTTCAAGACACTCTTTTTCCAAAAGACCCACTAGGTGCCAGCAAAGTTCCTTTTTCTGTCGCTATGGCAAATGCCCAGACAAATTCTGTAATTTTAGTCTTTCATTTTTGGGAAAAGTTACTATTACATTTTTAGCTTAACTAATCTATTTGTGTTTCCATAGTGGCACTCAAAGGACTTGATAAAGGAGGAGCAATTGCAGTATAATATTGTTACTGTAGTTGACTGTGACTGCATAAGGTTACTTTACTGTCTGTAAAACAATATCTTACAGAACATGCCTTAAGAGTAGTCTTCATCTGTAAATTGTGCTCTATAGATTAGTTATTTTAAATATGCAGCCTGTACTGTACCTCTATGGACAAACGTCATACGATTTTTAACTCTGTACTTGCACATATTAATCTGTAGGTACAGACCTAAAGTTTGCATGCCAAAAGTGTGGTTAAACACTTATTACTCTGTCTCTGTAATTCAGAAATAACCAGATGATACTCCAGAACTGCTGGCCAATAATTTGAGTGTGTGAGTTTGAAATCTAAAAAATTGCAAAAGTCAAAAAAAACAAAAAACAAAAAAACAAACCCACCCTAACAGATCTCACCCTTAATCTTAAAGGCTATAATATACTTATTAGAAAAGACCCTCTGGGCTAAGGTCTTGAGTGAAAAGCTGTAAACAAGGAGAGATCTTATGGATTAATTTAACCCAGTTACATCTCCCTCAAAACAAGAATCAAAGTAGTATGGCGTGGCAGAATTCCATGGAGTGCAAATCCACGTGAAGTATTAGAATGTAAGTGTGGTTCCAATAGCTGTCATTAAGACTCTCTCAAAATAACTCTAATTTTAATCTTGTGTTAGTATGAAATAGCTTTGTTCATTGGCTTTTGCATAAGCAGACGTCATCAGTTTACTTGCATGGGTTACTATTTGGCAATTCAGTCCTAGATTTGATACTCAGTTATATGGGTCTTTAGTCCTACCAACTTCCTGTAATTCTAAACCTGCGGGTAAAAATATTAGTAGTCATACACTGCTGCAGAAAGAACAGACACATTGGTACATCTAGTGTAGCTGTAGGAATAATTGTTGTTTCACTCTCAAAGAGCTAGAATATTCTTGGGATGTATTCATTTATGCAAATAACAGAAGAGAACACTGAAAAAACTTTGGCAAAGTGTGTCAGTGTGCTGCAGCTGAGCTGAGCTTGACAGTCGTTGGAAATCTAGTGCTTTGTAAGTGAATTCATGCTGTCTGTGAACAATGTAAGACATCCCAGAATGACTGACTGACTGACTTCAGGAGGTTCTTTTTTATCATCCGATAGTTAGGATCTTGTTTAAATAGGGACAAAAGCTGCTTCTTTAATGGGATCTTATTTTTGTGATGCGTTTGAACTGGCTCTCAACTCTGTACAGCTGCTTCTAGCCTTTCTGCAAAAGGAGCTTTATGATTCTTACTTGCTAACATGTGTGCAAATGAGAACAAATGGCCCAACGGTTAAGATTGCATTTTGCTGTCAGAAGAAGCAATACTGATCCATTATCAGAAACCTCTGGAGATGGTTTGGATAGTAACATTCATATGTATTGTCAAAGACCTTCACAGAATTCTGCACCTGATACTGTACAAATGAAGCTGACTCCCAGACAAGCTGTCTTTCCAACTGCAATGCAGGAAATAATTAATCAACAGCAGCATTCAGCTGTTTCTTCACTGCAAAAGAACAAAAAGAGCACCTCGCTGCAGATTTCCTTGCAGTCTAGAAGGTATAGTGAATCTTTTCAGTCTGATAGAGTAGTTGCTAATGAAGACACATGCATCGGTGTTGGTAATGAAGCAAATGCTATTTGCAGGAATAGGGGTGATTATGGTTCTAATATGCTAAACAGTAGCAGCCATTTGAGCAGTATGACCGTGTGCAATGTCAATCTCGGCAGTATTACAGCCAATAACAGTGAATCCTTCGGTAGCACAGGGAGTGACTATGAATTGTGTACAAGTATCACTAGTGATGGAGACTCTTACAGCAACAGTATCATCAGTGACAGTAGCAGTTGCACTTTTTCCACAGGTGACGATACTGTCTGTAGTAATATTGTAAATAGTACTACTTCGTATAGAAGCACAGCGAACAAATGTAATTCCTATAGGAACAGTATATCTCAGGAAACTTTATGTAGACGTAAAAATACTACTTTTGATGAAGATGGTTTGGAGCACGTAAAATTGCCAATGAGGAGGAAAACTAAAATTCCACTGCAACGTTTTTCATCATTGGTAATCTTCCCTAGGAGTCCTTCAACTTCCCCACCAGTTTCTCCAACATGCTTGGGTCCTCTACCAAGCAGGGAACCTTATCAAACGTCACATCAGTTAGTTATTTCTCCTACTGAACTGGCACAAAACAAAGATCAAGCAACTTCTTCTAAAGGGTTCCTTTCAACAGCAGTCAATGGACTTAGACTGTCTAAAACCATTTGCTCTCCTGGTGAAACTAGAGACATTAGACCACTTTACTTGAATAGTTCATTACAAAACAAAAATCAGGCTGCAAGTAGTGCTGATCGGACAACTTATGAAAAAATATCTGATAGCTTCTCTTCTGTTCATTTCACTCAACAAAAAGAATCTACATCAAGGGATGAAACAGTTAATGGTTGCTGCAGTCCAGAGATATCCAAAAGGGAGTTAAATTTGTACTCCGATGCAAAGCATCCTCGTTTAAAACTGATATGTAGCACACCTGTATGTTTACCCTCTAAACAGTCTGAGTATCAGATTCTTATTAGTGAATTAGAAAGACCAAATAAACAAATGAGGACAACTCATCATATTCTGCAAAGAAGCATTTCATTAGAGGGAGCTTGTCAAAAAGCTTGTTTATCCAGTCTTAAATCTAAGTATCCTAAGGCAGAGACTTCGCAGTTGCACATACAGTTCACATCTGGAAATGAAGGAAAAACTAGTGGCTTTCAAAAAAATGCCAGTACGTGCAAATGGGAATCATCACATAGCAGTTTGTGGAGTCCCTGCCAGGTGAGGTTTTTTTTTTTTTTCCAAAGAAAAACTAATTTCTTTATATCTCTCTTTACCAGTGGATCTGAAGTAATAGAATGATAGCCTGTGATCATTTGGTCTTTTCTATTGCATAATATCCTTTTTAGGTGAAAATTCTCAGTAGAACCCTGAATTTCAAATATTAATTCAGAATCACAACTGATTACTTAATTTAGATGCAGATAAATTTGTTTATTTTACTATGTAGTAATCTAGATATTGAAGTTCTCCTTTATTTAAAATTACATTTTGAGCTAAATCATCAACTGCCCAATGTTAATCCACAACAGAACTAATTTTGTTGAAATATCTGGATTTTAAAATGCCTGAATATGAATAGATCACTGTAAAATCAAAGTATGTACATTTTTAAAAAGTTTTTTGCAGAGACTTGCTATGTAGATAATTATTAGTGTTTGAGCACTGCAGCTATAAAATACCATCTGTATCTGTATTCCTGAGCCACAGGAATTGTTTCCTCCCCCTTTTTTCTCCAACCCACTAGTTGAGCCCAAGCTTTGCACGGTAACTTAATATCTTTTCTAAAATCATTGATGTCCAAATTAGTTCTTGAGTTTTGTGATCTTAACTTTTCTTGTGTAATAAGACTCCTTTTGAACTAAACTTCAGATATTGTTCCTCTTGTACTAACTGATTATACAATTTAATTAAGACAAAGCCACAAGAAACATAGGTTTATAAATTTGTTTAAATGGTGCTTTAAGTCAATCAGAAGTTCTTACAAATTTTCAGACTTGTATAGTACTGTTGTGAACAAAAATTGGCAAGAATAAAATTAAGGCATTTTTGTGTAAACTTTACTGAAGTTTTAAGTACACACTAGCCTTAGTGAATTGATGTTTTCAGTGTTTTACAACCTTATTGATATACAAATGAAAGGGGAGTTGCCAGTGATCTGCAATTAATATTCATCTGGAAAGTTTGTTGTAACATTACCTTGAAGTCTTATCCTGTAGATTTTAGTTCTTTGATTTCGACTACTGCCTAACATGGGTCCAAGCCTTGCTGTTTATTTTTTTCATTAAAATAACTGTCAGTATCCTTAACTAAAAAAAAAATCTTAAAATATTGGTCTGAATTTTAAACATTGGCCAAAAAACCATCATAATAGCTCATAACTTAACAGTGTGTATTCTTGTTTTTGGAGTATGGTGCTTTTGGGGGAGAGGCTGTATGAAATTTTACTGGAAAACTTTAAATCTGCAAGGGAACTCTTATTTAAATTGCAGTGGTATGGTGGTTGTGAAACATTCCCTGCTATGTAGAAAAAGTAGTCTACCCTGCTCATTACAGAAATCCCACTGAGAAAATGGAAAAACTCTTGAAAGGGCGCTTCTCATGGAGTTTCACCTACAGCTGTTGCTGTTCTAAATTAAATTATTGCACATTCAAGTTTAAAAGCCCAGCCTGTGAAAATAAATGCTTAGGTAAAAATTCTAGGCAAACTTCAGTTTTCTAAAGAAAATAATCTGAGTTTCCTGGCAGACAGATTCACAGATTAACCCCTCCTGTGATTCTGGTAACATTTGTAGCAAGTAGCTTAGGTCTGCTGTTGAAAAATGTTTGTATTACAGATAAGGTAGTTCTTGAATTTTTTCTCAGCATATAATAAGATTCGTGGTTAAAACCAAGAATTGTGATCCTGGATGGCCAAATTTCAAAGGGGCTGGGATGTATTTCTTAAATTGTGCTCACAAATGCTCGCTTTTCATGCTCATGCAGATTACCTAGATTTATTCATGCAAATCAGAATGACTGGTTTTTGAAAACTGGACACTAAATATAATTTGCAGCAATTAGTGAGTTTCAGGTTCTTTGTGTAAGACAATATGCACTGAGACCTTTTTCCTTAGTTGACCCTTGACCTTCTAATGTAAAATGAGCTTTACAAACAGTTCTGTAAAACAGTTCACCAAAATAAGCAAAAAGAGCAGACTGAATTGACTTTGTAACAATTCTGCAACCTGTTAAAGTGTAAACATGTATCAGTCTTTTTAAAATATACCTTTTCTCCTCTAATAGGTTAATATATAGTAAATCTAATTGTAGAAAAGATATTGTGACTCATTTAAAAACTACTCCCAAAATATTTCTCTTGACTCCAGTTAGTCTGGCTTAGTATACTGATATGCTGAGTCTGGGTTCAAATTTAACAAACTGATATGGGAGTAGCATTTAGTAATGTCAACTATCTGTGCAGAGCAGTCATGAAATTAAATCAGTGCTTTGGTTAGAGACTCTAGTGTCTGAAGCAGTGAAAGGTCTATGCATTTTTTCTTACGTGCCTAGCTACCAGCCTTTAACCACATAGTATTAGGTTTCCTGCTTTCCATAATCAACAGCTTGTTAGGTTTGCTTTTTAAAATTTAGTGAAAAAACTTCACTTATCTGACAGTAGGTCTTAAACAAATTTGAGTTGAACAGTATTGGAGAATGGCTGCACCACATCTCTGCATTAATCTTTATCTGAAATATACCAAGGGAACCTTGCAATACATTGTGCAAAGTAGGGGAAGAAGGGGAGAGGATTAGGTGCCCTGCTTGCAATATTGAGCTGCATGGCTATGACTTGATGACCTGATATTTTAATTCCTATTGGGGTGGAAGTCATTCTATAGTAGAAGCTCTGACCTGATTTACATTGTTCATATAATGAATTAGGCTTTTTTGAAGGGATGGGATTAGCGGGAGAGAGATGAAGTAACTTGATCTCTTATAAAAGTACACTTCCAGTTTGTGAGGGGGGAGAACAGAGTAGTAGTGCAAGTCTGCTTCTTTTGGACATTCAGTTGTCGTTTGCTTATACTACAGTTTCTACGTTTGTCACTAATAGCAGGTTAACTGCTCTTTCCAGATTCACAACCATTTTTATTTCGAATACACGAACATTCCAAGGAAGCTGGGAAGTCTGCCTCAGTCATTAAGTATAATTCTGTGTTAGAAATTTAAGGTACATAAAAAAATAAGGATAATGTTAATTCTTCCCTTTTACTTTCACTTTCCTGATTTTGCCAGAGTTCCAGGTTTAGTGACTGAAGTTTGCAACGCTTACAGGAGCAAAAAAACAAAACAAAACCCTAACTCATACGTAGGGAGTCATGAAAGGTTTTTTACAACTAGTCTTGCGTGAAGGAAACTTTTAAATTTGAGCTGTCAAACCTTTGTGAACCAGAGTGCACCAAAAAAAACCCTCTGAATCCCAGAGTGAGTTTTACTTGGGTGGAAATGATTCTGAAGTTTCTGAAGCAACTGTGTCATACTCAGGATGCACATGAAGCATCAGACTTCAGCATAAATTCCTATCTGTTAAGAGACTTGTATTGATGACACAGGGAAACAAATGGTGGGTGAATATAAGCAGGAAGCTGACTTCATTTAATGTTGGAGGAGGGTGCTATGTGCCCATGTTTTATGTCTGTCTGGCAAGTAACTGGTTCCAGTGTGGGATTTCAGGGCTACTGGGCTATATAACCAATAAGTCAGAGTAGCCTTTCTTAGCCTACTTCTGCTCACTGCTGAATCCTGTCTCCTTACACGTTGTGTGCAGGAAGGGAAAGATTATCAAGAGGGAACCGAAGTCCAGGAAGGCTTAAGCTCTTCCTCATTCCTAGTCACATGGTCCAGCACCAGAATTACAGGTCTAATTTACTTCCAGGAACTGGCCTTTTTATCTTATTTACCAGAGACATCAGCCACAACTTAGGATGAGTTTAATGGTCTTAACTTGCTAATGTTAAATATTCAAGTTTGATTCCTTTCCTGTCCGTACCTAATGCTGCAAGGAGCACAAAAAAGCCTACCTGATCTTTTTCAATATGGCTTCAATGGCGTGGGGGATCCTTCCCTGCCACAAAACAGTTCAGTTCTTCAGCATCTTAAAAACACAGGTCTAGAATAAATTAAGGGGATTCAGTGTGTGGCAGCCAGCAGGAGACTTCTTGAAAATGTCTGGGAGAATTTATATGGGTGAATGAGGGGATGGGAGTGACACAAGAGCCAATCAGTTAGCCTGGACTGCCCCCAGCCAACTGGAAGTCATCCCTTAAGGGGAGGGCAACCCCTATCATGTCAGAGGTTGTGCATACTCTTGTTTCTCCTGCATGCTCTCTAGGCACTGTTACATTCCCTACAGTTCATTCAACATTCTCCTCTTTTGGACTTTTGAAGAGATGGATATCATATTGTGTTTGCATATCTTAGTTTTTCAGCATGTAATGCCTGTTGAAAGCTTAAAACATAGCTCTTTGTGGGTTTTTTTTCCTTCCTACATTCCATTTCTATATTGCTGGAAAGCCATTAACAAGCTTTTTTGCGGGGCTAATTCTCTAATATTTAATCTGTTCAGTGTTTTCTCGTTCTTTTCCACTATGTATTTTTACTCAGGACTGAGAAGAAAAATTATCTTTTTTCGCTCTTTCCAGCCCTTGGAATAAGCTCAAGAAGATATGGGTGAGGTCCCCCAATCCTATTCTAGGTCTTTTATATTGGGTAAAAGAGCAAGAGAGGCATAAAGGGGCCCTAAAAGCTCCCGGGGGGAAGATTTCATGTGGTCAAGAAGGCTGGCTTTAGAGAGAACTGCCTTTAAAAATCCTCGCATGGAGGAAGGGAGGTTAAAAGTAGGAGTAAGCTGTCAAACGGGATCATGGCTGCAACAACTGCAGAGATTCTGGGCTGCACTGCAGTCTAACAGCCCAGGTAGGCTGCTGAGATGTGAACAGTCTTGGAAGCCTGTCTGTTACACTGCGGGCCCATCTAGCCCCTAATACAGGCCAGGTTTAAAGCTACCTTAGCTCTCCCTTCACCCAGGTCCCAGACTTCTGTGTTACACTTCAGCACAGATCTTTTTCTCCCTTGGAAAGCCAATGAGTTTGAGTTGAACAAGCAAGTGAGATTGTGGCTGCCACCCTCCAAATGAATCATTTGTATATAACAGTTTTCTACCACATTCTGAAGAATTGCCATCCATTTCTGTTAAGCATTCTTTCAGATGAGCTCACTTTGAAGTCTCTGTGATGCCAAACTGTTCTGCTTTGGGAATGCAGCCTGTGAAATGTTCATAGCTCATTTTGGTGTTAAATTCAAATTATGATCTATAATCCTACCCAATCCTAGATATTTTCATCAAGGAGCGTTAAGGTAAATGGGGAAATTCTGTGTATATTGATATCCATTACTTGCAGTACTGTAACTTAGTTTGCCCCAGGATATTAGAGTGAGTGGGTAAGATAATATCTTACTGGGCTAAATTCAGTGAGTGAAAGAGAGAACCTTTCCTGAGAGAGCTCTCGAGCTCAAAATATTGTGTCTTGGCTTCTGGAGTCAGGCAAATAAGAGAGTATCATACCCACTTTGTTTCTATAGACATATGATACCTATATCAAATATATACTTTAGGTGAAACAGCTGAAGTCATATATGCTAAACCCAGAGAAACTATTAATTTTAAAAGACGTATCCAAATGACCATGATGCTTAAGAAAGGGGTAATTCTGAATGAGAGCTATAGGCAAGCATACATTAGTGGAACTCCTATTAAGTCATATTAAAGTTTAAATGAAACCCTATCTGCTGTACAGTAGGAGCACAGGAAGAAAATTAATATAAAAACTTTAATTTTGTTCCATGTTACACACAGCTATATTTTTAAAAGAATGTAAAGTTGCAAAGTAAAACATTCAAAGGTCAGCAAATACGAGAACTGTATGCCTTTGCAACTTTAATGTGGCCCTATTGTCCATGTGCATATGTCTTATAATGGGACACAAACATCTACTATTTTTCCCTCAGTGGATTTTTGCCTTATTTGATGTATAGAACAATTGATGCTTGTTCAATGAATGCCTATTAAGTGTTTTGTTTTACATCACTGTTAATGTGTAGCCCCAAGAATTATTTACTGCTGCTATTCAGAAAGTACTTTGAAGCCAGAATTACTAATTCCTCACAGGCTTTTTGGTGGTGCCATCACGAGACTAACAGCCTTACAAGGTCAGACCAATGGTCCATTTAGCCCAGTATCCTCTCTTGTTCCGCTGGCCACAGCCAGATGCTTCAGAAGGAATGAACAGAACAGGTGACTGAGTGATCCATCACCTGTTGTCTAGACCAAGTTTCTGATAGTGATAGGTTTAGGAACACCTGGAGCATGCAGTTGCATCTCTCACCATCTTGTCTCATAGCACTTCATGATCTTGTCCTCTGTAAACTTCTCATTCTTTTTGAATGGTTTGTCTTTTTGGCTTTCGCAGTGACCCCAACACTGATTTTTCACAGGTTGATTCCATGTTTGGTGAAGTACTTCTTTATGGTTATTTCTAAATTCTTGCCTGTTTAATTGTACTGGATGACCGCTGCTTCTTGGGTTTGTGAAGGAATAAATAATTTACTCCCTCCAGATTATTCATGATTTATAGACCTATTATCTCTTCTCTAACTTGAATATTGCCTATATTTTTCTCTCTTCTCATATAGAAGCTTTTCCATATCCCTATCATTTTGGTGTCTTTCTCTGTACTTCTTCTAATGTGAATATATCCTTTTTGAGATGGGGTGTCCAGAACTGCACCCAGCATTCAAGATAAGCATAGCATAGATTTATATATTGGCACTTTCTCTTATCTATCCCTTTCCTAGTGGTTTCTGACAGCTTGTTTTGGCTGCTGTTGACCATTAAGGCTGATGGAGTATCTGAAAACAAGGTGTTTTTATAGTGGAAACTTAATTTAGAACCCATTGTGTTGTGCATACTGTTTTCCAGTATATATTATTTAGCATTTATAAACATTGAATTTCATCTGCAGATTGTTGCGTGGTCATGTAGTGATCCTTTTGAATCTTGTAATCAGCTTGGTACTTCCCCATTGTTCCCTGTAATCTGAGTGCTTGGGTGGCCACCTCCGGAGAGATTCAGATGCCACCCATCTAATTAGCAAAGTGCCTGCAGTTGGCAGCATGTATTTCTGTTGGCAGCGCACATCCACTCATCTTGGTGTACATAACTAAATCTGTTCAACACAGGGATGGAAAAAATTAGTGGAAACATTGGACTTCACTGTCTTGACTAATTTTGTATAATCTTCAGACTTTACCACCTCACTGTTTTACGAGATCATTTGTGGCTATATTGAACAACACAGGCCCAGTACAGATTCTTAGGGAACCCCACTATTTACCGCTTTCCATTGTGAAAATGTACATCTTATTCCTATCCATTTTGTTTCTCATAGATCTGTGAGGATTTTTCCTTTTTTCCCCATAACTGCTTATTTTACATAAGAGCCTTTGGTGAGGGACCTTGTCAAAATTTTTCTGAATCAAGTAAATTATAGCCACTTAATTAGTCTTGCCCATGTGTGCTAACCCGCTGCTTCCCCAAAAAAGAGTTTTACTAGATCAGTGAGCTTTGATCTTGCTTTATAAAAGCCACGTTCACTCATCAACAACATATTATGTCCTCCTCTGCCTGGGAGGATTGTTTACTATCGATAACTTTCTATATTATAGCTTCAGGCTATTTGCCTGGTACTCAAGTTAAGCCCTATTGCCACGATTGTCTCTGGAGCCCTTTTTTAATTTAAAAAAAAGGGGGGGAGGGGGACTGGCTGATTTTAAGGAGTAACTTACTTACCACAGTAGTTCTGCTATTTTCTGTTTGGAGTTCTGTCAATTCTTAAGTGAATACCATTTGGTCTTAATGAGTTGTTACTTTTTTATCTATTTGTTTTTCTTTGAGTGCTGTCCCCATGGGTGCTCCCTGGTAGGTGTTGGGCTTGACCAGCATCACTGCACAAGGCTTTTCTTAGCAGCACTCAGTGGAGCTGTGCCTAAGCGATCCCAGTGAGTGCTGTTCATGCCTCTAGGATCACGCACGCTGCCCTGCTCTTTCCTAGAATGGAGGCAGCAGAGGAAGTCTGGCAAAACCCTTCCACAGCTACATCCACCAAAAGATGGGCTGAGAGAAAATATTTTGTCCTAGCAAAAGACATGGACTTCATATTTTTAAACCCACACCCAAATTCTCTCGTTGTAGATACTGCCAACCACAGAGCAAATTCATCAATGTATAAAAATACCCCCTGTTGACAAGGAGCATGAATGCCTGTAGCTATTTGGCAGAAGAAACTATTTGTCTTCTATGCTTCAACTACACATAGCTAATTATTTGGTGCATTTAGCCAGTCAGGGTTTTGACAATTACTCTAAACGCTGTTTCTCATTACCCTGGAGACAAGAGACCTACCCTGAAATCTATAGTTCACGAAGGCCACCCTGCATCAAAAACAGCACTGCAGATGGCATTAGACTCGGCTGATACCACAGCCAGAGCCATCGCCAGAGCCATTGCTATGAGAAGATCCTCATGGCTACAGGCAGCAGGTGTTCTGAAAGGACTTCAGGCTAAGGTGGAAGATTGGCCATTTGATAAACTCGGGCTCTTTGCAACAAATGCAGATGTGGTCTTATATTCTGCCACGGACACACGAACCACTTCATGCACTTTGGGAATTTACACTTCTGCGTTTCATAAAAGGGAGTATGCCCATATCACAGACAAAAGGACCAATCATTCACAAGGCAGTCCTATAAATCTCATCAATAGACCATGAAATCAGAGGCGCAAAGTTCCAAATAACTGCTCAGTTCCTCCACTGGCCTTGAAACAGCAGGTTTGAAGTTTTGGTCGAGGGCTCGTTGAACCTCCTGCACTCTCCAGTGCACAACTACCAAATAGTCCACCAACACCTTTGTCCCTTTTATCATCAGTGGATGCTAATAAACACAGACTGATGGGTACTAAACATCATTGCCCGACGATATACTATCCCTCTACTCTCCATTGCTTCAACCCATCCCTCTTCAGGGACCCTTTCCATGAGAACTTACTACGGCTCAAGGTACTATATCTTGTACAAACTGGAGCCATTGAAGTTCTGAAAGAACATCATGTGGAAGGATTTTACTCATACCACTCCCTAATGTGGGATGGGGATGGGGTGGAAACGGGGTTGGAGGCCCATCCTAGATCTATGGCGGTTGAACAAATATTTGCAAACAGTGCTTCAAAATGACCATGCTACCTTCTGTAATCCTTGCAGTGGATGAGGGGGGGCTGGTTTGCAGCCCTCAACCTTCAAGATACTTATTTGCATATCACCATTCACCCTGCTCACAGATGCTTTTTGTGATTTGCCCTCGGAGCACAACACTATCATAGAGTCCATCCCTTTGGCTTTTCATCTGCCCCCCGAGGATATTTACCAAAGTCCTTGTACCAGTAGCCACACACCTCAGATGGGAAGGCATCACTATATTCCCATATCTCAACAGTTACCTCCTTCGAGGCCCATCACAAAACATTGCAAGAGCAGCTGTACAATCAATGAGACAGCTTCTACAGTCTCTTGGGTTCCTCATCAACATCACCAAATCAATCCTGGAGCTTACCACATGCATCAGCTTCATAGGAGCTTGACTCGACTCCACAATCGCTTGAGCTTATCTCCCTACACAACGCCATGAGGCTATAAAGAGACTTGCATCACAATTTATCAGTCCTACAGCTCCTGTTCTTAAATGTGTTTGTCTCCTCATCCACAGGGCAGCCACTACTTATGTTGTCTCCAATGCTCGGCTATATTTTCGCTGCCTTCAGTGTTTGGTTGGCATCCGTATACACCCTCAGCAGACGTGACATATACAGATGGGTGTCAGTGGCTTGAAAGGTGGTAGTCCCTATGCTAGTGGACCCAAGAACGAAAAACACTGTTAGGATTCCCATTTCAGCATGCCCAGCTGGCTCCCCAAATTACAACAGACGCTTCTTGGCTGTAGAGTACCTTGCCAGCAGTATCATGTCCAACACTGATGGACCAAGGAAGAACAGAGACTACCTATAAGCCTTCTCTAGCTATCTGATCTTTTCAGTACTTGCAAGCACTTTCTGCTGCACATTCAAAACAAGACTGTCCAGATCCTCATGAACAACACAACAATTTTTTATATCAATTGTCAAGGTGGGGCCTGGTCACAAGCACTTTGTGCAGAGGCCATAGAACTATAGAACTGACATTGAGCATAACATGGTCCTCGCAGTAGCTTACCTGCCAGGCAAGAGCAACACACTCATAGACTCTAAGTTGGCATTTCTCCCTGGACCACGAATGGGAGCTCCACCAAGAGGTGACCCAACATCTCTTTCAGATGTGGAGCCATCCAGCCATAGATCTCTTGGCAACACCAGAAAACTCCTAATGTAGCCAGTATTGTTTGAGAGCAGGCAAAGGCCACAGATCTCTAGGAGCTGCCTTTCTCCTCTCCTGGAATATTTTCTATATGCCTTTCCACCCATTCCTTGGATTACCAGCGTCCTCAGGAAAATCCAGACAGATGGTGCTTGAATTATCCTCATTGCTGTAGCGTGGCCTAGACAGATCTGGTTTCCTTTACTTTCTCACCTATCTCGTCATCCTCCTTACCTGTTTTCCAGATGTCTGGACTTCTTTCTCTAAACAAAGGTTCCATACTTCACCCCAGACCACATACCCTCCATTTGATGGCCTGGTTTTTGTATGGATCCCAGAGGACACATGCTACAACAAGTGAGGAAACATGCTGCTGCAGAGCAGATGGGAAACAACATGCAAAACTTACCTCTCCAAGTGGAAATGCTTCTTGTCCTGGTATTCCGAAAGGGGCATACAATCTACAAAAGTCCTGTAGCATACAATTCTTGACTACATTCTATACCTAAAAGATATTCATCTTTCCCTGTCTTCACTCTGAATCCATCTGTTGTCGATTCGCAGCCTTCCATCCATTTCTAGAAGGCTTCTTGGTATTCACTCACCCGATTTGCGTAAAGGTTTTGTAAAGGCTTACAAAGCATGCCTCCTCATAAATCTATACGTCTGGCTTGGGACCTGGAACTTGTGCTTCATACATTTGATGGGGACCACCATTCGAGTCCAGGGCCACATGTTCTCTATGTTAACAATAAAAGCCCGGTTCCTAGTGGCTGTTATATCAGCTAGAAGGGTGAGCATAGCTGCTTTAACCAACTCCCCACCATACACAGCCTTCCACAAACATATAGTGGTATGATGACCCTATCCTTCCTTTCTATTGAAACTATGTGCTCAATTCCACATCAGCAAACCTATAATCCTCCCTGCCTTCCACCCTAAGCCTCATGCTTCCCATGCGGAAGCCAAACTGCACACTTTGTATGTTAGAAGGATGATAACCTTCTACATAGACAGGACCTGCTCATGCACAAAATCACAAGGACTCTCTTCTTAGCTATCGTGGAAAAGTCAAAGGGATTGCACATGATACCATGATATATTGAAACTTTTATATCTGTGTGGGTAGTGCAATGCTATTTTATTCAAAATAAACCACTGCTGGTATTTCCAAGAGCACATTCTACGAGATCAGTAGCAACACCAACAGCCTCTTCCTAAAGGTGGTGGTGTTACAGGACATATTGTGCAGCCTCTTAGTCCTCTAACCACACCTTTGCGACACAGTATGCAATGCAGTCTCATGCAGACAAAGACTTGGCAGTAGCGAAAGCAGTACTGTCTACAATGCATGCACCAAACCAAAACACACTGTACAGTTAAGGGATACTGCTCTATAGTCACCTCCTGTGGAGCACCCCGGGAACAGCACTTGAAGAAGAAAGAAAAGTTACTCACTTCATGCAGTGACGATGGTTCTTTTAGAGCTACATCTACACTTAGGAAAAACTTTGAAATGGCCATGCTAATGGCCAAATTGGCAAATACTAATGAGGCACTGAAATGAATATTGAGCGCCTCATAATCATGTGGCTCATCTACATGGGGGTCTTTTTTGAAAGAACCCTGCAGACATCGAAATCCCCTTATTCTTATCCGCTGATAGAGTTCCTAGGTTATGATTTATCAGTGGATAGGAATAAGGGGATTTTGATGTTTGGAGGTCCTTTCAAAAAGGACTCCATGTAGACAAGCCACAGGGCTTTTGAAGTGCTGCAGCTGGCCGGATGCTAATGAGGTGCTGAATATTAATTTCAGCGCCTCATTAGTATTCTCCAGTTTTGCCATTAGGAGGCCATTTCGAAGTTTTTCCTAAGTGTAGATATGGCCTATATGTGTCTCCAGGGGTGCTCACCATCCTGTCCACCTCCCCTCTACTCTATGCAATAGACATAGTTAGGGCATCAGTGAAGTAACAGGTGAGAGCAGGGCTGTGCGTGTAATCCCTAGTGGCACAAATGCTATATGTTGGGATCACGTGCGTACAGTCCCGCTGAGTGCTGCTAAGAAAAGTCTCTATGCTGTGGTGCTCGGCAAGCTCAAAACCTACTGTGGAGCACCCCCAGGGAAACACCTCTCAAAGAACCATCGTTACTGCACAAATTAAGTAACTTCTCTTTCCTGTAATAAGAGTGCTTTCCAAACAGTTTTCTTTTTCCACAGCTCCCCTGTGAGATGAGCTGTTGTTCCCATTTGATAGATGTAGAACTTAAACACACAGATTAAGTCAAAATATTTTTCTGCTATTTGTTATATGCCTTTCATATGTTCATAGCACAGTTCCATTGGCTTGAATTGCGGCTGTGATTGCTAAACGTTCAACAGATCAGATTCCAAAGTCCCAGGTTAGGCAGCCAGAAAATAAGGAATTTAGAGAGACAATTTAGAGACTACCAGTGATCACCTGGTTTAAGAGACATGCTAAGCATAACCTCGGAACTCTATGGCAGAGGTGGGACAATAATTGAGCTTTCCAGAGCAATAGTCAGCTGCCCTAATTATGAGCCATTCTGTCTTTTTCCTGAAATTCCCTTCACTCCACGTCTTCAAGCTTCTGTAACAAATGAGTCACTTGTCCCCAAAACAGTCTCCTTTGCTTCAGAATGCTCATGTTCCTAGAACAGGCCCGTCCTGGGTACTCAGTGAAGCAGGGGTTCTGTTAGAAACGGGATTGTGTAAGCACAAGGGGTCTGAATTAGGATTCTACAAGCAATTTTAATTCTGGCATTTTTGAACTTCAGTGCTTGATTTTTGCATCCTCCTTAGTGTGCTTTAAAATACAGCTTTTCTGTGACTCTGATTTTTCCCAGATTTGAAATAGCAGACTAAAAAACAAATCCCATATGGCATCATATATACACCATATTGACACCTTATATCTTATTAGCACAGAACCTTTAGCTCAACCACACAGCGCTGTGCCACTTGAACTAATGGAATATTCACAAGGATGAAATCCTATTATGTGGACCAGCACTAGAGGGGAATGGGGCACCCATTTTGCCAGGTGACTTCACAGATACTTGCTGACATCATAGGAATCATGAGATTCAAAAATCCTGTATTCTGTTTCCATGCTCTGAAGGAGAATGTGCTGTAATGGGCACTAACGACCTGCCCTGATCCTGTCCAAAATTCCATACTCGCTTAATCTGTCTTAAACCTCAGGGGTGGAGACTCCCATCCCAATTCCTGTCTCTAGTCTTAACATCCCATTTCCCTTCTATTCTAGTATCCAGTCCCAGTTTGTCTTTTACCTTGTCCTACATTCCAGGTCTGTCTCTCTTGTCCCTTCTTCATTTTGAGTTCAATTTGTGCTCCAGACTCTCAGACTAGCTGGGGGGTATAGTGATCAAAAGTAACCAACATGGATTCACCAGGGGCAAGTCCTGCCTGACCAATCTGATTAGCTTCTGTGACGAGGTAACAAGCTCTGTGGACATGGGGAAGTCAGTGGATGTGATATACCTTACTTCAGCAAGGCTTTTGGTACGGTCTCCCACAACGTTCTTGTCCATAAGTTAAGGAGATATGGATTGGATCCTTGGACTAGAAGATGGATAGAAAGCTGGCTTGATGGTTGGGCCCAACGGGTAGTGGTCAATGGCTCAATATCTGGATGGCGGTCTGTTTCAAGCGGAGTGCCGCAAGGCTCAGTTCTGGGGCTGGTGTTATTCAATATCTTTATTAATGACCTGGATGAGGGACTGGGTTGCACCCTCAGCAAGTTGGCGGATGACACAAAACTAGGGGGAGAGGTAGATACGTTGGAGGGTAGAGAGAATCCAGAGGGACCTGGATAAATTGGAGGACTGGGCCAAAAGAAATCTGATGCGGTTCGATAAGGAGAAGTGTAGAGTCCTACACGTGGGGCGGAAGAATCCCAGACGTTGTTACAGGCTGGGCACCGACTGGCTCAGCAGCAGTATGATGGAAAGGGACCTAGGGGTTATGGTGGATGAAAGGCTGGATAGGAGTAAAGTGTGCCCTTGTAGCCAAGAAAGCTAATGGCATACTGGGGTGCGTTAGGAGGAGCATTTTGAGCAGATCTAGAGAAGTAGTTATTCCTCTTTATTCGGCACTGGTGAGGTCACATCTGGAATATTGTGTCCAGTTTTGGGCCCCCCAGTATAAAAAGGATGTGGATTTGCTAGAGCAGGTTCAGCGAAGGGCAACAAAAATGATTGAGTCTGGAGCACAAGATCTATGAGGATAGGCTGAGGGATTTGGGCTTGTTTAGTTTACAGAAGAGAAGACTTAGAGGTGATTTAATAGCAGCCTTCAACTCCCTGAAGGGGAGCTCTAAAAAGGAGGGTGAGAAACTGTTCTCAGTGGTGTCAGATGGCAGAACAAGGAGTAATGGTCTGAAGTTGAAGAGGGAAAGGTGTAGGTTAGATATTAGGAAAAACTACTTCACCAGGCGGGTGGTGAAGCATTGGAAGTGTTGCCTAGAGAGGTGGTGGAATCTCCATCCCTTGAGGTTTTTAAGTCCCGGCTGGACAAGGTCCTGGCTGGGATGACTTAGTAGGGGTTGATCCTGCTTGAAGCAGGGGGCTGGACTAGATGACCTCCTGAGGTCCCTTCCAGCCCTATGATTCTGTGTATACTGAGAGCACAGGCAAGAGTTTTTTTTTCCTACTCTCAGGTCCAATGCCTAATCCTGTTCTGTAGTAGCAGCCCAGCACCACTATTTCCAAGACTGAGTTGCATTAACTGTACACATGGGCTCCTCTGGGCTATTAAGTGTGAAAATTCAGCAAGTCTGAGCATGGGTGAACTGCATTATTTTCCCCAGAGTATCTGTCTTGGACAAATGTGGGTGTATTTTGTAGATAAAATATTTTTGATACAAAAGGGTGCCCCCTTACCTAGTTTAAGCCCCTGCTGAGAAACATGGGGATGCCAGGGCTTTCTAAGAAAAAGTTAACAGAATTTTTTTAGAATGGGCAAAGCACATTTTTCTGTAACCTCATTCTCAAGAATGATTAAACTTTTTTAACTGACACTTTGAAAAAGCCTGAGGTATTTCGTTGCAGCATGGAAAACTAAAAACCAAACAGTTTAGCAAATTAAAAGCCACTGAAAAAAGTGTCATAGGATGTCAGGCAGTTTTAATAGGACGTGCTACATACTCCACCAATAATAGGTTCTTACACAGCCATCGTCACTGTAATATGAGTGGCTCACAGTAATACATTAAGCAGTGCGACTGACATCTGTAATGTAGTTTATTCATTCTCTCCCTAGGGGAAGAATTTTTATGGTATTTGATTTAGCAGTGGTGTTAATTTTTTTAAAGGACATACTGCTGTGTATTTTAGTTGAACAAGGCAAAATTGAAACATACCCTGTTCTTGGAACAAGTCCTGTGGGAGTTTGTGCTGCAGGCCTTGACTGGCCCACAGTCAGCTGCAGGGAGTTGGACAGGCACCCAGGCATTTATAAGAGTGTTCTTACAATAGTGTAAAGAATTATGAAAGGGGCCAGTGGTCCTTGATGAAAGGATGAAAGAAGCTATTCTAGTTTATGCTTAACCAAATCTTTGGCACTATTTTCTCAATAGATTTTTGTTTTGGTTCGGGTTTTTTTTTTTTGGGTGTTGGCCAGTGGAACATGGACCAAATTCTCAATTAATTCCTCCTTTGTATCCTGACTTGCTTCAAGGCCTGGTGATCTGGCCGTTCACACAGTAGCTCATTTGGCACATCTGCATGTCAGCATAGGGGGAGTTGATTTAATGAGGACTAAACTGTTCGCATTGCTAGCTACTGACCTGTAGTATATTTGTAGTGCTCAAATAATATCTGGCTTCTGTCCCTCTCTATTCCTCATGAAAATAAGCTGACTTATAAACCTTCCAGAGTAAACAAGATGTTAATGAGGTTGTTTGGCTGGTAAATATGTACTTGCACAGGTACTCAAAACAGCATTAATTGGAATAAAAAATAATGTTGGGAAGAAATTACTGTGCTCTGAATATGAGCATTCATAGAAAATGATTGTAAAGTATAGGCTCTATATAAAAATAAAAATACTAGCTATATATAGTTGCAGAAGCAGATGATATGATCTGGTCTACGTGGAGCACTGATACACTTAAAATATCTTTGGAAGTGGGAATTAGTGAATATAATTTGAGTCATCTCTAACTGTTGCTTGTGTAGATGGTAAAATTGCTGGTACCTTGCTTTTGAAGCAACTATCAAGGATGAGGTTCCATCTATCAACATGCATTGCATAAGAATCTGCCATCTGACTCTAAGTATTTCAGCTACTGTCCAATGTTAATGTTTTTATATTTGACTAGCTGTTACTTGTCACAATCAAGTTGCACACACAAAAAAGCTAAAGAGAAATGTCTGATGTTGACATGACCCTCCACCAAAAGTACAGTGGGGTTTTGGTGCATGGACTTTATTACTTCTATCTTGGAGTATATCTACATGGTGAGACTTAGTCTGGGCTAACGCCAGTTGATCTGAATATGCCTGCCTATATATTATGCAGTTCTGGGGCGTGCACTAATCTTTCATTTATCTCAAACTCAGGAGTTCTCTTTAAAACTGTACAAAGTTTGATGTGAATTGAGTTAATTCATATGTATTCAATGCTGCTGCACACCGCTTTTAGTATCCTCTAACTGCTGTCCCACAGTGCTCTGCAGGGATCCATTACTTAATTGTTCTAGCTGTGTGCCCTCTCTTGCTCTGATGTCCAGATGACTGAATGGTCCCCTGTCCTGTTTGGAAAACTGGCACAGTACCAGCACTGGACCATTGGCTCCTGAATTGAAATGTATTGGCATTACAATTGCATTTCAGCAACCTTACACTGTGCCTTGAGCAGCCATATTTAGAGCTATGGGGAGACCCTAGATCTCATCATTTCAATAAAGATATGTTTGTGGATATTGCTACTTGGATTCCCTAAAGGTATCAAAGTTAGGATGATGACCAGCACCAGTCAGTGAGCAAACTGCTCAGAACTTGCATTAAAACCAGTGATGCTAGGGTAGAAGTCTAACCTGCCTAATTTTTGAGGCTCTGGACAAGGTATTATACAGTTATATTACTGAGTTTGCAGCCTCCTGAGGAAGAGCAGCAAGATACTTGGAGAGGAACATGAGAAGAGCAGGGATGAGGTCTACCTAGAAAGCAAGTATGTGTTTGATCCTCCAGAGTCTGACTGATAACACAGCTTGGGACTCAGAGGGCCAAACTTATACCAAGAACTTCAGCTTGTAAACAACTACCTTGACAATCTTTTTTATAAATACTGCTATTCCAACTTGTGGCCCAGGTATCCCAAAGCTGCAACCACTTCTGCCAGATGTAAACTAGGAGCCTTTCAGAGTCTTCATCTCCTTCTGTGCTGCCCCCCCTCCATTTGTTCAGCACCCCCAAACATATTTTAAAAATGACAGATGAGCTACCTTGACTGATGCTGTTTTTCTTGTGCTAACGCTACAAATGTCAACTATTTATAAGCCCATGCAACAAGGGCACATTTCATCCACCAGCTTTCCTTTTTGCTTCCCTAGTTTGTCATGCCTGACGAGTTGCCCAAACACAAATAATTTGCCTGCTCAAAGTGACAGCCGGCAGTCTGTTTTTATTTTTCTGTACTTTAAGCATGTCTGCTGGGGAAATAAATCAAACTGAGGCCATGTCTACACTACACCTTAAGAAACAAAAACCCACACCCTCCAAACAACATAGGTTTTAACAATGAAAAGTGCTGGTTTGGGCAGCACTCAGTTGGCTGAGTGAACTGCTGGTGAAATTGCCAACCCTCATTGGGAGGATGGTTTAATTTTGTTGCCAGGAGAGCTCTCTTCTGGTGATAGAGCTCCATACTATGTGCCTTAGAGGGTCAAGGCTTTAGCAGCATAGCCATGCCTCTAAAAGCTGTACAATGTAGACATAGCCTAAGATTGAGGGTTTGTGACTTGTGGGTGTTTTTTTGGTGGGCAGTGAGTGGGAGGGTTTGGTCTGGAGAGTCTAGGGCATTGCTGTGTGGTCACTGCCCCGAATATAGCCTGCAGTTTTCCTCCAGTCCTGTAATGCTTCTGAGGGACCATTTTGGTAAACAGTTTTGAATCCTATCTCACTGATCTTCTGTCTTCTTGAATAAAGCCATTCCCTGCCTTTTAGTCACTCTCCTGAATGAAACATCACTGAGTCAGAACAATATGAAGGCTGTTTAGAAGGGTTTACTATCCAGCTCAATCCTAGATGCAACTATTAATCTCTCTGACATAAGAACATAAGAACATAAGAACATAAGAATGGCCATACTGGGTCAGACCAAAGGTCCATCAAGCCCAGCATCCCATCTGCCGACGGTGGCCAATGCCAGGCGCCCCAGAGAAGGAGAACAGAAGACAAGTGATTTATCTCCTGCCATCCATCTCCTGCCCTTGTTATGAAGGCTAGGGCACCATACTTTATCCCTGGCTAATAGCCATTTATGGACCTGACCTGCAAAAATTTATCAAGCTCTTTTTTAAACCCTAATAGAGTCCTGGCCTTCACAGCCGCCTCGGGCAAGGAGTTCCACAGGTTGACTGTGCGCTGTGTGAAGAAAAATTTCCTTTTATTAGTTTTGAACCCACTACCCATCAATTTCATTTGGTGTCCCCTAGTTCTTGTATTATGGGAAAAGGTAAATAATTTTTCTATATTCACTTTCTCCACACCATTCATGATTTTATATACCTCTATCATATCGCCCCTCAATCGCCTCTTTTCCAAACTGAAAAGTCCCAGTCTCTCTAGCCTCTCCCCATATGGGACCCTTTCCAAGCCCCTAATCATCTTAGTCGCCCTTTTCTGAACCTTTTCTAATGCCAATATATCTTTTTTGAGGTGAGGAGACCACATCTGCACGCAGTACTCGAGATGTGGGCGTACCATAGTTTTATATAGGGGAAGTATGATATCTTTTGTCTTATTATCGATCCCTTTTTTAATAATTCCTAACATCCTATTTGCCTTACTAACTGCCGCTGCACACTGCGTGGATGTCTTCAGAGAACTATCCACTATAACTCCAAGATCCCTTTCCTGATCTGTCGTAGCTAAATTTGACCCCATCATGTAGTACGTGTAATTTGGGTTATTTTTTCCAACATGCATTACCTTACACTTACCCACATTAAATTTCATTTGCCATTTTGCTGCCCAATCACTCAGTTTGCTGAGATCTTTTTGTAGTTCTTCACAATCCCTTTTGCTTTTGACTGTCCTGAACAACTTGGTGTCATCTGCAAACTTTGCCACCTCACTGCTTACCTCATTTTCTAGATCATTGATGAACAAGTTGAACAGGATCGGTCCCAGGACTGAGCCCTGGGGAACACCACTAGTTACCCCCCTCCATTGTGAAAATTTACCATTTATTCCCACCCTTTGTTTTCTGTCTTTTAACCAATTCCCGATCCATGAAAGGACCTTTCCTCCTATCCCATGACCACCTAATTTACATAAAAGCCTTTGGTGTGGGACCGTGTCAAAGGCTTTCTGGAAATCTAGGTATATTATGTCCACTGGGTGCCCCTTGTCCGCATGTTTATTAACCCCTTCAAAGAATTCTAATAGATTAGACAGACACGACTTCCCTCTGCAGAAACCATGCTGACTTTTGCCCAACAATTCGTGCTCTTCTATGTGCCTTGCAATTTTACTCTTTACTAGTGTTTCTACTAATTTACCTGGTACTGATGTTAAACTTATCGGTCTATAATTGCCAGGATCTCCTCTAGAGCCTTTTTTAAATATCGGTGTTATATTGGCCGTCTTCCAGTCATTTGGTACCAAAGTGGATTTAAAGGATAGGTTACAAACCACTGTTAATAACTCCGCAATTTCACATTTGAGTTCTTTCAGAACCCTTGGGTGAATGCCATCTGGTCCTGGAGACTTGTTACTATTCAGCTTATTAATTAATTCCAAAACCTCCTCTAATGTCACTTCAATCTGAGTGAGTTCCTCAGATTTGTCGCCTAAAAAGGCTGCATCATAGGCTGCATCTACACTACAAGATTAAAAATCAATTTTATTAAAATTGATTGAAGGCTGCGTTTTATCCATTCAATTTGGAGCATCTTCACCTTCCCGCATGCTCCCCACAAATTCTACATACTGCTGCCACACACAAGTAGCTTAAATCGAGTGCTATTGTCGTATATTGTGGGAACCTATCCCACAGTTTCCTGAGCCCTGTTGCATTCTGTCCCCACAAGTAGATGTAGATATATATCATCCCACATTTCATTCCCCTTTCCGCTGCCATGTTAAGGGTGTTTAAGTACACATGGGTGCTACACAAACTTGAATGACTCATTCACAGTTATAGCTCAGGGCAGCTAAAAGACCCCAGACTACAGGAAGGTTTGGACCTGCACAAGGAGACCCTTAGGACAAAAATATTCCCTGCTGCAAGCCTTACTTTGACAACTGTGGTAATTGTGTAGCTAATACATGCCTTCATTGAAACTTGTGGCTCCGGGTGGCTGCAAGCCCCCTCGCTACAGCTATCACCTGAAAATTGTGACTGCTGAGGGCAACTTCCCTCAACCAGCTAAAAGCCCTCCAGCTACAGCCAGCCCCAAAAATCATAACCACTGAGGGAGATGTCCCCTGGGTGGCGAAAAGACCCCTGGCTGCAGCCAGTCCCTGAAAATCGTGACCCTCCCCTCATGCAAGCTGCCTGGCACCTTGCGCCGCATGCCCTTCTATTGATTCAGGGTCAAGCCACATGATACAACTGGGCACGGGAATGTTCCAGACTGTGGCACACCTCCTGGGGCAAGGGAAGGGAGGGAATGTGGAGGCCAGGGCAACATGTAAATGGCTGAAAAGAAGTCATTCACCCTACCAGCAAGCACAACTTCCACCCACAGCCTAGCAGACACAGGGTATGGGAGGCCAGCAGCAGGTACCAGGCAGCACAGAAAAAAGGCAGTTAACAGGGGTATACAGAACCACAGACCCTACAACTGCACTATTAGCAAAGAAAAACTGATTTTTCAGTCTCTCATAACCCTATAGCATGGGCTTCCAGGTGCCAAATTGTAACGGTCTTCCTGTTGCCTAATTCCTCCACACCTGAGAGCAGTGGAGATGTAAGAGGTCAGAGTGGAGAACTGTAGGGCATTGTGGGGCACATACAGGACATCTGTGGAGGCTAATGAATTCAATTTAAAGACATGCTGCATCCTCACTACCCTTCATTTGGAATTTTAAATTCAAACTGAATGCTCCACCTGTCAGTTTATGATGACTTTAGGATTTCCATATTATGTTGATTTTGGTGGTGCCTAAACTGAGCTAATAGAAGTGACAGCGAGGACAGGCACTTGGAGAAATCAGACTAAATGACTTAATCAGTTTTATCTCTTAGTGTAGATGCCTCCATATAAGCACTGCAAAGCTAAGATGGTAGAATTTCCAGGTTTGCATTTGTTTAGCATAGGTCTCTATGAAGAGCCAACCAAAGTAAACTCTATACAAGCACATGCTGCAGTGTAAGTAAAAATGACTTGAAATCATTCCTATTTGATATAAAACATTAATGAATAGTAACTATGGCATATAAAATTAATCTTTAACTATTTCATTTTGTAGTTCAATTTTGGCTTCTACATTTTCCTGAACGTGCTTTTGTGAATTATGTAAAAAGCTTTCTTAAATTTGCATAAATAAAATTTTACATATATCATTTTATGAAACTAATTATAAAAGTTCAGCTTTTGCAATTTAAGTGTATGTCAACCAAGTAATTATTTGCCTTATGAAATGGAAACTATCTGGGGCCGCTTTGGTGGTTCATGAAAAGTTGTTCTTTCTTGTCAGACTTAGAAGGAACACTGATGTCTGGAGGTTTTGGTAAAAAGCATGTTACTTTTAAATGGATCCATTGAGCTCTTATTTTCTTAAGTGGCAATAGTCCAGATCTCTGTTTGTTTTTGTTTTGGCTTTTTTTTCTGATACCTTATGTTTCTCCAATAAAAACTGTGTGCTTCCTCATCTCCTAAACAGCCATTGACTTGTGTGCAAAGGCTAGTTTAATGTGCAAACGGTCAAATATTTATGCAGAAAAAACTAAGCATGTTGAATTTCTGTTTTTCTTTGTTACAAGCACTGAGATGTTTATTTTAGTAAGGAAAGTTGTGGTTTTTTTTTTTTGTTAAAGAGAATCCCGTGCTCTTGAACACTTCGGGTCTTGTACAGAAGCTTTTTAGTAAGTTAGTTTGAATATACAGGAATTAGCCAGAGTGCAGGTGTGGGGTTTTTTTCTGGAAATGTGGTTAACTGGCCCTTTCAGAACAATCCTGGCATGTTCAGTTTGACAAACCAACTCCCAATATAAGTTTAAAAACAGATTTTGTGCACTTCACGATGGTAAATGAAGAAATTTCCAGAAGCCTGTCTGTGAATTAGGACTTCAGACATATGAACTTCGAGTATACAAACAATGAAAGAGAATGAATATATATGTTTAATTGTATTGGTTTCAGGATGATTTTGAGAAAAGCTACTGGAAGAAAATAAGTGAAAGAATCACTTTGTCATAGTATTAGAGTCGTTTAAGGATTATCTGAGAATGCTGACTACCTTTCTTGCACTCTCGCATGCTTTTAACTCTGGTATTGGTCAATGAAAAATTCTAGTGTATTTTCTGTTTTACATACTTTTGGGTTTGCAAGCAGAAACTTTGTGTCTCTGTTAGCAAAGAAATTAGTTCTTGCTTTCAGGCATCTGCCTTCCCTGTCTCTTCTAAAAGAAATGAGTCCGAGCGCTCATGAAACTGATATCTAAACAAACTGTTTAAAGTCTACTGCCAGTGTATTATGTTAGCATGTATGATGTCTGGGTTTCAGTGCTATTTTGGCACTTGTTCTCTGAAGCCTGTGGCAGTCAGATTTGTTTATAAGGCACGTTGCTAAAGAGTACCCCTGCTACCTGATCCATGTATTACTATGGGCTCCTCTTAACCTCCAAACTACTAGTATCAGTAAAGGATTTTAATCTCTGGCTGGTAGAAAGGTTGATTATCGATGCTGGCGTGCCTAGAATAACAGGAGAGTGGGCACGTGAATGAAAAGGGTAGCACTAAGACATGTTGAAAAGACGTTGCTGGTAAGAGTTGTGGAAACATCAATATTTGTCCCACATTCCTGTTTAGTGGAAAGGCATTCTCCATTTGAGGATTGCCAAGAAATTGAAATTATTAAATCATGTCACATTTGAGATAAGTATTTAGCCCCCTTTTAAAAATGTTTGTAGGCGACAGTGATAGCTGTATTTTTCCCAGTAGCTTGGGGTGTTATGGTGTAACAAATAGCAGTATTACTTCCAGCTGGAAATTCAGGGAAGCTTGAGACATGAAATCTGATGAAGAAGTTTCCCCCATACAAAGTCGTGAAATAAGAAATGTTTTGCCCTGAAAACTGGTAATGATATACGTTCAGTAATTTGAGTCTCTTGAAATCATGGGTCTCCCATTTTGTAGTATTGTCCATTTTTGGTGGGCTCCATGAATGAGTAATAACTTCTGTTTGTAGGAAAACTTATAGGTTATAGAATCGTGGTGTAACATCATAAGTTAAAGTATTGTGTTCAGCAAAAATGAAATGTTCCCTCTATAAACAGATCCCCAAACCAAAAAACGAAATTGGCAACAGATCCAAAGAGGGAGACTTTCAGGATTATTGATGAGGGAGCAAGAGATTGTTTGAAGAGGTACCAGTAAGTCTTACAGGCGGAGATGTTTGTGTGTCATATCAACACTGCCTCTCAACAGTCAGTGGCAATGGGAAACAGTCAAGAAAGGAGGGAGTTCTAAAATTATGGGTATTGGCGTTTAAAAGAGAGAGGTCAGGACAGGGTAGCCAGCTTTTGGAGAGCATGTTTCAGATGATGGCTGAATGTTGACATCAGACTTGATGTGAGATGGGAAAATCAATTGGCGATAACACTTAATTTTTTGGCATATAGGGTAGTCAGAAGCTAACACAGAAGGTTACTGATAGTGCTGAAGGTGAGATTGAACAGAAATTTGTAGGATGTTAATAGATGGAGGAATAGGGGAAGCTCATCAGTCACTAAACTGTTGAATGGCTTGCTAGTCAGAAGAATAGGAGAACAGAGGCAGAATGTCAGGGAAAATGATCAATGTCCAAAGGCTACAGGTGGATCAAATGAATATAGAAGTACTGCTTACGTTTAGAAACTGAAGTGGTTTATGACCTTGAGGGCTGACCTGGTAGACTGGCATTAAAGTGGATGGGGATTTAAAGGTATCACTGGAAGATAGTGATAAGGAAGTTGAGTCGGGGTGCACTTGAATTTTGGGAAGAAGGAGGAAAATGCATCATAAGATTCCAGCTGGGTCGAGAGAAGCTTTTTAAGACTGAGGCTAAGAAAAGGGAGGCTTGGAAATGGGAAATTTAACTAGAGGAGAAGATAGAGGAAAATTTGAAGGGTTGGAAGCAAAATGACTTAGTTGAAGAAAGTCATAGCATCATGGAACACTACAATTGGAAGGGACCTCAAGAGGTCATTGAGTCCAGTCCCCTGCCCTCACAGCAGGACCAAGCCCTGTCTAGACTATCCCTGGTAGATGTCTGTCTAGCCTGCTTTTAAATATCACCAGTGATGGAGATTCCAAAACCTCCCTAGGTAGTTTATTCCAATGTTTATTCACCCTAACAGTTAGGAAGGTTTTCCTAATGTCCAACCTAAACCTCCTTTGCAGCAGTTTATGCCCATTGGTCCTTGTTCTATCCTCAGATGCCAAGGAGAACAATTTTTTCCTACCTCCTCCTTTTTAACCCTCTTTTAGGTACTTGAAAACCACTATCCTGTCTTCTCTAAGTCTCCTCTTTTCTAAACTAAACAAGCCCAATTCTTTCAGTCTACCCTCGTAGCTCATGTTCTCTAGACCTTTAATCACTCTTGTTGCTCTTCTCTGGATCTTCTCCAATTTCTCCACATCTTTCTTGAAATGTGGTGCCCACGGCTGGACACAATACTCCAAATGAGTCATAATGAGCGCTAAGTAGAGCAGAAGAATGACTTCTTGTGTCTTGCTCTCAACACTCCTGTCAATGCATCCCAGAATCTGTTTGTTTGCTTTTTCTTTTAACAGTATCACACTGTTGACTCATATTTAGCTTGTAGTCCCTGATGGCCCCTAAGTTCATTTCCACAGTAATCCTTCCTGGACAGTTGCTTCCCAGTTCTATATGTATGAAGCTGCTTGTCCGTTCCTTAGTGGAGTACCTTGCATTTGCCCTTATTAAACTTCACCCTATTTACCTCTGATCATTTCTCCAGTTTGTCCAGATCGTTTTGCATTCTGACCCTATCCTCCAAAGCAGTTGCAACACCTCCTAGCTTGGTATCATCTGCAAACTCACTAAACATATTCTCTATTCCAAATCTAAATCATTGACAAAGATACAAAAGAACCCACCCCAAAACAGACCCCTGTGGAACCCCGCTTGTTATGCCCTTCCAGCATGACTACAAACTACTCTCTGACAATGCTTATGCACCCACCTTATAGTAGCCCCATCTAAGTTGTATTTGCCTAGTTTATTGATAAGATCATGCAAGACCACATCAAATGCCTTACTAATGTCTCAGTATACCACATGCACCACTTCTCCCTTATCCACAAGACTTGTTATCCTGTCAAAGAAGGCTGTCAGTTTGTCTAGCATGATTTGTTCTTCACAGATCCATGCTGGCTGTTACTTAGCACCTTATTTTCTCCCAGATGTTTGGAGATGAATTCCTTTAATTACTCACTTGATTATCTTTCCCAGCACAGAAGTTAAACTGACTGGTCTCTAATTTTCTGTATTGTTCCTTTCCCTTTTTAATAGATGATGGGCACTATATTTGCCCTTTTCCAGTCTTCTGGAATCTCTCCTGACTTCCAGGACTTTTCAAAGATGATAGCTAAAGGTTCTGGTATCTCCTCTATCAACTCCTTGAGTATTCTAGAATGTATATTATCAGGGCCTGGTGACTTGAAGACAGCTAATTTTTCTAAGTAATTTTAACTTGTTCTTTTTTTTTTATTTATCCTCTAAGCCTGTCCACTTCCCACTAGCATTCACCATGTTAGGCATTTCTGCATTGGACTTCTTGGTGAAGACTGAAACAAAGGCATCATTAAACACCTCTACCATTTACAAGTTTCCTGATATTGTTTCTCCCTCCTCACTGAGTAGTGGACCTACCTTATCCTTGGTCTTCCTCTTGCTTCTATTATTTATAGAATGTCTTCTTGTTACCCTTTATGTCTCTAGCTAGTTTGAGCTCATTTTTTGCTTTTGCTTTTATAAACTTGCCCCTGCATACATGTTTGCTTATATTCATCCTTTGTAACGTCTCCTAATTTCCACATTTTATATGACTCCTTTTTGATTTTGAGATCATGCAAGATCTCCTGGCTAAGCCAAGACTGTATTTTACCATCATTCCTATCTTTCCTATGTAGCAGTGTAGTTTGCTTTTGGTTCCTTAATAATGTCCCTTTGAAAAACTGCCAACTTTCTTCAGTTGATTTTCCTCTTAGTCTTGCTTCCCATAGGACCGTACCAGTCTAAGGGAAAGAGAGGGAAGGGACATTTCATGGATATTTTGGACAAACTTCAAAATTCTAAGTAAACATATGTAGGTAAGGGTGTTTGAAAAAGAGAATTTTAAAGAGAAAATTAGAATTAATGTCTTACAGGCTTGTGCCAGAATCTGTGGAGACCTAAAACTTTCTTGTAAGTATGAGCTCAAAACAGCTAAAATCCAGAGTTTCATCCGTAGGTATTTGACAGCAGAATAATAGTGGAGAAAGCAGATTGTTTTGGGGGAGGTTGAGTGTGGATGATTCTTGAGAATCAAAGAATTTGAGATTAAAGCTAAAAGTAAACAGTGGCATTGATAGAAGTGAGAGAGGAGACACAATCAAGGTCTGTTTTGTTTCACAGTTGAATTGCATGTAACTAGATTGTGCTAACTCCTTTCCAGGAGATAAATCAATTTCCCTCAGCTTTAGTGTTCACACCCTGCCATGCCCATGCCCCTTGTAAGTGAAGAAAGAATTTAGCATGCAGAGAAGCACCCCTATATCTGAATCCCAATTGTGCTTGACTTGCTTTTGCTGCCGTCAGTTGCAAAAACATCCTGGCCCACCGACTATGGGGAGGGGAGACAAATGGGGCAGTTGCACCAGGGCCCAACATTTCAGAGGCCAGGAACACTAGCTGCCACTGCTGCTACTGTAGTTGTGGTGGCCATGGCCCAAGTTACAGGTCCCTTTTGAAATGCCATGGCAGTGCCACTCCATGTGGCTCTGAGGGGGTGGGGTGGTAGTCCAGCACCACAGTCTGAGCAGTACTAAGTGTTGATACTCTAGGCCCTGCCCCTTCCACCCTTGGCTCTGACCCTTTTGGGGGCATGGTGCTGGGCCTCTCTTCCACCTAGCTTAGGGTCTCATGACGGCTGTCATTGCTGCTCAACACTTACTGTAGTTTTTGGAATTGCTGCAGAAATTTGAAAGGTAGAGGTTGACAGAGTAGCCCCACATTAGGTATAAATGTAACTTTTTCAGTTACAAAAACTTGTTCTGAGTTGATTTCAACATAGGTAAAATTTGTGTATGGGAGTTAACAAAGCTAAAAATCTGAACCTGTCTTCATTCTAGGCAAGAGACTTTAGACTCATTGCACATTAGACATTTTAATGATGCGCACATTTTAGCCATTCTTTTTTTTTTAATTAAAACACCTTAAAGCTCTCTAGATTTTATTTGGCCTGGTATCTGCAGCCAGTGATGCCTTTATTTACCTGACCTATATTACATATTTTGTTGCTTTTAGGCCTCTAGTACCAATGAATGCTGTCAAAACACAAACTGTAAGGAAACATAAGACAATTGGAACTGTGCTTCAGTAGGGAGTAATTATTGCATAATATGTTATTCTCCCTGTATTGTTTTCAGTGGACCTTGGATTTAACCAAACTGTTGAATACCAGTTTAAAAATTTCCTTTCTTTGGAAGGATAGAACTGGTAATCAGGATTAAACTGTACAAAATTACTACTGATCAGTCAGCAGACTTGGTATTATAAATTAGGGTAATATTGTGTGAGTCTTTAGCATTGATGGCTTGTTAAGTAGCACAGAGTTACCACATTGACCAGCTGACATGATTGTAGAGATGCAAAAATCATGCCTGACTCTAATATTACTGGGCTTTCCTTTTTAGCACATAATTTACTAAGAAATAGTGTAAAAATGAGCAGGATTCATGTGTTTTGGTTTCAGAAACTTAATCATATTAGATGACTTGCTAAAAAGGAAACCTCTAATTTTGGTAAGTTTTTGCTTCACTTAACATAAATGTTTAAAATCTCTTCTAAAAATTTGTAAGAATGTGTAAAGCCTATGAAGGTTAAACATGTTTAGACTGACTGCACATTGCAGGACTTATCCTATCCAACATGCTCTGAGACATATTCACTGGCAGTCACAATTGAATGAAAATGACTCCTTAGAGATTGCCATGTGGAAAGCTGCTGCTGGTAGATGAATGAACAGAGAATGTTGCTTTCCATCCCTGTTCCCTTCTTGTAGCATGGCTCTAAGTATAGCTTGGTTCACACTGCAAAACTGTCACACAGCTCAGTGCATTTAGCAGTCTTGGTTGGCAGAAGCAGACATTGGAAATCAACACGCAAGTGTGACAGTAGTGGCTAATTTGTGCCGGCATATATATATGTGACCTAATTCCTAAGATCCATTCCTCATTTTCATTAGTACTTGTCATTTTCAAGTTGGTGTAGCTTTAAAATGATACTACAGTCTGGTGGGAAATAGTAATTTCTTACTTACAATCCAGCACATTGCCTAAAATGTCATTTCAGTTCACAGTGTAATGGGCCGAGTTAGTATTTATCAAGCTTTGCAGTAGGAGCTTGTTTCATTAAGAGGTGAATCTCTGAATGCACTTTAGAGATCTAGGCAGTAAGCCAGTTTAAGCCAGAAGCTTTCACTTCCTTTCATAATCATAAGTGTTGATTTACTTGAATTTATTTCAGTCATCAGTGTCTTTTTAGGCCCTTTAGTAACTTTGATGAAATTGCTTGTCTGCCTCGTTAAGCCAGAATCAGCTTAACTCAGGTAGCATTTCTCATAGTAAAGGCAGATTTCCACAAGCTTATGTACTTTAAGAACACAGCATTCATACTGTTTTTGAGTTGTATTTGCTTCCTTTTTCTTTAATGTTTTTCAAGAATACGCCATGAGCTGCTTTACAAGAACGGAACATATCTGAAACAGTTCTTGTACTAATGTGTTAGCCTTATAGTAAAGTGAGATGTCAGAGTTGATTTTAGCCTGTTTTGAAGCTTTTTCAAACTTATTTTATTAGTGGTTATTGAAGGGTCAGATGTAGGTTTATGCCCTTTATAAAAGACTCATAAAACAACACACTAATATTTTGTGTTGGATGTATGGGATAAATCTGTAAAGTAGTCCTTGCTTTATTCGCTTTTGAAATTAAACATACAATTTGAGTGAGGTGCATGTTGAACCTCTCTCGTCTGGCACCCTCAGGACCTGACCTGTGCCGGATGAGAGAATTTGCCAGACCAGGGGAGGTCAATATTGTCTAGCACATTACCAACACTTCTGCTGCTTACTGGGCTCTTAGAAGACATTCAGGGTTAAATTACAGCTAAATAACAGCAGAAAACAATAAGAGCCAATACTGGTGACTGTAAACCAACTTTGAGACCACTGGAAGCTTGGCCACACCCATGATAAGTGGCTGTCTGGCTAAGTAAAATCATGCTGGATCACAGATGTTGCCAGAAGAGTGTTCCAGATTAGACAGGTTCAACCTGTAATATCTTCTTTTTGGATCCATTTATGTTGGTGAGAGGAAGTCTTTGAAGAAGAGCTCTGTGTGGCACAAGGCTTTTCTCTCATCCTTATAAATTGGTTAAATAACAGATATTACCTCGCCCGCCTTGCATCTCTAATATCCTGGGACCGCCATGGTTATAACTACACTTAATATCAGGTGTAAAGAATCTTCTTTTTGTCTTGCTTGCAGGCCTCCCTGTTGAGAGCTCTTGGCCCAGTAAATTGAAGTGATGGGCATATTCAATTTGTTAAAATCTTTTGGCTCCCTAAGCTATAAGGCATTGTTAAACTTTAGCTTAGTTTTTCCAAGAGAGTGTTCAGGTCAACTTTTAAGTTGAGCAACTATCTCTTCAATATTCTGTCACTCCACGGGGACTTCAGATGTTTCTTCCTCACTTTCTGCTCTGCTGAAAAGTTCTGTAGGTTTTTATCACTGCTATCTGATTTAATTTTTGCCACTGATCTGAGAAATAATTGGTTTTGGTGCAGGTCTCTAAATAATATACTAGCTACAAGTTTAAAAACTGCCCATGAGCAGGAATTTGGGAAGTACACTACTACTCCACTTAGAACTTTGAGAGTTGTCACACCGTCTGACCTTTGAAAGTCCCTGTAAAAGAGAAGCTAAAATAGTAAACCACGGTAATAAGGAAACTCGGAGAGCTAACATCCATGTGCTTTTAATATTACAGACCTGCAAGGCAATACTGTAGTCTAAAAACTACAGGTTTCTACAGTAAATGTTAATGACATGGGTACAGTTTCTCCAACTTCTTGGAAAATCAAATATAGATTAGAGAAAAACATATTGGAAATTCAAAGGTGCATTAATAATAAAAAGCAAGCCCCATATAAATCATCATTTTGTTTATTCAGATGAAATTAATTTTACTGGTTGAAAGGGGCAGTTTTCATTTCAGTAGTTGTGCTGAGAACTATTTATGGAAACTTGTATTTGTTTCTCTTTTTGCTAGATAAAATGTATTGCATAAGCTGTGAGTTCTCCACACTGGGTTAGTCTCCCTCACCTTCCCATTTGGGAGGGAGGTCTGAGGCAAGCCCCATTTATGGGAATTGCTGGCGAGCTCTGCTTCAGGAACCAGCATGCATCATTCCACATGCTCTCATGGCTAAGCGTGGATAGCTTAGTGAAGCATACTTGTTGGATATTTCAGTTCAGTAGATGCTTGCTTCATCAGAGGCATGGTACATGACTAACATTACACTGGGTCTACTTTTATTTTTAATGGAAAGAGCATACAGAAAGGAAGCACTGTCTAATGGTTAAGGCAGTTGAATGCTAACCTAGGGGAATGGATTCTATCCCTGCTTCTGTCACAGTTGCTATATAATGTTGAACAAATCACTCGAACCATACTCTTCACAGTTGCTCACTAACTGCGTGAACCTCATTTTCTGGGTGCCCAACTTGAGACCCTGGGGAAGGGTGGCCAGACCGCACATATGGGGAGAAATAGGGATGGGGTGGGAAGTAATAGGCACCGATATAAGAGAGATCCCTAAATATTCAGACTGTCTTTATAAAATTGGGGCGTCTGGTATCTTACCCTGCATTTTGATTTGCAGAAGTGTTGTGCAGTTTTAGGTCCAACTGAAGTGAACAGATCCTCCTTGAACATGTCAAAAGCTATATAATACTCTTCCCCTCAAAATCCAGTCTTTGGCTATGTCTGTACTCACCTGGAAGGTGGTTGACTGATAGGCAATTTTAGGTATGCCAGTAGCATAACTAGAATTGACTCTTCAGTCGTTGATTTCTGTGCCTGTCTTCATGGCAGAAGGCCAACGGGAGTGCTCCTCCCATTGACCTTCCTGAATTCTTGTGGCTTGTGAGGAGCTCCAGGGTCGATGTTAACCCCAGAAAGCTTCATTTCACATATGGTGTGCGAAACGGCACCCTGGAAAATCAGACCTGAGCAGTCGATCTTCTGTGGTAAGTTTAGATGTAGCCTGTGTCTCAGCAGACTCTCACTCCTTTTTCTTCCTTGTTGGGCTGACTTGAACTGATTTTGCATCTGAATCAGTTCCCTCCTCCATAGTACTTAGGTGCCACTTGGAAGGTGATCTGTATTAGTAAAATCATAGAGAAGACAGGCTGCTGGATCTCAGTTCCATTGCTGAGTCCAGAGCAGATGTTACAGAGGAAAGTCTAGCTTTATTCCTAGGTTGAAGGGAGTAAACTCATTTGATGTTTGGGAATGTTGTAGGAGCATGATCTTTGAAGAATGAGTTGATGTTTGCTGCTAAAAAATAGTCTCTGAGCTTTTACAGACTTTATTTCCACTTCCTTCCTACCCCCTCTCCCCCCATCACAAAAAAAGGGTCAGATTTGGGTGGATTTTCATGGCATGGCAAAAGCATGTCTCTGGAACTGTGTGGGCTTTGTATCAGATTCCAAATCCTTGCTCCAAAAGTGTTCAAAGAAATGATCACTGGAACTTAATGTGAGTAAAACATATTTTTCTCTAACCTCGTTCTCAGAAATGGCTGAATTGTTTTGGCTGAAGTTTGGTGAGGCCAAAACCTGCCATGTAAACTTTCAGCCCATGTGGTTAAAATTTGGCAAACTTGGATGGAACTGAAAATCATGTTTTATAATTTGAAGTGTCAAGAAGCCTTAATAGGCTGTGCTATAAGCCCCATCTGCAATTGTTTAAAGTATTGGTGTATATATACTAACAGTCCATAAGTTTTTACTGGTGTGGGTGGGATGAGCAGGAAACTGGCTTGACATCCAAAAATCCTTTAAATCAGTGCTTCCATTAAGTGTGATAAAAGATGCCAGAGTTGAGAAGAGTGTTGGAAGAGAGGATAGTGAACATATTATCTGAGTTTTATACACTCTACTTTGTATAAGATAACGTCAGATTCTTAGGATTCATTGCAGTGTTTCTCATGAGCTACAGACAGTGTTGTAGGTTTATCACTTCATAACATACTTGTGATTTTAAACTTTCCGTTTTTTGTTTACAGACCAGAGATGACTTCCTGGGTCAAGTGGATGTTCCTCTTCATCAGTTACCGGTTTGTGGTTATGATAACCTAAAGCAATAGTGATGGCATATACAATTATATATTAATTGAAATAATTGTTTAGTATCAGTAAATGTTTATTGAAGTCTGCCTTTTCTAATCTTTTGGCACAGATCTTTTTTCAGAACATAGATAATGGCAAACTAAACAAAGTTATGCTTAGGTATAGGCTTCTACTAATAAATGAGGTCTCTTACTCATTATTCCTGAAGAAGCAAAGATTTAATGTTCATACTCTGTAAGATTAGATTCACTGTTGTTCTGTTTCTTGTTCTATCTTCAGTAACTTACAGAGGAGATTTAGAAGGCCTACTTTTTGGTTACTCTTAATTTTAAACAGTTTTATGTCTTAAATATGTGTTTTTGCTGAAAACATACAGAACACTGATACAGTGGCCGTTTCTACACATGCCACTTTCTCCTATTTCTCCTACTTTCTCCAATTTCCTGTGCCTCATTAGCATAAAGTCACATGATTTGGAGTCTGGAAGAAGCTCTTTCGGACTCCAAAACAGCATGTAGATGCACGGTCCCTGAGAAGACCCCCCCACGTGATTTGGAGTCTGGAAGACCTCCCAGGGGCTGCGCTTTTACGTGCTGTTTCGGAGTCCGGAAGAGCTTCTTCCAGAATCCAGATGATGTGACCTTGTGCTAATGAGGCACGGGGAATTTACATCCATGCCTCATTAGCATATTTCAGGCAGTTTATTAGCATGCCACTTTCGGAGAATGTGTAGCAAAGGACGGTAAAAAATACTATCGAGCTAATCTAGTTATGTGTTTCATTCATTTACAAACCCATTCTGCTTTAAGAAAACATTTGCAGTTGCATTTAGTGTCTTCATCCAGGGATTGGAAAACTTCACAAATTGCTAAAAGAGATCTTGCAGCAGCCATTTTAAAGATGGGAAAACTAAGAGAATCCAGCCAAGAGGAGGGGCTCTCCTTCCTGCTCTGATAAGCTGTGTTATATTTTCCCAGTGTGGGAAGGCCTTAAAGCAAGGAACCAAGCTTTGCACTATCCTGGCCACATAGAACGAGACAGGAAGTATGGTGTTTGAGGTGACGCTGTACTGGAGGATAGACGTTCCAATTAAGGAGGAACTGATCAGCCAGCAGCAGTTCCCACAGTTCTCTGGAGACAAGTGATATCAGACTTTTCTTTTCCCCAGCTGAGATTGCGTGTATTGTTGTTTGATGATTGGCTGTTTGTTTTGACCTTTTCTCACCCTCTTCCTCTGTAACTCTGTTCTCCATTCTCAGTCTTTGCTTTCCTCTTCAATGTCCAGGATACTTTCTTTTCCTACTCCTTTGCTCATGCACATAGTTTTTTAAAATAAAATACTGGAATTAACATTCACCAGCTGTCACTCTGACAGTGTAATTGATGTATTCTTTTCTTTTACTCTTTTATAAGCTTTGAATCGGGGACTGACAAACACATACCACCAAAATACAAGGAGACACCAGCACTAACTGAGGCTGCTACCTGAACAGAATAAACAATCCATTCTCCAAGTTCATCTGCTGGCAGCAGAATTCTAGACCTCCTATACCAGTATAGTCAAAAATTTGTTTTAATGTTTATAGAAATACAAATAGGAGAAGTAATGACACTACCTTTTTTAATGTAATGCAAAATGCAGTGAGGACTATAAAATGCTTCAGGTCTTTGCAGCTTTTCAGGTTCAAGATAGGAGTCTCGAACTCCCACTTTAGTCAAACAAAGAGAAGGTTGGCAGTTTACACTGTGTTTCAGTGAGAAGAAGATGCATTCTAAATGCATAGCAAAGCCTTTACTTCATCTTTCTTGGGTTCCTTTTCCCTCTTCATTCCTAGTCCCTTCTTCCTCATGATTTTGCCTCTTTCCTGTCTCCACCAGCATCCTAAAGCCCTGTTCTAAACCGCTTCAAGATCTTGTGCTTCAAGTGTTACCTTTGAATAAAAGGAATCTGTTCCATATAGCAAATATAGAATGTTTTCCTGTTCACCCTGAATGTAAAGAGAATTCTCAAATACACCTATCAACCTAGATTGATAGCTGTTGTCTAGGTTACTATAGCACAATCTTCGTACAAAAAATTTTTCTGTAGCTATTTACAGAGCTTCCTACTTGCCTAAAATTCTTCCCTCTGCTTCAAAAGGACAATAAAACCGTTTCAGATAAGATATCATGATGCAAAGTGAAATATCTGTTTAGAGAGAGTTCAACTTTTTAGTACAATATATTTCCAGGATTCATCTCTCTGGTTCTAGCTCCCTGTTCTATTGTATACCCTTTCATGCTTTATCCTTTGTTTTCCCATCTATAAAAAGGGAATACCACACCCACAGGAGGTGAGAATTAAATAGCTTTAAAATTCTTAGGCCATTAGATGCATAGCCTTAGCATTAAAACTAATCAATATTTTTGAATACAAAACACATAACTGATATATTACAGATGTCATTAGTACCAAACTATTCTCAAAAGAATACCATGATGAAAGTAAAAGACTACTAGTTGCAGTGCTTCATAGGACATAGTGGCCTTTGCTTTTTGAGGAGCTGCTGGCTAGCTCTTCTAGTAAAGAATGGATTGACAACATCAAGAATGTAAAATTGGATTTATTATAACAAAGCATGTTATAGTCTGACTTCTTCATTTGATTATTTATGTATAAAAAGTGATGCTAGAATGCAGCTTACTTTCAGAAGTTGCTAATAAGTTACTTTTTAGTTCAGTATCATTTCTTTAACATAAGCAATGAGATTTCAGGGCAATAGGTGTTGGATATTCTGAAAGACTCAACACGGTAGCTTTTCCTACATACTTCAGAGAAGTACTGCCTAGAAAAACCCTCTGATCTTATTGCAGCAGATAATTGCAACTTGTTTTATTCATCTAATAAATTCCTTTTAAATAGTATGAAGAACTTGTTTTGCCCTAACATATCTGAAAGCTAAAAATCGTTTCCATGTGCGTAGAATAGACCTGTTTGTTATACTGTGACATTATGTTGATATTGACTGTAGTCTGCCATCATTTGTAGCTAAACTTGAGATAAAAAAGCTTTAACTCCAGAAAATGCTTATAAATACACAAATTCAGCTGCTTTCATAACATTTAACCTATATGTTGGCAAATGCAAACTGAATAACTGCACAGTGTACATGCCCATATATGCAAGTTGAACCCATTGTCGAGTGTGGCTTCTAACACTTTTTTAAAACACTGTTTTATGTTAGACAGGGATCTAGCATAAGCATATGTATGTTCTGTCTGTCCAGCATCTAGAATAGTGGTTCTCCAACTTTTCGGCATCATGCTCCCCTTTTGATTTTTCAGAAACCCTCATGCCCCCACACCTCTTCTTTACCATCATCCAACCCCCCTTTTAACAGGGTTCAATTCATAATTTAAAATAAACACAAAAGCTTGATATAAAATTTTTTATTTAAAATTGGAAATAAGCACAAATAGTTTTCCTTGGCCCCTTGCAGGTGCCTGGTGCAACACCAGCTACATGAGCCCCATGCCATCTGTCTGCTTAAGCCCTGCATTGCCCGAGCTGCCCGCTTGAGCCAGCCAAGCCCCAGACTGCCAGGGCCAGACACCTGCCCACCCACCAGATGCCCATGCTGCCTGCCTGAGCCCCAAACTGCCAGAGCCAGCCAGCTGCCCAAGCTGGCTGCCCACCTGATCCGCAGGCCAACCGCTAGGGCCAGCAGTCCAAGCACCGTGCTGCTGGGGACAGCCGCCCGAGGCCCATGCTGCCAAGGCCGGCCAACTGAGCCCTGCGCCCTCCCTTCCCCGAAAGCCAAGCACCAGCAGTCCCCCATTCTTGCCCCATCCCCTGAGCCAGGCAACCCCAGACCCCCATTTTACACATCCTCCTCCTCCTCCCACCCAGGCCATGCTCACCTTAGCAGAAGGCCACTAGCTCCACGTGGTTCTTCGCTGGCTGCCTGCTTTTTATAGCAGCAGCGTCAGGTCACCTAAGTAAAATGGCAGGTGCTAAGAGCCAGAAGCAAATGCCACCTCCTTCTTGAGGTGGGGGCAATAACAGTGGGGGGCTGAGTTGCCTCACACCCCATCCCCAGAATTTCTTCACACACGCCCTCCCCCAAGTTGGGAAATCATGATCTAGTACAAATGGCTTTGGACCTGTGATAGGGGCTCCATTGAAAGGGGTGTTTTGTTTAATTCTTGATGTTCTCCATGTGAAGTTATTTTCAGCTAACTTATTTTACACATTTTATGCTCTTTGCATTTTCTGTTTCTCAGTTTGGACACGAAATATAGTTTCTAGTCAACTTCTGTATTTTCATGCCTGCCTGCCTGCAATTCTGTAATATAAATGTTGCCGATATTACAGGGGATATTGTAACTTCAGAAAATGTTCTGTTTTGATTTCTGTGGAGTACTTGACTTGGTCTAGAGCTCTGGAAATGTGTCCTACAGATTAAAATTCTGATCTTGTACATATTGAAGCTGCACATCTCCTAGAGCTGGAAGGGACCTCAGGAGGTCATCTTGTCCACTCCCCTGTCCTCTTGGCATGACCAAGCACCATCTCTGATGTCTGTTTTCCCCAATCCCTAAATGGCCTCCAAGGATTGAACTCACAAACCTGTGTTTAGTGGGCTAATGCTCAAACCTCTGAGATATCCCTCCCATATGTTAAGCACAGACATGCATCATTATATATAGTGTTTTAGGCTAAGATGATTTCCCTTCAAATTGACTGCAATTCTAAAATTTCAAGATTTTAAGATCATTTATTTTATGGTAGGATTCTCAAATCTCTGTAATACTATTAGAAGGCACGTGTGTGTAGTTGAAACATCTGAAGTGTAAGAGAACACTTTTTTCTTTCAGAGCATCAATGCAAAAGATTCATAAAATTCTTTGAATTTACACTTTTAGATTTGGGTATAACGTGTCATATCTTGCCTGAGTTCCTAGATTTGGTAGTGGTAGAATCCAAGAATTTAAAAATCAGAAATTTTTTTCCTGTGAGACTTTTTTTCTTTTTAATCTTTAGGTTTTTGGTTCAAGTTATTGAAGTGTAGGTATCCTTGGACCACATATTTTGACCCCTTAAAGTTATAATGCAAAAACAACAATGGCCATGTTTACACTAGCCAAAAACTTCGAAATGGCCATGCAAATGGCTGAAATACATATTCAGCTCCTCATTAGAATGCGGGCGGCCACAGCGCTTCGAAATTGCCGTGGCTCATCCAGACGGGGCTCCTTTTCGAAAGGACCCTGGCAACTGCGAAGTCCCCTTATTCCTATCTGCTCATAGGAGTAAGCGCTGAATATGTATTTCAGTGCTTCATTAGTAAACTTCGAAATGGCCATTAGCATGGCCATTTTGAAGTTTTTGGCTAGTGTAGGTATAGCCAATGCGTTCATATAAATCTCTTAATGAGTCAGTAAGGTCTTTTTTAATGACTTTGATTTAGGAGTTTCAACATCCAAATACTTAATACTCCTTATCTGTAAGAGAAGTAATGTATAGATGCATTACAAATAGGTATTAATACACTGTAATGTGAAAATAATACGTGGACAACTTCACTCAAGTTTCTTCCCCTGTGTCAATTAGTTCTAGTAAAATTTACCACTTGCCATTCTGGGTAGTTATATAATCCAGAAATCTGTTACTTGTGGTGTTTGCATTTTGTACAGATTTCACACTTTTCCTGTGAATATTGCAAGTATAGTTTCTGGATCTATTTGGATATTCATTCATCCTAAGTATAGTAAGGATCCCAGAAGCCTTTGGATCCACAAGACAGTATGTTTTTTTTTAAGTACATGACTGCATTGTGATAGCTCTCCTCTTTACAGATGGGACACTCTGATGTAAAATCACTTTTGACTGAGAGGAGTACACATAGAATAAATGTATACATTCCCTCCCCCAATAATATGACCTGAATTATTGAAATTTATTATTTAACTAGTGTGGAATGACTCCCCAGCAATTTTGAGTAGTCAGTCACTTAGTACAGGGGTACACAAAGCTGGGGGTGCATGAAATTTCCTTAGAGAGGCACAGTGCGATTAGCTGCTGGGTCTCAGGCTCATCCATCTAATTAAAAATTTTGAAATATGTTACTTTTTGTTTGAGTAGTCACATTTATATACTGATTAATAAAGTTTTTGCATTCTACATATGTTCTTACACATGAAAGACAGTTTTTTCATGTGAACATAACTGAAATTTTCATCATTTTGGATTACATTAGACAGGTGGGGGGGGCGGGCATTAAAAGTTTGCTCTCCCCTGTCTTAGTAAATGTTTGTCAGGCAAATAGTTCCAAGTTAGGGCTAACACACTTCTTTTACCACATGGCATTGTAACATTCAGACACGATTGTATTGGTTGCAGAATAGATGTCAGTTGTGACTTACAGGTGGTGATTTTTAGAGTAACTAATAGATGTGGTGATTTTTAGGATGGTCCTTTGCATCTATCAGTACATAGAATTTCTTTTAAAAAATTGTACCTGTAATCTTGGATACATTTCCTATAGGTTATATCTGAATACATAATATGCCTTTTGGTTTCTTGCAAATCAGATTCACTTATGTTCATAGAAGCCAGAAACTTGCAAGTAATCATAACATTTTGTTTGCTCTTTGTGTGTTTTCTGGTACTAGAGCTGGAATGCAATTGTGAAATTGACCTTTTTTTATATGAAAAGTATTGGGGTCGGGGGAAGGATGTGTAGCACTCTTTTTACACATGGAGTACTCAAAAATAAAGAAATTACTTCTGTGCCAGATGAAACAGAATTACCTCAAATTTCTGCTACTCTCTACTATTGAGTCAAACATTCAGATTTTTATTAAATTATTTTGGTTACAAGAAGAAAATGTCTGTCCTTGGGGAATGGGTGGGGGGAATGCTTATGGATTTCAAATACTCTTGAAGATGCAAATGTTTGATTTTACAGATTAAACTTGGGAAAAAAACAAAAAAACAAAAAAAGTTGTTTCCTTCCAGACAGAAAATCCAAATATGGAGAGACCATACACCTTTAAAGATTTTGTTCTTCATCCAAGAAGGTCAGTAAATATCAAGCATTTTAAAATATTATCTTTCCTGTGTAAACCTTTTAATTTGCTGTAAACTGAAGATTTTGGTTGCATTACTTCCCTCACCCCAGGTAACTAACATTTTTTCAAGGTTATCAGATAAAACTGATTGTATTCAGACAACCACCTTGTCAAAATTTTTGGTAGAACTAAGCAGGCTTCCTAATTAAATATATGGGTCTTTTAGGTAGCTTTTTCTCTGTTACAAACTTACAAGATTTCTAAGCTTTCTGTTTTATTTTGAAAATATAAATCCCAGTAGCAACTGTTACAAAAGATTACAAATACCATTAAGATGACAGCCAATAATAAACTATACAGATATTTTTATATCTTAAAACCAACTTGCATGCTTCTATATGGGATTGTTAGTCTGACCAAAAGTTATTCATATATCTGATATCTTTCACAAGCATGACAAAATGAGTAATCATTTGCTTTTAAATATAATTCCACAATTTTTTTCTTCTGCAGTCACAAATCAAGAGTCAAAGGTCATCTAAGATTAAAAATGACTTACTTACCTAAAAAAGGTGGTTCTCAAGCAGTAAATACAGAGCAGGTGGAAGACCTAGAGGTGAGAGAACAGTTTGTCTCTGAAAAACATATGGGCTGACTTTTTCTCATAACTCTGTCTAATAAACATTCTAGACATAAAAAAATCTCTCTCTCAAAAACGATGAACCTGCAAGCAACCTTTTTAGAAAGGATTAGAAGGAGATCCAGTTTTTCTTAACTTTCCCTTAAATTGTAATATCAGTGCATACCTATCATTTAAATTTCTTCTCACTTTTTATATAGCTGTAATTCTACAGGAAACATGACTTATAAAAATCTAAGGCAACAAATGCTGATACAAGCAAAACTATTGGTTAATTTGTAACTTTAGTGTCTGTAATTGCTTGGGAATAACACTTTTCAGTATTTCTATCCTCCAGTGTAATATTCGTAAATCACCAGTCAGTGTAATGATCTGCTCTGTTACAAAAACTTCATTCAGTGGAAGAGGGTTTTTTCTTAGCTATCTTGTTTTCTAATTATTAGTAAGCACATCCAATTTCGATGTAAAGATCTTTCCCCGATACCTTAAATAGCTGTTTTCACTGCACTTCTGAAGGTATAGTTAAAGCAGCTAGTTATAAAAAACGTAAATTAAAAGGATAGACCTGCAAATTTATGGACTGGCACTTTGCGTATAAATTCCTTAATTTTCAAATCTATTCAGTATCTTTCCTATTGCCAAATTAGGGGAAAAAATATTCATGTGCTGACATGGTAGTTATAAACTTATGGTGCTACAGTTGTACAAACAATAAAAACAAATGTTGCTGCTTCACTTCTCTGTGTGCATACAGCTCTAAATTGAGTTTTGTAGGAGGGGGTACAGATCAGTTTCACTATAATACCTCACTTAGCAAGCAATCAACACTAGCAAAATGTTATCTTAAAATTCCTAAAATCAATCCGTGTCCTGAAGACTTCACAGTCTGCATGTCTAAGGGATGCACTATAAAATGCAGGAGTGAAGACAGTTTTTATTTTTTTTCATAGTTATTGCAGAAGATGTGAATTTTTGGTCAGGATTGAATGAGAGGGCGGTGACTTGACAAACTGGTACATGTCTCCTTTTACAGGTTTAGCACTAATGAATGTTAAGTATTGTTTAGTTATTAGCCTTGTGTGTCTTAGCCTGGCTGGATTATATTGGACCAACCGGATGCTGCTTGTCAGCTACAACAGCAGCAGCAGGAATCTCCTCCTCTACCTTCAGGCTGGGAAGAAAGACAGGATATCCTTGGTAGGACCTATTATGTCAACCATGAATCTCGAAGAACACAATGGAAAAGACCAACTGCTCAGTAGGTCTTTGAACTTTTAAGATTCAAAGTATATCTTGCAGCTACTAGCAATTCACTTTTGTCATTCTCTACCATAATGCAAGTCAGGGACTGGATAGCTCAGGAATTGTCAGTGGAAATATTCATTTTAAATCTTTCTCTGTCTTCATTTCAAATAAAAAAGTGTGTTCTAAAGTCTGGTTAGCTAAACTATGTTAGTTTACTGTAGTTTCAGCCAGTAACTTTTACAAGTTAGCTAACCCAATTTAACACTTTTATTTATAGTGCAGACCTGCTATAAAGACCTAAAAGGTCACTACACCTTGGCTGCTGAGCAATTTAACTCATTGGGCATGCAGTCAGTTTTCCAAAGTGGTGAATAGTAGTCCCATAATAAGATGCTGGAATAATGTAAATCAGCATTTCCCAAAGTGTGGTCCTCAGCCCAGTACTGGTCCTTAGGAAATATACAGATTATCACTATGTACTATTATTGTGAATAAATAATAAACAATGAAAATGTATTCATTTTTCTTTTTTATATGTGTTTTATATTTTTGGGATGCAAAAAAAGTACTGAAAAAAACAGGTCCCAACTATATAAAGTTGGGGAAACCCTGATGTAAACTATTTGTAGTCTCAAAAGAGATTAATAGTGCCTAAGGAAGAAATTCATTTCATGCTTCAAAGGGCTTACCGTACACTACCACAATCCAGTTTGAACATGTGAAAGAGAGTTCTTGGGGTTGCAGTCAACCTTTGTACTAGAAACTCTCCCCTTGTCTTTACAAGGGAAGATCAGACAAGTTAGCCCAGCTCATATACTTTTTAGCTATGTAATTGGTGTAGATAAAATTGTATATCTGCAATTGACTTTCTATGGCTATACTAGACATATCGCCTAAGACAACATCCTTCTCATGTACTGCGTGATCTCTTCTTCTAGCACATCAACAAAATGTACAACAAAAAGCAGTCAAGTAGCACTTTAAAGACTAGCAAAATAATTTTTTAGGTGAGCTTTCGTGGGACAGGCCTAATAAATAATAATACATTATTTTGGTAGTCTTTAAAGTGCTACTTCACTGCTTTTTGTTTTGATAGTATATAGACTAGCACAGCTCCCTCGCTGTTACTATTCAACAAAATTTAAAGTATTTACTCTTCAGTTTGACTTCTAAATCCTTCTCCCTATTTTTATGGACTCTTCTGCTTTCTACTGAGCTTTAGTTCGTTTTGTAGCTTCTGTCTGCTCATCCTCCTAGCAAAGGTAGCTATAAGCAATGTTTTTGTAGTTATCATGGGCTATTAAAAACTTTACTGTTGAAGATAACAATTGTACTGTTGCCTGATTTTGTGCAGGGACAATCTAGCTGATGTTGACAGTGGTAGTATTAATTTGGAGGCACAGCATGCATTCACCCATCGCCGACAGATATCAGAGGAAGCAGAAAATGTAGATAGCAGAGATTCTCCTGAGGTAAAAAGTGTGTGGATTTAAAATACAAATCCATGTTTTCCTGTAGTCAAGAATTAATCTTAAGTTTTGTAACCTAAAATATGCCTTTGTGAATGTTTTTTGTTTTTTTTTTTGTTTAAGAGCTGGGAAGTTATAACTGAAGATGAGGCCACTATGTACAGCCATCAGAGTCTTCAAACACTGCTGCCACAGAGCAGCTCTGATGTGCAGTCTAACCTTGCAGAAGAATTAAATTCCAGACTTACTACGTCTGGGAGTTCAGCTGCTGGCCAACCAAATTCTTGCAATGTAAGATATTTTTCTTATTGTTTTAACATGAAGAGTAAGTCTTCAAATTATTTTCCCAAAAGGTAATTCTAACCCACATTTCTTACAACAAAATATTATGTAATATCTATAATATCATTTTGTAGTTACTGTATTGAGAAACTCTTTAAAAGGGAAATATTAAGCCTCATTAGCTTTTAGGTGGTTTTTTTCCCCCCTTATGCTTGCGTTTTTGCTTTCGTTAGAGCTTGAATCAATATTTCAAGCGATCAGCATCCATCGTTTTACTTTAGTTGTTGAACAGACTTAAGGATAATCTTAGTATATACTAGGCCTGCTTGCCAAATAAAATATTGTTTTCATTTTTCCCCACTTAGTTTTTGTTAAACAAGACTTTTTTTCCATGAGACTTAAATGAGCATCTGCATTGAATTACTTGAGTTTGCAAATCTAGCTTTCATTCTAGCTGGCTAGGATACCACCAAAAAGTATGATAGAAAGACAATTCTAGAACACTATGTAAATTTACACAGTACATTTTTGAGGAAATAGCAGTACTTCAGCATTTTGCTCTCCTGTGGGGTAAACTTGAGGAATAATTTACATTATGAAGACTGCTAAAATGAGGGATTGGAGACAGCCTTATTGTGACCCAATGCATTTTGAAAAGTCCCCATACTATTGAAAGAAACATACCCAACAAGGTAAGCCATACCCAACAAGGTAAGCCATCAGAACTTTGGGCTTTTAGAATTTTCAGTTTCATCTCTAGGTCTTCTGATTTGTGAAGATGCCATTCCGTATTATGAACTGAATGTAAACTGTAAATATTGTCCTGAGTCCGTAGACAGGCATTTCCAGCGCTGCTGTTCTTTGCTTTTCTAGATGATGCAATCATACTCAAATTAAGGCTTGTTTACACATTGGACTATCACACACTAAATGGGTGATTTTTCTAAAGCTTGCTGACGTGTTACATGTTAGTTCATCTCTGTTAGGTCCTGCTGATTCACTTTAACGTACTTAAAATATTTAGTGAGCCACCAAGCGGGGCTTTTGTGGCCCACCAAATCAGCAACACATTGTGTTAGCTTGCTTTAGAAATCACCCTCCTGTAATATGCATTGCTCCACCATGTAGACAAGCCTTTAATTCCTGCAGTTGAGAATCCTGTGGTCTGCAGCGAAAATGTCACTTCATGCTGTGGCTGCTTGTGAAGTCTGCACAGGAAAAGATGGAGATGGCTAAGCAATTTTTTTGGAAAAAGTGAAGATATCTTTGGTCTTCTGCACACACATTCCTTCCTCCCTCCATCCTTCCCTACCAAAAAGAGGTATAGCAATAGAGGCTCACACTTTCTTTAGTTTCCAGAAGGCTAACAAAATGAAGATCCATCCTTTTCACAGGAGTTATCCACCTCTGAAGGGAGTTGAAACAAAGCTTGTGAAGGTATATAGGCTAGTAATGTGCTTGAAGAAGGTCCGGGGTTAACATCGCTATTGGAATTGTATTGCCTTCCTCGCAAGGTGTATGACTTGCATGATGCCTCCTTAGTAGTTTAACTCCTCTACCTAATACATGTCTGGGGGTGAGAGCCCTAACCTGTAACAAGCGTGAGCCTAGGCACAGGACACCATAGCAATTCAGGACTATCTATGTCCTAAGGCTCAGTTGTATTTTATATATTAAATACTAATGTGACTGGTAACAACTCTGGTAATCTTAAATGCCTATATATCAGTCTGTTGCAACTAGCATTAGCCTGACTAGATTCTGAACAAAAGTACAGTAGTAATAGTCTCCAGGAACAGATGGTTAATACCTCTTAAAATAGACACTGTCTTGTGGGGAAAAAAAACTATTAGCTAGAAAACTCAGTATTTTCTTTGTTGCATTGCTCAGCAGCCTCAAAAATGGAATTAAGTGGGTTTTTTTTTGTTTTCTTTTTTTGTTTCCCCCTTATTTCAAGGACCATTTCAGCAGAAGAAGTAGCCTGAAAACATACAGACTTGAGGAACAGCCTGCACTTCCCGTGGTAGGTTTTATTCCAAAAACCACACCATTTTTGTAGAGCATAGGAATCTAAAAATTTGTTTGCTTTGAAACTTTTTTACCGTGGAAAAACAAAAAATTTGGCATCTTAGAGACAATTTTCTATTGTGTTATAAGCTTTCCAGAATTGCAGTTCACTTTGTCAGTTTCATGAAGTGAAATTAAAACAAACAGTAGAGATACGGAGATGGGCATGTCAAATTAAAGCTAATTCAGTAAAGGTGGGTGTGGATAAGAAGTTGTTCATTTGACACCATCAGAATGAGTCTGAATAGGAACTGGGAATGGCTTTTTCATTGCAATAAATCAGCGTTTCCCAATCTTATTTGGCCATGCAATACCTTGACACTCAAAAGAATTTTGGAGAACTCCTAACGTGTCTTATATGTGGCTTAACCCCTCTCAGCCCCAAACCTGTCTCCCACCCCTGGGATTAACCTGTCTCCGCCCCTAGCCTAAACCCCTCTGAGTTAGCTCCTCCCATTACCTCACCCAACATGGCAGGTGAACCTACCATGGCCACTGCTGCTCCTCTAATTCTAGTTCTGAGGGCCCAATTTCACTGGAGGCCATGTGGCAACACGAGAGGCGAGTCGCAGCCAATGAAAGGTGAGGAAGATGGAGGAACCACAGGACTCATATGACTCCCCTCCAAGGTAGCCATTGGCTACCCCTTGTTCTACTCCCATTGTGCATTTGACAGCTACTTTGTGATTGAGGGGCTCTCTGTAGTGCTCTGCCCCACTTCTTCTGAAATAATGGAAGCAAATTCAGTTGGTTTAACAGCTGGATCCCTCCCACCACCATGCCCAACTGTAAACCAATTAAATGTAGTTCTACTGTTTCAGCAGCAGCAGCATCCAGAGCCGCAAATGACTCCTTATAGGCACGTGGGGCTCTGGAGCCGCAGATTGCTGACCCCTCATCATTTTCTCCCGAAACCTTTATTTTCGCTTTGTGGACCCCTTTTTGAGAAGCCCTGCAATAAACAGTCTCAGTGGAGTAACCATGTTAGTCTGTAGCTTCACAAATAGCAAGCAGTCTTGTAGCACCTTAAAGGCTAGCAAATTTATTAGGTAATGAGTTTTTGTGGATAAGACACACTTCTTTCCACTTTAGGTATTCTCAACTTCTAATCCACGTTCACCCAGATGGGACTGGCTCTGATGTAATACTTCCATCTCTGTATCCCTATCTGTTGCTTTTTCTCTCACATCTTGCATCTGACAAAGTGAGTTGTAACTCACAGAACCTTATGTTTAGTCTTTAGGGTACCACTGGACTCCTTGTTGTTTTTTGCTGAAACAGACTAACACAGCTACCTCTCTGAAACCATTTTTCTTTTTACAATGGATAAAACTTGGAAATTTAGGAGACATTTTGTCCTTCAAATTCTGTCAGTTTGCTTTACAAAACAGTGTTTGTGGTTCTTGCATGACCAGTGACCTAACAAAAGACTTTCATCTTCCAAATTCAGATTTTTAGTGTAATAATGATTTAACTCATATAAGCTGGAGAAGAGAAGTACTTCAACATTTACATATGAGACTTCTTTTAAAAAAAAATTACATTTCATCTTGCTTTATCAACAGTACAATTCTAACATGTTTATATTTTGGTCCCATACTACAACTGCACTTTTGTACAGGTTGAACCACTCTAATACTGAATTCTCTTGTCTGACAACATCCATAATCTGGCATGATTTTAGTTAGCTGGACAACCACTTCTCAAGGGTGTAGCCAGGTTTCCTGTGATTACATAAGGTTTGTTCACAGCCACCAGTCCTGGCTATGTTTTGTCTTATTTAGCTGTAATTTACCCCTAAATGCCTGAATAACTAGAAACTTTCCCAGTATAAGTTCTGGCTTGGGGAAATCTGATGGATGAAGCATATATGGTAATCAGTAATTCCATACAGTAATATTTTCCTCTTTAATTTTAGTTACTCCCTACTTCATCTGGATTACCTCCAGGTTGGGAAGAAAGGCGGGATGAAAAAGGAAGGTCATATTATATAGATCACAATTCCAGAACTACTACTTGGGTAAAACCAGTTGTACAGGTATTTCTTGCATTCTATCTATTGTTTCATTCATATATCCTGGAATGAAAAGGTTACTACAAATCAAATAACCTCTGTAAATGTATAATGACTGAGCTTGTTGAGAGATCAGTTTGGTGAAATGAAATGTTAGAAATATGAAACCCTTATAAAAACTAGCGGCCAGTGTGTAAGAGGTATGGGGATGGTTTTTTTCATATGCTAATCCAGTTATATTTATTTTTGCTTTTTTGCTCTTTTTTTTTTTCTTCAAAACTTCTGGTATATAAATCCCAGGTGTTTCTAAAAATTAGTAAATGATAATTTTTTCTTGTCAGGGTGATCCTTCAGCATCTTAAACCATAGTGGGATACAAACAGTTAATTCTCTAATTATACAAGTTGAAATGCCTCCGTTCCTGATCCTTTACTGTGTCGGACGATTAGTCATCCTACCTCTCTCTAGGCCTTTGATTTGCATGATGCCTCACAAAACAGACAACCTCTGCCTCAAAGAATTCACACTGTAATATGTGGTAACAGTGAGAAGCCCTGACAACCCATTTTTTCTCCACTGTCCTCTCTAGACCTACTTTAAGAACTTTTAAAGCAAAGTCGTCTTTTCTTAAATTTTTATGTAGAGAATCTGACTATACTGCAAAGGTTATTTTGATGTAAATATCTACATTAATCAAATAAATTTTAAAGTAGAGAACCTCATATATTAAGCAATACAGAATGTTTAAATGGGCTAGTTAACCATGCCCTGAAACATCTTCATATTGTGAGAAGTGAAGACTGCAGTAAACCTGGAGACCTTAATCAGTGACTATCACTCAGGTTTGCTCGTGCTTGGTTTGAGAAAATCTGTGTACTACGTAGCAGAACAATGGTCTGGTGGCAATCTTTTTATAAGGCAGAGATACAGGTACTGCAAGAAGAAAAAGCATTTTGATCTCCTAAGTTTTAAAACAGCTTTCTTACTTATCTACAGGAAGGGAGTCGCAGTCTTACATAACATTATACATGAAAGGCCAGTTTAGAGTACACTGCTCCCCCTTGTGACAGCTTGGAGAATCGGACTTAGAACAATAGAGTTAAATGCAAAAATGCTCATAGAAACTTATATTTGAAGCTAGATTTAGATTACATCTTCAACACTTCTTGTGTTTAAGCAAAAGCATTGGTGTGTATTTTAAATTCCTCATTGGAAATAACGTGGATGTCCTGTTGCAGTGCTGATTGTCATATTGAAACATGCTGTTTCAGAAATAATGCTTCATCTCGTGTAAGAGTAAGAAGGATCCTCTCCTGGGGACAACAGGGAAACAACAGTTTATTTTGAGAGCAATTCACTAAGTTCAGAAGTTTTCAATGTGCCATTGGTACTTTTATCTAATTTGGACATGCCTGCAATAAAATCATAGTCCTGTATCTCTGAATTCAGTCAGTGACCTGATTGCGATGTCTAGTTGATTAAGTATATACAATGGAGTGTTTAGTAACGGGAGAGAATTATGTGGGGAAAGCTTATTTTAAAAAAAATATTTGAATAACAAAAGTTTTAAGAAACAAAAATAATAGAAGTCTCTGAGTAAATATATCTAATTGCCTAAGTATAAATGTCTCTTGAAATAAACATTAGGATCACTACATTCATATCTCTAAAAGCCCTTGCTAATTTCAGCTTTAACATGAATTTTTAACATAACATTGATTTTGTGTTGAGTACAAATTGTGCCTAACTTCAGCTTTTTTTTATCTAATATACCATAGACTATAATAGAAACAACTCAGCAATCAACTGTCCAGAGTACTTCTACAGGACGTCAGCCACCAACAGCATCAAGTGATTCAGCACTACAGCCTTCTAATCAACCGCCTGAAGCAGATCAAGGATTTCTCCCTAAAGGCTGGGAAGTTCGTCATGCACCAAATGGGAGACCGTTCTTCATTGACCACAATACCAAAACTACTACATGGGTAACCTGCTTTCAGTTCAGAGCAGTCTTCTGAGGTGAAATCCTGGCTGCATTTTAGTCAGTGGCAAAGTGACCGTTGAATTAACTGGGGCCAGGATTTCATCCCATATCTTTTTCCCAAGTAGGGCTATCCTGTTTTAGATTTAACATGTTACTATTTTTAGTCAAAAAGTGTTTGTGCCAGTAAACTATTTATAGTATTTATGTCCCTTCCTCATTCAGGAGGTGGTGTACTGTCCACTGGATCAAGAAGAATGTGAGGAGGGCTGTGTGGGACATATCAGGGATGACTAAATCAGAGGGTAGGAAAGAGCCTAGTGCCTCTGTAATGGAAATATTGGGGAAATTTAATGTACATTTCTGGTTCCCTAATGTTTTCTGCCTCCACAATATCTCATGGAGTCCAGAGCAGAACTCTTTCCACATATAAGTAAGTGGAGGTGAGAGTAGCACTCCAGCAGCTGCACACAAGACTAGGCTGGCTGTCAGAGCATGTAGAAACAGCTGTTCTCTTCCCTTTTTCTAGTCATCATGGGTGCCTTTCGAAACAAAAGGCCCAAAGCAGGAGCATGATCACGTGCCCTGCCACTAGAACTAGGTAGAGGTAATGGGACATCAAGTCATAGGACATCAGCCACCAAGAGAGTTTGGGGAAGCACAGGACATCAAAGAACTTATGTAGGAGTGCAACAGGAACTGCCAGGAACACCTCTTCTCAGCAGGAAGATAGCTGTTCCTCTTCCTCCACCATCAGCCAACCAAATTTCAGTAAATCTCTGAATGTAAATGTAATCTCTGTTACAAATTTCAGTAGTGCTCCCTCTCTAACCTCTCCTTGCTCCTTCATTCACATTGCTTATCAACAGTGTGAAAACAAGGATCATCTATGAAAGTGAACAACACCTGTACTAGTGCGCCCCAGCTATTGCATGATTTTTTTTCTCAAGTACTCGATGTCATCTTCACCTGTGTCCTGAGAGGCTCCAGTAAATCTTGCTACTGTAAATTACCTCATGTATAAAATTCAGATTGTGTAGGGTGTCCATGAATTCAGCGTTTAATATAAATGATCTTGGTGAATGGTTGAACTATTTGAAGATCTGGGCCTTACCAAACAGTGACTGAGGGCTCTTTTCACGTAAGAGACACACATTCAGGTATAGGTAGTATATTCAAAATAAAGAACAGTCTCTTCTTGGTCAAGAAAGAATTTCACTCAGAAAATCAAGGCATTCCAAAAACATTTTGTGGAATGGTTAAGCTGGTTCAACTGGTAAACTAAATATGTATCACGAATATTGTTGCAAATCTAAATTCTCATTTTATAAGCCTGGAAACTTAAAATGTGACCATAAGCAAATGGACTGAAAATTCTTGTGACTCTGATTTGACTGGCAAATGTGTATTAGTTGTCTAGCTCTGAGTAGGGGTAGTTTTACTTGGTCATTACAATAGCTAAAGAAAACATTAAAGTAGAATTAATCTTTTTCTCTTTGTTAAAAAAAAGTTGTATTATGTTTTCAAAGGAGGATCCAAGATCGAAGAATCCAGCTCATCTGAGGAAAAGGACATCTTTAGATCCTGTGGATTTAGGCCCCTTGCCAGTAAGTGAGATTTTTAGTTTGTGTCTGAGGCTGATCTAATTTAAATATTTAAATGGTCTCTAAGCTTAGTGCAAAACAAGTCATGATACACTTGAATATAAAATATATATTCTTCTCTCAAATTTTGAATCCCATTGCTGAGGCTTTGGATTGAAACTTGGTAATATATATAAATATACTGCATTTCACTTAGGCCATTTCTACACAGGCACAAATCTTCAAAGTAGCCATGCTAATGGCCATTTTGAAGATTACTAATGAGGCCAATGATTACTAATGAATTGGATATTCAGTGCCTCCATTAGCATTAACACACTCCCGGCCATGGTGCTTCCAAAGCACCGCTTTCAAACGCCCATGGCTCGGCGCAGCTACGCGGGGGTCGTTTTCGAAAGGACCCCGCACGTTTCGAAATCCCCTTATTCCGAGCTGAACGGAATAAGGGGATTTCAAAATGTGCGGGGTCCTTTCGAAAAGGACCCCCATGTAGCTGCACTGAGCTGCGGGCATTCGAAAGCAGCGCTTTCAAAGCGCCACCGCTGGAAGTGTCCTAATGCTAATGAGGCTCTGAATAGCCAATTCAGCGCCTCATTAGTAATCTTCAAAATGGCCATTAGCATGGCTATTCCGAAGACTTGTGCCCGTGCAAACACAGCTTTTCTGTCTTGTTACAGACAAGGTGGTTAAGAATAGTATTAAAATGTCACTCTTCTTACAGCCAGGATGGGAAGAGAGAACTCACACAGATGGAAAAATATTCTACATAAACCATAGTAAGTACAATACAGTATCTCTTTTTATGTTGCTATGTAATTTATTACTGAATTGCAGCTAAATTAGTGACATTAACTTACAAAATATTTTGCAGATACAAAAAAGACACAATGGGAAGATCCTCGATTGCAGAATGTAGCAATAACTGGACCAGTAAGACTTATTTTGTGCACATTTTCATGTTTTTCATAAAAATATAATAGAACTTAAATAATGTTTTATAACCAGTTAAACATTCAGTTTGCAATGCCTGATTTCTGTAGTGCTTGAACCTAACAGGTTTATGAAGGCACATCTGTATTTCTATGTCTGTTATCTCTTAAAATAATCTTCAGATGAAGGCGAAATGTTTAGCGCATGTAGCAAACAGAGAATTTCTTAAATAGATTAAGCAATATTTTGTTACTGATCAGTTCTGTTTGTGTGATATTTCTGTCCTGTGCAGAATAAAGCCGACTTTAATCTATTCCCTAAAACAAGCTCTCAAAAATTGAAAATTTTCTTTAAAAGATTTTTCATCTACCTTTGATATATAATATCACAGATGAAACTGAGAAATACTAATTGCAAATTACAATTTCAGACAATTTCAGTTTTCAATTTTTTTTGTAACCAGTATCTTATTTCAGTATATTTTACTTGTTTGTTCAAAGGCTGTGCCTTACTCCAGGGATTATAAACGAAAGTATGAATTCTTCAGAAAGAAGTTGAAGAAGCAGGTTAGTGATCTAATAATACTTTACAAAAAGGTGAGAAACTTATTCAGATATAATTTCAATAGGCCAGGTTTTCCACTGCTTAGTCAGGTGGCTGGAAAGCAGCCAGATTAGACAGCTGACAGTTCCCCTGGCCTCCAGTAGGGAACATAAACCCAGTGTGCCTTCTTTCCCTAAAGAGCATGTAGGAGTGAAGGATGAGAGGAAGAAGGAAGTATGGCTGGAGCATGCTGTGTTCTGGTGGTTCTCAACTAGCCTAAGCATACTTCTGAGGCTGCTTTAACCAGTTTAGTTAGTTGGGATAGTGCAGATTCTCCATGAGAATTGAGGAGCTGTAACTAACTTCTATTCCCATCTCTACCTGCTTCATCTTTGTAAATCAAAACAAAAAGCAATCAAGTAGCACTTTAAAGACTAGCAAAATAGTTTATTGGGTGAGCTTTCGTGGGACAGACCCACTTCTTTGTAAATGTGGACTGCATAATTTGGCAGTATGTACAAGACTGGCATTGACCCAGCAGTATGTTAAGATGCACTTAGAAACATTTAGTTTGTGGCAGCAGGGGTTACATAGGGCACTTAGCCTAAGTCTGTACTAGAGAAGTAAGTCGATTTCAGATACGCGATTCTAGTTACAGCATTTGAGTAGCTAGACTAGACATAACGTAATTGACTTATTTCCCTAGTGTAGACCTAGCCTCTAGTACTCTCCTGTCAACCTCCCTTATTCAACACAATAGTGTGGAGTACAGGGGTCAACTGCTGACCCCAGAGAGATGGATTTTTTTGCATCTTTACTAGATGCACAAAACTGAATGCTGGAAGATGGCTCTTGAGTGGGTCATTCTTCCCAGAAGTAGACATAACGTTAGTGTTCAATATATTAGTGTACTTTTTTTCACATCTCTCTAGGGCAAATAACTGCAGTGTAGACAAGTCCTGAACTAGGGACTGTTTTGGGAATATTTGGAAACATGGATATACATATCTCACAGAGCTGGAAGGGACCTCAAGAGGTCATGAATTCCAGTCCTCTGCACTCAAAGCAGGATCCATCACCATCCCTAACAGGGTTTGTTTTTTTTTTTAAAAATCTAACCTGCCATAGACCCTTAAAAGACCCCTGAAGGGCTGAACTCACAATTCTGGGTTTACAAGGCCAGTGCTCTAACTACTGAGCTATCCCCGACCCATATTAAAGTTCTGGTATGTAAGCTATCCCGCTCTGCCCTGCTCCACCCCCACCAATTAAATTTATTGTATGTGAGCTGTTGAGAATTGGAAAAATAGTGGAAATTAGTTGCCAGTGCACCATTTGGCATCAGGGCACCTGGTTTGATATTCATACTGGGCATGTTACCTGCACTCCTTATGAAATTGAGTGCTGGTAACCCTGCAGTAGTTCTACCTTGAACACTGGTAGCTTTTGTCTTGTAACTATTATGAAATTGTAAGTTCAGAAAGGATCGTTATGATGATCTAGTACGTCTGACCTCCTGCAAACTAATGGTTGTAGAGCCTCCCCCAGTATTTGCTTCAATGAAGCCCCTAACTTTTATGTTTGAACTACACAATATCTTTTTAGAAAGATATCCAATCTTGATTTGAAATATAAGTTGTACCTCTCAAATCTGGGACTGTCTGGTCTCGCAACAAGTTCCAGGACCAGAGACCCCAGGACCTGTGGCTGGGAGCCCTGCTGGCAGGAGGGCCAGCAGCCCTGCTGAGCTGGGAGCACTGTGGGGCAGGGACCAACATCCCAGCCATGGGGTCAGGGCTGGAGACAGGGGTGCTACCTGGGATTGATGCAGAGCCAGCGGCAGGGAGGGGCAGCAGGCTGTAGGCTAGAGGCAGGAAACCTCTTATGGTCCAGCAACTTCCATCATTTGGGATTGTCAGATTCCAAAGGTGCAACACTAGGGAGATCCAACCTGTAATTAAATAGTGGAGAATCCACCATAACCCTAGTAAGTTGCTCCAGGGATAATGTCCCTCACTGTTTAAAAAAAAAAAAAGAAAATTGTATATTCTCTGTAGTCTATTTGTCTAGTTGCCTCTTCCAGATACCATTATGCCTTTTTGTGCTAAAACAACAATCAGAAATATTTCCTCTATATAGGTACTTGCAGACAGCAGTCTAACCTTTTAACTGTCTCAGATAAACCAAGTAGTGAGAGTTGTAAGAAGCTTAGTTATGCACGGTTTTACATGCTGAATCATTCTTGTAGCTCTTGTGTGGACTCCCTTGAATTTTTCCGTGTTAACTGTTTATTGAAACTGAGCTTCAAATTACTCTATATTAAATGGTGATGGAATGAATATGTTGCAGAGTACCTCTACGATGCTTGATTCTAGGTACCAAGATTAACATTTTGCTAGTGATCAGGCCATATCTCTACTCTAATCAGCCCCACTCCTAAACTAAATGCTGTTCCAAAATTGTTCCAATATTTCCCCTCTAGTGTGATGCAGAATGTATGGTTTATGAGCAGGGAAGCAAAAATGAGTGGAAAGAACAGGCTGACATGCTAATAATGTGGACAATCAGAAAATGTTTCGTGTCAGTATAAAAATATGAGGTGAAACACATCCTTCACTTATAAAAACAATATAGCATAGAAGGTTAGGGAAGTTAATGTGTTTTGAAAAGAAAAGCAACATGAAATAATTCTGTTGGAAGTATGCTTCATTCTGTTATGTGCACCTGATCTAGGAAGTCCAGACTACTACTACATGATCCTAATATGGGAAATGGTAGTGAGCTCAGCCATGCAACAGAACCATGTCCGTTTGTGACAATCATATTCCTTGTGAATGTTTTATTTCATTCTTATTTAAACCATACGGAATTGGAAGTTACCTTAGTTGCCACAAACTTGATTTATGTAATAATATGGGTCTGGATGCCATGTGCGAGAGGAGAGGAAGGTCCCAGTACACTAGAAATTGGAATGAATCATAGAAAAATCTTGTGAGCAAAGTGCTTTATGAAGGCAGATGAAATAAAAATGTTTAATTGTTATATTGCATATCCACTTTATTGAAGTGATATGCATATCATCATTTGACTTTACCCTGTTGAATTGTGCATGGCAAGTGCATTGTTTATTATTCAGTTTTCCTATTTCTTCCTATTCCTTCTCAGAGTGATATTCCAAACAGATTTGAAATGAAACTTCACCGAACAACAATCCTTGAAGATTCTTATAGAAGAATTATAGCTGTAAAGAAAGCAGATGTCCTTAAAGCAAGACTCTGGATTGAGTTTGATGGTGAAAAAGGCTTAGATTATGGAGGAGTGGCCAGGGAATGGTTCTTCCTTCTCTCTAAAGAAATGTTTAATCCCTATTATGGATTGTTTGAATATTCTGCAACGTGAGTAACACAGTTCACAAAAATATAATATAGGTTAGGGAAAGGAGTTTTCAATTTAACCTGTTACATAAACTTAAAAGAATAATAATTTTTGCAGTATTTAAGGAGGTTTTTGTGCATAACACTGTTCTGACGCAGGTATCATGGTGCTGTATTTTACTGGCAATCTGAAATGAATCTTCATAGCCTTTGCCCAGCAAGTATCAGCTTGCAGCCAGCGTCTCTGTTCCTGTCATCTAACATTCATGATTGGGTTTATATTTGGAACAAACATGATAGCATTTCTTCCTGAATTAATGCTTGTGTCCATTCTCACTTTACAGAAATGACTGCGCACATTTGTAAAGTAAGAGAGTTAATAGTAACAAACAAAACAGACAGGGTGAAACCCTGATCCCATTAAAATAGTTTTAATGTCTTGTTTGGTGAAGCTGTGACTCACTGATAGTTTCTACAAATGTTTCAGTACTTCAGTTCTATAAAATTTACAGTTGTGTGCACAGAGTGTGCTTTAGCACAAAACTAATAACCATATAAATCATGTCTTTCTATGAGATACTGGCTACATCTACACTAGCCAAAAACTTCCAAGTGGCCATGCAAATGGCCATTTCGAAGTTTACTAATGAAGCGCTGAAGTATATATACAGCGCCTCATTAGTATGCGAGCATCCATGGCACTTCGAAATTGACGTGGCTCATCCAGACGGGGGTCCTTTTCAAAAGGACCCCAGCTACTTCGAAGTCTCCTTATTCCTATCTGCTCATAGGAATAAGGGTACTTCAAAGTAGCTGGGGGCCTTTCGAAAAGGAGCCCTATCTGGGCAAGCTGTGCGGCGGCGAGCCGTGTCAATATCAAACTGCCGCAGCCGGCCACATGCTAATGAGGCGCTGAATATGTATTTCAGTGCTTCATTAGTAAACTTCGAAATGGCCATTCGTATGGCCATTTCGAAGTTTTTGGCTAGTGTAGACACGGTCACTACGATTTTTTTTTTTCAAACCTTTGTTGTGGTGATGGTTCATGGACTGCAACATTTGCTAGTGGTGTTTTCCTCCCCTCAGGGATAACTACACTTTGCAGATCAATCCAAATTCTGGATTGTGCAATGAAGATCACCTCTCATATTTCAAGTTTATAGGACGTGTAGCTGGAATGGCCGTTTACCATGGCAAGCTGCTGGATGGTTAGTATTTAGTGGTATGATATGCAGATCAATATTGTTTTGAATTTTAATTTGCTTCATCTAACTTGAATGCTCTTTACTCTTTAAAGGCTTTTTTATTCGACCTTTTTACAAGATGATGCTTCAAAAATCCATAACGCTTCACGACATGGAATCTGTGGTACGTAAATTCTGCTGCCAATGTGCATGTTAATTTTTCACATTTACAGTAAATTTTGAAATAGTAAATATTTAAAACAAATGTACACTTTTTGAATCTTCAGCTCTTCACTTTCTAAAACATAATAGTCCCGTTAAAATTGTCATAGATGTTATAAGTGGTTTTGAAGCCTGAGATCCTCCAACAGTCATGAGGACCTTGACTACTAAATCATTTTAAGTCCTACTGAAAACTTTACACCTCCTATGATGTTCACTTAAAGTATTTCTATGACTATTGTGTTGTTTAATATCTTATCACTGAGGACCAAGAGTTGGGTTTCCTGTCTTATTCCTAACTCACTACTAATTTGGTGCCATCTGACTATCAAAAGCAGTATATTTCTTCCACACCAGAGTGTTGGGAGGATTACTTAATTCAAAGTTCTTTGAGATCCTTAGAATAAATGTGATAAGTGCAAAATGTTGTGTCTACAGTTTTTTTGTTCTCATAGTAACAAAGGTCCCACATTAAATTTTCATTTCTTAGTGAGTTCCACCTTTGGGAACCAGATGCCAAATTAAAAAGAATATTTTTCCAGAAACAGCATCTAGATTGTTGATAGGTCCCATCTATAACGGTCATTTAACAGTGTTCTGTTTAGAATATGCTGTTCAGTGTCACTATTTTTTGTGTAATATGCACAGTTAATATAAACAGAATAATACTGTAAATAGATCATTGTGCATATGGTTTGCCTGGAATCTTTTTTGTTCCCACAGTAACAAAGGTCTTGCCTTAAAACTTGACACATTTGGGGATTTCATTTTTCTTTGTACTGTTGCGTCTTCTGACTTTGTTACTTTCACAGATCCTTTATAGTTCTGCCTAGCAGTACAGGAGAGAAAGATATCAAAAGTTTAAATGTAAGGTCGCAACATCTTAGCACAATGTTATGTTATATAAGCACTGGTGATATTTCACTGGTTCAGTTTTAAACTTTATTATCCTCTGTTTCTTTTCTGAGTATTTGTCTATACAGATTCTATTCTTGGTGTTTATGCATTTCATCCACGTGAAATTAGATTCTTTTGACGAGCAGTCTCTCTGGGTCTGTACCAGTGTCTACTTCCAAGATCATGGCAGGTGCTGATTCCCAACCCCTTCTGAGCTGTTAATAGTGAGTCTCTCCTAAGGTGCCATTCTCCAGAATTTTAAGGTGGGAATCTCAGAACAACCCTTTGGCATGGAAATCAAAGTTGGCATCAACTGTCTTTTTCTATTCTGAAAACTTTGATGCTGAAATCTCTAGGAAGACAGCATGGTGCCGAATATAGTAGTGCCACGGTTGCCAGCAGAGTCCATATAGGCCCTAGGAGTTATTGCATTGAGCACTTGCATACCAAGACTCCTTTTCTTAACATAGACTACCTGCTTATGTAGGTTAGCACGACTGCTACACGTGGAAGGAAGAGCTATCTGTGAGACTGGGACCAGTTTCTCCTTTCATTTGGTAGGTCATTACCAAACCACCAGCCCATGTTTCCAGAGTAGAAACTGGTTTTGGTAAGGCTGTTCTGCATTCTTTAAATAGGCCTCCACTTGACCCCATAGTGCTTTGGCAATTGCTTGTTATTTGCCAGCAATGGAATCCATGGACAGTCTTCCAGAGAATTAGAGAACTGTTATTTATCTTACGGTTGATATGATTCTTTGAGTTGTCTCCACCCAGGTTCAATGATTTGTAATCCTTCGTAAGAACATGAGAACTGCCATACTGGGCCAGGTCAAAGGTCTGTCCAGCCCATTATCCTCTCTTTCAACAATGGCCAGCTCCAGGTGCCCCAGAGGGAATGAATAGATGATCCTTAAATGATCCACCCCTCTGCAGCTTCTGGCAAACAGAGGCTAGGCATACCACCCCTTCCTATCCTGGCTATAGCAGCCACTGATGATCTGTTCTCTAAGGACTTGCATAGCTCTTTTGTGAGCTCTGTGAGTCTTGGCCTTCATATCCTCTCCCAAGAAATTCCACAGATTGGCTGACTGAATTGTATGAAAAAATATTTTCCGTTTTTTAAAAATACTTCCTTCCCCACTGATTGGAGTCTTGCTCCTAAAGGATCCTTATTGATGGTGGAAATGAATGAGGTTTGCAGCTGTCATACCCTTTATCCCTTCATTTACATTGAGTGAGAAGGTACTCAGGTCATATGCAACTCTCTGGACACTTCCATTCAAAAGAATCTGATCTCTCTCACATAAGACATTTTCTTACCAAGAATCTGTGGAATCTGTTTGGAAAATGCATTTCAAACTATGAAGTAAGAAACCATTCTCTAGCTTAATACCTAATAAGCATTCTTTGCATAATTTCCAAATATTAACTGCAGCACCTAACATTCTCAAACTCCATCTCCTTTTTCCAGATTTTTAGCTCATATAGCAAACTGGAAGACTCATGTTATTTTGCAGGAGGTTTGAAAAATTCTAGTGCAGCAGGAGCCACCTGCATGGAGACTGGAGAATCAAAACAGTAGATTAAACATGTTCATATTTTAGAGTTTAAAATTAATCTGGGGCTTTAGTAAAGTACTAGAGTTTAGCTAATTCTCCCGCCTCCATGTCCATTGTGACTAGTGCTTTGAACAGTACCTTCCTTTATTGGGAGGGAGTAACTTGTGGTCAGTCCTCCATCCTGCTGATGGGTAAAGAACAATATTGAGATTGGCAAGGATGGAGTAGGTGCCATCCACTGTTCTTGACATTTGAGGAAATTGGTTCAAGTGAATGAAAGAAAATGAGTAACTCTTCAGCTCCAGCAAAAATGTGGAAAGAATGAGGGTATGGCCTAAAACATTAAAAATACCTTTTTGACCTAATTCTTCTCCTTTATTTTAAAATTTCACTTTTTTTTGTTTAGAGCACTTTGTCACTATTTGTACCTTCCAAGAAACTGAGTTGTCTGTTTTTGAAGCACTCATCTAATACTGTCTTCATTAAAGTTATTTGTGAGTTTAACTGGACAAATGTAAGAAGTTAATCTATTCACAGTGATCTTCATGAGCATCTCAGTCTTTAGTCATTTACATTGGGTATAAATATAGAGCACACTCTGCTTCAAATGTCTTTTTATAATTATTCATTAAGCATTCAACTTTCATTTCTAGGATAGTGAATATTACAGTTCTCTGAGATGGATTCTTGAAAATGATCCAGCAGAATTAGATCTCAGATTTGTTGTTGATGAAGAACTTTTTGGGCAGGTTTGTATACTGATGTTTCATTTATTTTACTTTGTGAAGTACTGTGGAACTGAGTGGCTTTTCTCTGTACAAGACTGACAAATAGGAGAACTACACATAAACTTGAGAACTGTGTGCCAGTTCATGCATGCTTGTTGCTGCGGTTTATACCCGATCATTTTAGTGTTTTGCTAAGGTAGTTTGATTTTATGAAATGACTGCGAAGTGGCTGTTTCAGCAAAGCTTTTGCCACAATAGATTGTGCTTTTGATTGAACAGCAGTTACCTTTTTAAAATACAGCTGTTGTGAATGTTTCTGTGGATTAATATAAACATTCTAAAGTGTTCTGTCACTTAAGCTGTAATGAAAGCTGCATCCTTGTGGTGTTTCTGGAAGTGCCGGAAATGAAGGCAGATTTAAAAAAAATACTGTTAGAAGTGGGCTCCCTTGACAAGGGAGACATGCTTTTTTGAATTACACAAGCAAAGCTACAGAACAGACCTTGTCATTGGAGGGAATCTGCAAGACTGCAGTCAGTGGGCAAACTGTGGCCCACATTGAGGTTCTGTGTAGGACTTGTGAGACATTGTGTTTACTGTTGCCCATGCATAGGGTTGCCAGATTCTGCTGATTTACATCTCCATAGTGCATTCCAACCGGTATTAAAATAACACCCACAAAAAGCAAGGGCATGTGATATCAAGTGGGTGCAGAGTGCATACAACACTGACTTGTGAGAGCTAGGCACTACCTGTACATCCAGTCAAAGCTCTGCTATGGTTTAATTGGCACACCCCACAAATTCTAGGTGTGCAAGTACAGATAGCAAAACTACCTTATCCCAGGAGACTGCATTGGTTATGACAGTCTTGCAGGGCGCTGACATTGAGGTCAACTCATGCAGTAATATTAAACCAATTCACTGACACACATCTGCTACACAGTGCCCTGCAAAAGTTCTAAAAACATTTTGTGGTTGTTTTCTAAACACTCTAGAGAAAAGGTTTAGTCACTAAGTGCAGATTGTGAAGCTAGTAAAAATATACAATGTTGCTGAAAACTTTTGTGCAAACTCAGTGATAGTGATCGTGAGTCAGATAACAGAGCTTCACATGGCAATCTGGCACCACTGAATTGTGCCTGTAATATGATGAAAAGGTATGTACTCAGGTTGCATGAGAGAGTGGCGCTATTTATCATTAGTTTTGGAGAATTAAACTGAGTTAAAAATGATTAATGTTTACACTTGTATTCTGTTGCACATATACTCTGTGTAATAGGGTGTTTCTTATTTAGACCCATCAACATGAGCTGAAGAGCGGGGGATCAGAAATAGTTGTCACCAACAAGAACAAGCGAGACTACATTCAGTAAGTATTTGGACAGTTTGTGAAACATACTTCACCTTAACCCTGTGTTTAGAGGAACTGGAATGTCTGAATTTTGTACTTCACTGAGCTGCTAATTACCTTGCAGCAAGTTGCAACCTTAATGTTGTATGTGTTGTTTGTACTACAAATATTTAATTTTATTTTGCAGTCTTGTAATTCAGTGGAGATTTGTAAGCAGAGTCCAGAAGCAGATGGCTGCCTTTAAAGAGGTATTAATTTCTAAATACTTTCATATTCAGTATTAAGAAAAGCGTTTTGGCACACAGCACCAAGATCCTTAGGCTAGGTTACTCTAAGGCTACATCTGCACTGCATTCCCCTTTCGGAGGAGGAATGCAAATGAGGGAGATCGAAAATGCAAATAAAGCACTGATTTACAAATCTCATGCTTCATTTGCATAATCTCGTGCAGTCATGTTTCCGCAAGCAGCTTTTCCAAGAACAAAAACAGCCATGTAGACAGGGCTCCTTCATGGCAAAGAAACCATTTTCAAAAGAACCCTTCTTCCCATTTTGTTTCAGAAAGAAAGTCTCTTTCAAAAATGTGTTTGTTTTTTTGTTTTAGTCATATGACAGTCTATAAACTATTAGTCCAGTGGTTCCCAAACTGCTTTGTGAACTATTGTAGAACTGTGAAAAACAAGTTGGTCATACAGTGTTTTCGGCAGCTAAACAGCATTACAGGCTAATGAGCAGGTACATATGCACTTGAGCCTTTTTAATCTGGCAGCCTTTGGATATAGGTGAATGCTGGATTATGTTGACAAGTATCAGAGAGGTAGCCGTGTTAGTCTGTAGCTTCGAGAACAACAAGAAGTCTTGTGCCATCTTATAGACTAACACATATTTTGGAGCATAAGCTTCTGTGGACAAAGACCTTGCCTTGTTGACTCAGCACATTCTGTCCTGTTCATTCAATGTAGGTGGGAGGGGGAGGGAAATCTAATGTAATTAGACAAACATAATGAATATGCACGAGGGAGCAAAACTATTAACTCCACAGAAACAGCACTGAGATTTCTGGATTCTGTTCCTGGTTCTGGGGTTTGTGGAGATATAACTCTTAACAGTGTGGGTGTTAAAATATAACTTGTGTTTTTCAGTATTTTTTTTTTGTTTGCTTTAGGGTTTTTTTGAACTAATATCACAAGATCTAATCAAAATCTTTGATGAAAATGAACTAGAGGTAAGTACATCATGGAACAGGAAACAAATTCTGTTGGAACCATGTTTTGTTTTTACATTTTGGTATTTCTCGTTTGTGTAGTTATTAATGTGTGGACTAGGAGATGTGGATGTAGCTGACTGGAAGCTCAATACTAAATACAAAAATGGCTACAGCGTAACTCACCAAGTTATACAGTGGTTTTGGAAGGTAACAAAAAGCTCTAACTTGCTATTTATAAAATATCTACATTTTAAAAACTGTTTCATTAGCTGTGCAACTATATCATGTGGAACATAAAACAAGTAAATATTTGTACATTGTAGCCACAGATAGACCATTAGACCTTGTAATGATACATGTTTAAGAATATAATACAGTATTGATATGTATCCTGTCCAAAAAGCTGTGTAGGCTGCTGGGGTTAAATACATTTAACTATAGTTACTTCTGGTGTAGTTACATTAAAGAGGTATTAAACTCTTGTGTTTAAGGCTATGTCTACACTAGAGCCTAAAGTTGATTTTAAGGGAATTAGGTCAATTTTTATAATGTACCTGTCTTCATGACAAATATCATCATTAGATCGATTTTAAGGGGTCCAAAGGTCAAATTTGTGTACTCCAGCTTTTTCACAAGGAATAATGTCCAAATTTGAATGTATAAGGTCAATTTAATGCTAGTGTAGACACAGCGTTATTTAATCTGATTTTATTGGTCTCCAGAAGTATCCCACAATTCCCCCACTGTGTCCATTCTGACCATTGCTTTCACCTCCACTGCTCTCCAGGTGAGCAGGAAGTAGGAAGCAGGAATCAGCCTGGGCTCTGTGGCTGCCCCCTGCACCACGTGGCTGCCCCCACCAGCAAACAGCTGCTGTGTCAAAATGAAATGAATCAAAATAACACTATCAAAATTAAGCATTTCAGCAATACTAAAGAAAGAACTTTTCAATAGCTTCAAATGGAAACTTTTCACGTTTTCATTTCTGCATTTTATATTTTATCAGGATTGGCCCACTAGCCTTGTAACATTGCGTACCAGGGCAAGCTGTAGAAAAGTGGTGCAAAAATGCATTTGGCAGTTTTTCAGCAGGAGTGGGGAGTGAGAACACCACTCTGGTATGATGACATCAGACATCCACAACCTCTTGAGGTGCATTTTTTCCCATAACACACTGGAACAGAAACCCAGAAGGCAATGGGGGTGCAGGAACTGTGGGATAGGTACCCAGAACGCACTGCTGACACAGTTGAACTTAAAACATAATGGAGACACATGCTGTGTCAACTTTCTAAATGTGTAGACGCTCACCCTCAACTTCATAAAACAAGTGGTATAAGGTTGACTTTAATAAATTCATCTTTATTCCTTGTGTAGACATAGTCTAAGTTTCAGGAATCTGGCTTCTTTCTGTAACATCTGCACACTTCAAAGAAAATTTGGGAGGGGAGCATTTTAACTGTCTTCTAAGTCGGTAACCCTACTCTTACTGTGCTACTAAATAATTGAAGATGAAAAAAGATTGAACAAAAATATGTAGACTTTTTGACTTTTTTAACAGCATGCAGAGAAATAAGCTGTATTTATTAAAAATAATGAGAATTGGGCTACTTTTAAGGTGTAGAAAAACAGCAGAGTATATCACATAAAATTGCTAATAGTTGAAAGGGTTTCATTTTTCAGTACTGCACTAAGTCTTTAAATATATATGCCCTCTACAGGCAGTGTTAATGATGGATTCAGAGAAGCGAATAAGATTACTTCAGTTTGTCACAGGCACATCCCGTGTCCCTATGAATGGATTTGCTGAGTTGTATGGTGAGTTGTGATGGTGCCATTCCCCCAAATTGTTAATTGGGCTAATCATCTTAAACAGCCTTCTTGTCAGACTGTTATGATTCATTATTTGACTTGAACCACATTCCTGTTACATAAAAGTTGAACCTCTCTATCTGGCACCCTCATTCAGCGCCAATCAGGTCCTCAGAGAATTTGGTGAGCCATGGGAGGTCAAGATTGTCTAGCAGCATTAGCAACACTTCCACTGCTTGCTGGGCTCTTACAAGATAAGTGGGGTAAATTAGAGCTAAATAACAGTACAGAACACAGAGCCAGGACTGGTGGCTATAAACAAACTTTATGGGATTATGGGAAACTCGGCCACACCTATGATAAATGGTTGTCCAGCTAACTAAAATCATGCCAGATTACAAATGCTGCCAGACAGGAGTTCCAGACTAGGAAGGTTCAGCCTGTATCAGTTTTTAAAAATTAAATTGAGTGTTTAAACAATTAAGTAGCCATTTGTAACTAGTTAGAAGTCTCATTTAATCACATATGGTATAGATTTACTAACATACGTATTAGTGTGAAAGACGTTATTTGTAGAATATTTATCTGTCAACTACTACCAGTATAAATATGTGCCACTAGACTTCAGTATTGGTTTAAAAATCTCTTGCGATATTTATGTATCTAGCAATCATTGGAACATCCGCACATTGCCTTTTGATTCATGTACACAACGTGCTCTGATATCAGTTCTACTGCAAAACAAGACCAATATGTTGAATAGACTTAGATAGCCAAAAAAAAAAAAAAGTGAGTGAGTGAGAATCACAGAATGGAATGGATCTCAAAGATTTTTTTTTCTTCCTGTAGGTTCAAATGGACCACAGTTATTTACAGTTGAACAATGGGGAACCCCTGAAAAACTGCCACGAGCTCATACTTGGTAAATACTCTCTTAAATGATGTAGCTTTTCATATGTTAAGTACCTTTGCTCAAAAAAAAATTTTTTTTTTCCCCAGCTTTAACCGTTTGGATTTGCCTCCATATGAGTCATTTGAAGATTTATGGGACAAACTTCTCATAGCAATTGAAAATACTCAGGGTTTTGATGGGGTTGATTAGGCCACAGAATTGAACATGCTGTGTTGTTCCAGTGCTGCAGTTTCTTTTTAATGGTTTACAAACAGTTTAAATGTTTCCAGGGAAGTACTGATGCGTTCAGTTATTTGGCTATAACTTTCATAGTATAAATTCATAAAACAAGTGTGAAAAATTCACTAACAAATATATTTTGCCATTTTTGGTTATGCACATTAACCCCATCTATGTGTCAGAGAGTAAAATGTCTTTCAACAATTACCTCTTTTACAGTATTTGCCACATTGTCCTACATTAAACTACTGAAAGTAAAACTGTGAAACATTTGCAGAATGTAAATTTGAAACATTGCTGCTCTTTTTAAGAGTAACTGAAATGGTTAAACAGTTTGAGCAAACTTAGTATAATGTCTTGCTTCAGGCTGTTTGACAGATCTGCCCAAAGCACCTTATTGTTCAGTATATTGGGTAAATCATTGGGAAGTATTTGCATTTCTTACTCAAATCATCTTGCCCAATATTAACATATATAAGGCTTTTTTCGGAATTCTTTTTCTGCCTTGCTTTTGTTAAAATGCAATTTGACAAAATTGGGAACTTCTGTAAGAGCCACTTGTAGCATATTTCTGAATTTAAGAAATTACATTTTTGTCTCAATTCATATGATAGTGTTGGCTTAAGTTTTCATCACATTTTGATAGATTTTTAACAAGGGATAATATTTTCAGTTCAGCCTTTTGCAACAAAATAAATCTTAAAGCAGAATTTATATGAATACCACAGAGTATTAGCTAAAACTAACAGTTAAATGCCTTTCTTATCCATTCTTGCAGTATTGCACAACAAAACAGTAAGGATGTGTTTACAGAGTTTTATGGGCCAAATTCTGCCATGTGATATGTGCAAACTTCACGTACATCAGTGGAAGTTATGCATATGACTACAGGGGCAGAATTTGGCCCTATAATATGTTTACAGGTTATGCTAGTTTCTATAGCTGCAATTTTATATTTTTTATTTCTTCTTTGTTAGTCTAAAAACCAAATTTGTTAATATGGTATAACCAAAGTTATAGCCAATAATGTGTAACTTATTGTAGATCAGCTCCTCTTATAAAGTTGGATTAATGTGTTTTATACATGGGGATATTTTCATATGCATGTCAGCACTGGTTATTTTGGCAAGTGCTGGTTAAAATGGTTTTCTAAACTGAATTCTGAAATGTGTATAGGTTTACATGCCTGGCTAGCTTTAATTTCAACATTTTGTTAATGAATATGATCTCTGAGTAAATTACAGTAACATTTTTTATTGTCAGCGTGTTTTAAATATGCAAAAACAAAGTGTAGGTTATCTCTATAAATACATGTAAATTGTGTAACAAATGTAATAGGTCTTAAGGGGTACTTCATTTTATTCTTTAAGTTGATCTTTAATGCTGAGTATTACATGTAAATAAAAGTAACTTATACAAAATTCTGATAATCTAGATGCAGTTTTGTAAAACTTGGAATGGTATATCAGTAAATATGTATAGATTTGAATGTAGTAGTATTGTTGCATACTTTAAAATATTCATAAATAATCCTAAAGCAGTAAATAAAAAATATTTGAATAAAGTGAGTCATTGAATTGAAATTCAAGTCCAGAAGCTTAGAGAAGTCACTTCAGACTTATTAATGGATTGAAAAGACACTAGAGGAGACTTGTCGAATCACTGCTTTCAAATGCTTTGACTGTCCTTCCCCCATCTCCAAGATGTGCACAAATAATGTGGCTGGATTTTTAAAAAGTCTAGGTAAATTTCATTAAGTGCATGAGTAGGTAGGAAACCATTACACGCACATGAAACTGTGGTTCCATTGTAGTCAGCTGGAATTTTGCCACTGACTTAAGTTGTTTAAAATCCTGGTTCCATTGATCTTAGAAAGGTACTGGGCTGAACAGACCAAAGATCCAACCTGATGTGGCAATTTCTGATGACATAGAAGAACATAGTCTGTTTTGAGCTTCAACAAAGTTTTAAGCAGAGGTGGGGAAAGTACCCAAAAAGTTACTTGAGTAAAAGTGCTGCTTCTGGGGGGTAACTAAGTGCAAGTTACCAGTGTCCCTCTGAAAAACCACTTGAGTAAAAGTGCATAAACGCATAAATACATATGACATATTTACTGAAGTCAAGTACCCAGAAGTGACAGCAGCTGCACTTTTACTTAAGTAACGTTTTGGGTATTTTTCCACCTCTCGTTTTAACACCAACTATGGCAGCTGTAGTGACATTCAGGGAGCACAATAGACTTGCTGACCCCCTGGGCAAGTAGCCCGCAGCAGCACTCCCTCCAGCCCACCCAGGAGCCCCATGCCCCACAGAGAGCCCCTCCCCCTTTGAGCTGGTAGAGGGCTCCTAGGAGATCAGACAAAGATGAAAAAAGAGGTCCCCTTATGGACTGAGGCCAAGATGAAAGACCTGCTGGGACTGTGGGGATATGCGGAGGTTTTCCTCCACACCAGCAGCTGGTGCCAGAACACCATGGCTTTCAATCAGCTGTCCACTGGCCTGAGCACCCAGAGGCATCCCAGCTCCACTCCAGATCAAGTATAGCTGAAATTGAAACAACTGTGTCAGGCCTATTGCCATGCCTGGGATGTGGCATGCTGCTCGGGAGCAGCACCTACCAGCTGCCCCTTCTTCAAGGAGCTCGACCACCTCCTCAGGCCAAAGGAGGTAGCCCCCCTGCTAGTGGTGCTGGTCATGGTGGGGCTAGAGTCTGAGACCGAGACAGAGGCCGAGGACCAGTCAGGATGCTTGGGCAGGACTCCCACCAAGTACCAGGAGCCAGAGCCCATGTTAGAGCCCCTGGTCATCACCATCCCTCTGGGTCCTCCAACCAGGCCGCCTCCTCCTCCCAGGCCTCCCCTGAATTCCTCAAGGGACCCTCTGGTAAGTACCCAGTGTTTTGGACACCCCGAGGCACGGGGAGTCAAAAACCACACCCACCACAGCAGGCAGTGGGCCGGCCACGTGGCCACCAGCCCCACTCCAGACAAACCCTATACAGCCATGTCCCTCAAGCCACAGAGAGGGCCACATGCAGGCACTCAGCACCCACTCTCATGGACAGCACCACAAGCCACACACCTGGGTGGGGCGAGCAAATTGCACCCGGCACATGCCCCAGCCACATGGGGACGCCTGGTGCCTTGCATCTCCCAGGGCCAGGGGACAGCGGGGTGGAGGGAGGGGCTGGCCAAACAGGTTGGAGGGGCAGAGCCATCAGGGACAAGTTGTGGGAATAATGGGTCATCCCTTTCTCCCCTTCTGTCTCCACAGCTCCTCTGTATGAGGGCTGAGCAAGCCCTGTCCAGAGGCAGGGGAGCCCTGCACCAACAGCCAAGGGAGCTGGGGCACTCCCACTTCTGTGGGTCCATGGTGGGAGGCCACACTGCCGCCCCCATGAAGATGAGACCACCACGGCCCTCAAATCCACCTGGCAAGAGTTAAATGCAGGGGTGGCTGGCAATGGAGTGGAAGGCCTCAAGGTGAAGCGTCAGGCACCCTTGATACCCTCACCTGGGCCATCCTGCCCACCTGCTCTGGACCCCTGCCCCCTCACCACACACTCCCGCATCTGCACCCTGCTCCTGACCGGCGTCCCCTAAGCTGCCTGTCTGGAACTCAGCCAGTTGCTCATGGTCTGTATGGGCTGTAGCAAGCCAGCCTTCCTGCCCCCACCCAAGGCCTCTGCCTGTCCACGTGCCCTTGTCTTGCTGTAGTCTCAGCCCTGTTCCAGCACTGATGAGGACCCCAGATGTGGGACAATAGGGGCTCATGCGGCCAGCGTGCAGCTCAGTTCCCCACTCCCACCCCAGGACCCCACCTTGTATATAGTTCCCTTTTGGTCCCCCCGCTGTAAATAGTTCCTATTTCATCTTTTCATTATGACAGTTCTGATATTTAGTTTAGTGTTTATTGCTCACCACTCTGGTGTCTCTTGAGAGGTGGGTATGCGGGGGATGTCATGGTGGGGGAGCAGCGCGGGGGAAACCATGGGAGGATGTCATGGGGAGGATCACTGGGACCCCCTTGCAAAGACCTCCTGGAGGGCTTCCCTGACTCTCATCCCCTCCTGGTGTGCCTGGCAGCACAGCAGCAGCCAGCTGCTTAGCTGGGGCTGGCCTTGGTAGCCCACCCCTGCAAAAAAGGGCTTATGTGAGTTCTCCATGATATTGTGGAGAGTGCAGCATGCCCTCATCATCGTGCCCCCCCCCACCTCTCAGTTGCTTCTCCCTGCACTGTTGGTTGCTGGAGCTTAACTCTTGTTGAGAGTTCGCTGGTAGCCTTTATTGTTTTAATTAGTTGTAAATAGTTTAGTTAGTTATCTTTGTAGGTAAATAGTGCCTTTTTAGCACCTGGTAAGCCAAGGTGGGTCTTTAACCCCCTCGGCACCAGGGGATGCCTGGATCCCCGGGGTTTAAAAACTGTTCAAGATGTGGCAAACGTATGGCCAAAAGCAACCCGCATAAGGAGTGTTTTGGGTTGCCTCGGTGAGACTCATCTCTGGGAGCGCTGCTCTATCTGCAAGGTCTTCAAGCCCAGGACTTTAAAAGATAGAGCGCAAAGGCTGAAAGTCCTTCTGATGGAGTCAGCCTTGCGCCCGGACAGTTCCTCAGCGGGAATGCAGAACACCACATCTTTAGTGCAGAGCACTCCGGCACTGTCGCTGCCATCAGGGGGCTCTCGGTGCTGCGAGCAGGACTCGGCGCCTAGCGCCTCCCGGCACCATAAGAGACACTGGCACCGACGGCAGCGTCAGCACCGAGACAGTTAGAGGCGACCCAGGCATGGGAGCCGCCCCTACAGGCATCGGGAACTGTGGTGCAGTGAGCACCGGCACCGACAGAACCAGTGCTGTCCCAGGTGCAGCACCATACCAGAGACTGCTAGGGGCCCTCCACCCCAGGCTCTGAGCCGTGGCACCACAAACTATGGCAGCGGGGACTCAAGTAGAAGTGCCAGAACCCTTTGCACCGGCGGGCTTGGAGGGTATATTGACCTCATCTTTGTCCTCTCCAGATGAGGCATTAGCTGGATCCTCAGCATCCCCAGTACTGGAGGACGGAGGCGCGTACCAGCAGCTATTGAGGAGGGTCACCCAGCGTCTGCAGGTACAGGTGGAAGAGGTCAGGGATGAAAAAGACCCTGTTACAAGCATCCTCTCAACATCTGGGCTGTCCAGGGTGGCATTGCCCATTATAAAGACAATTGCCAACACAGCCAAGACAATGTGGCAAACCCCGGCCTCAGCCTTGCCCACGGCAAGGAAAAATGAACGCCGATATTTTGTCCCAGCACAGGGAAATGAACATCTGTTCACACATCCTCCCCCTGACTCCCTTGTCGTGGATGCTGTGAACAATAGGGAGAGATGGGGTTCAACGGCTCTCCCCCAAAAACAGACGCCAAAAGACTAGACCTGTATGGTAGAAAAGTGTACTCCACAGGTGGTCTACAGTTGAGAATTGCTAACCAGCAGGCCGTGGTTAGTAGGTATGCATACAATACGGCCAGCTCCACGTACCGTTTTGCCGAACTGCTCCCACCGGCCTCCTCACCAGAATTTACAGCCCTAGTAGTGGAGCAGAGACTCATATCCAGAGCAGCACTGCAGGCCGCCCTAGATGCAGCAGATGCAGCCGCTAGGGTCATGGCCTCGGGTATAGCCATGAGAAGGGGAGCATGGTTTCAGGACTCTCACAGGAGGTGCAGCAGTCCATTCAAGACCTCCCTTTTGAGGGTCCCTCCTTATTCTCAGAGAAAACTGATGAGACTTCATAGTATGAAGGACTCTTGGACCATGCTACACTCACTGGGTCTATACACACGGTCGACCCAGAGAAGGCATTTTAACCTGAGGCCCCAATTCAGACAGTTCCCCCACCAACAACAACGGGAAGGGAACAGGAGAAGGGGCCGTCATAATAGGAGGCATCAGGGTCGCCAGACACAGGACCAGGGCCACCCTAAAACCCCTCCCGGGCCCAGACACCAATTTTGACGGGGCGGTCGGGAGCAATGCACCAACCACTCCCATAGTTCCAGCCCAGTGTTTATTTTCACTCCGCCTATCCCCATTCTACCATGCATGGTGCAGCATAACTTTGGACCAGGGGGTCCTGCGCACGGTAGAAAAGTGATATGCTATCCAATTTTCTTCTTACCCCACTTCATAACCCCCTTCCCTGTCCCTCTTCAGGGACCCCTCTCACAAGATGGCTCTCAGACAAGAGGTAGGAACCCTCCTCCGAAAGGGGGTTATATAGAGGAAGTTCCCCAGGAATTCTGGGGACAGGGATTCCATTCCTGCTATTTCCTAATTCCGAAAGTGAAAGCGGGGCTGAGGCCAATCTTGGACCTATGAAATTAACAAATTTGTAAAAAAGATAAAGTTTCGTATGATATCCCTGGGCATAATTATCCCAATGCTGGAACGAGGGGATTGGTTTGCCGCTCTCAACTTACAGGACGCGTATTTCAATATAGCAATTCACCAACCTCTCAGGGGGTTCCTCAGATTTGGGCTAGGGAAGGAACATCATCAATGTCTAGAGGCCCTCACGCTTTGGGATTTCTGCATCCAGCACCAGATTCTTCTGAAGGCATTCTACCTGCCTGGGATTCACAACTCTCTGGCGGACCACCTCAGCAGGTCCTTCATGGACCACGAGGGGTCATTACGCACAGAAGTACTGAATTCAGTTACCCAGAGGTGGGGACGTCCCCAGGTAGACCTCTTCGCCACTCATCTCAATGCGAAGGGCAGGACGTTCTGCTCTTACCAGAACCAAAATCCAGGTTCTTGGGCAGATGCCTTCAGCATCCGTTGGTTGGACCCATTGCTGTACGCGTTTCCACCGATAGCACTCATCCACCGAACGCTGTTGAAAATTCGGTTGGACTGAGCATCAGTAATCCTGGTGGCCCCAGCCTGGGCTCGACAACATTGGTACGCAGCCCTCTTGGAGATGTCCACTCACGCCCCAGAGATGCTTCCGCTGCACCCAGACCTGCTGACACAGGAGGAAGGGAGACTGGGGCACCCCAATCTCCAAGCGCTGCATCTCACAACATGGAGGCTCCATGGCTGAGACCGGTTGAGCTGGCCTGCTCCGAACCTGTCAGGGAAGTATTGCTGAACAGCAGGAAACCCTCTACAAGGGTAGCATATGTAGCCAAATGGAAACGATTTACCATTTGGGCAACCCAAAAGGGGATGTCCCTGGAAGAGGCCCCAGTACCAAATGTCCTAGATTACTTGCTGGCTCTGAGCCAGACGGGGCTGTCAGTATCCTCCCTAAAGGTACACCTGGCAGCCATTTCAGTGTTTCACACGGGACGGGAGGTTCTCGGTCTTCTTAGACCCAGTGGTAAAAAGGTTTATGAAGGGAATGGAAAGAGTCAAACCACAGGTTCAGCGCCCGCCCCCCCCACCAACATGGGACCTTAATTTGGTTTTGTCTAAGCAGATGGCTCACCCTTTTGAACCTCTCGCCTCTTGTACTATATTGTTCCTTACCTACAAGGTGGCATTGCTGGTGGCCATTACCTCAACCAGAAGGGTGTCAGAGCTCAGGGCCCTGATGGTGGACCCAATTTATACGATGTTCCACAAAGACAAGTTTAGACTAAGACCCCACCTGGCATTTCTGCCTAAGGTGGTCTCCCCTTTCCATATTAACCAAGACATCACCTTACTGGTGTTTTACCCAAAGCCCTGTGCCTCCCCTAGGGAACAGAGTCTACACACCTTGGATGTCCGGAGGGCACTGGCCTTCTATGTGGACAGGACCAAACCCATCTGGAAGTTGCAGCAGCTGTTCGTTGCAGTGGCAGACAGGATGAAGGGGCAAATCTCGTGGATAGTAGCCTGTATCAGTGAGTGTTACAAACTGGCGGGGGTTCCCCCTCCGCCGATCAGGGCGCACTCCACAAGGGCACAGGTGTCCTCTGTGGTGTTCTTGGACCAAGTCCCTATCCAAGACAACTGCAGAGCGGCCACTTGGTCCTCCATTCCCACGTTTGCAGCGCATTATGCAGTTAGGCAGCACACATGGGAAGATGCTGCAGTGGGCAGGGCTGTCCTGCACTCCTTTCGGGGCTCTGACCCCGCCTCCTAGGCATTGGTTTGCATTCACCCAAATTGGAATGCACATGAGCAATCACTTGAAGAAGAAGAAGAAAAGACCTGTTCTGTAACTGGTGTTCTTCAAGATGTGTTGCTCATGTCCATTCCAAAACCCTCCCGCCTTCCCCTCTGTCAGAGTAGCCTGCAAGAAGGAACTGAGCGGGGGGCAGGGCGGGCGGTGCATCTATGGGTGGCCATACAGGCGCCACTCCAGGGGGCGCCGCACTGACCCTAAGGCTACAGGCTAGGGCAAAAAGCTTCCAGCAACTGGTCATCCTCTTGGCGCACACCCCAAATTGGAATGGACATGAGCAACACATCTCGAAGAACACCAGCTGCGGAACAGGTAACTGTCTTTTCTTCCTGCCCAGAAATTAGTTGATACATTTCAGACACAGCAGATGCTTTCTGCATATGTCTTGAGCAGTTGATTCTCAACAAGGGGTATATGTGCACCTGGGGCATATAGAGGTATTCTATTGGTTACCCCTGCTCATCTCTCTATTTGCCTAGTTGTGCAACAGGCTGCTTAAAAAGTACTAGCCAAGTTCGTACAAGCTAAAATGTCATACAATTTGTTTATACTGATTAATGTATTATACAATGAAATGTGAGCACAAGCTTTATATTCCAGTTGATTTTATTTCATAAATATAATGTAACAATGAGAAAATAAGCAATTTTTCAGTAATAGTGTGCTATGACACTTCTGTATTTGTCTGATTTTTGTAAGCAAGCAGTTTTTAAATGGTGTCAAATTTTGAAGTATGCAAGACAAATCAGATTCTTGAAAGGTTGAGAGCTGCTGATGCAGGCAGACTGCATTTATACAGAAGCTTTGCTAGGGCAGGAGTTTATTTAGTGATAGTTTTGCAGGCAAGAAAGTAGAAAAGCTTATTCTAGCCTAGAATCCCAAAATGGGATTTTTCCTGCAACCCCTCTGTAACCCCTCTGTAACAATCACTCTGCATCCCCTGAACTGTGATAGAGGCAGTATTGTGCATGGAGCCAGGACTAACTCTTGTTGGCTATGGCAGTTAAGAGATCTCTGCTATTAAGAAGCTCCCATTCATGTGTCTGTAATTGACTGTCCAAGCCATGCATTTTTAGTCCGTTTCACATCTGTGTCCATCAGCCTCATTAGGTTCCCAAAAGGTGCTGGGGTTCCAAGCCAAAAATGCAAACAGGAATGTTTTCTCCTGCTAATTGAGACGTTCACCAGGATGATTGTTGTTTAAATGACTGAAGTGTGTTACATTGTCTTTCAGTCTTTGCAGCCATCACACACTTTGATGGCTGGCATTTCACACAGGAAAGTTTTGAATGTATAGAGGTGTGTTTCACACTGGCAGAGGCCAGCACCCTCTGAGAGGAAGAACACTAGGCTGACCTGCTGCTACAGTACAACAGGCAAGCACCCTGCTGCTGCAATTCCTGACTAGTTCCAGCTTCCAGAGGTACATGAGACTGCAGTACTATGCAATAAGTGAGGGGTGAGCAAACTATTTATGGTGAGCCCCACTTTTTGCTCCCCCAACCTGTCTAATGTAATCCAAACCAGTGGAAATGTCTGTTCTGTTCATACGTACATAATCTTCATAGACTTTGACAACGTTGAGAGAGATTTTGTGGAAACTGCTGCAACACCATGGCATCCCATCCAAAATTGTTAACTTGATCTGTTCAATTTACAATCCCTCACTGTGCCAAGTTGTTCATAATGGCATCTTACTCTCGACAGAGGAAAGAGTCAAACACTTTGTCAGAAGTGCAACAAGGGTGCCTGTTGTCACCTTTCCTGTTCTGGAACTCAGTGGACTAGATTATGAGCAGGACAAGAGGGCCATCAACAGGGCATTCAGTGGACGATTTTGCTGATGTCGCTCTCCTTTCACACCCACGTGAAAGCATGGAGGAAAAGGTTACAACACTAGACAAAACTGCCTCAGTGACTGGACTGAGCATTAATAAGGGAAAGACCAAGACAATGGGGATCAACAATTCCAACAGCACCACCATCACACTGGGAGGGGATGAGCTGGGAGACATGGAGCCGTTCATCTACTTGGGGATTGTAGGCAGAGACCGAGCAACAGACAAGGATATCAATGCCAGGACAGGGAAAGCAACAGCTTCATTCAAGACTCTTCATCCCATATGGAGTTCTCAAATAGCTTCTGTGAAGATGAAACTGCAGATCTTCAACAAATGTGAAGAGTGTGCTCTTGTATGGATGTGAGACCTGGCATATTAAAAAGTCTTCAAATCACAAGCTGCAGACATTCATAAAGAGATGCCTGAGGTACATCCATCACATCAAATGGCAAGACTTTGTCACAAATGGGGAGCTTTGGAGCAGAGCAGGACAAGAACCACTTTGATGCTCAAATCAAGAGATGAAAGTAGCGATGGCTAGGCCACACTCTCCGAGAACCACCATCTGGCATAGTCCATTGCAGTCAGATGCTATTATTGGTGTGGTGCTCTAGCATGTGTTCTGATCCCTTCTGTTAACTTTTGGCTGCGTGCATGTGCTCCCTTTGGAATGCAATGCAGGGCCCGCAGTTAGCCCACACTGCAGACTTCTGAGGGCCCCCAAAACCACAAATCAGGTAAGGTACGAAGGCATTAGAACCAGGTTTATTGTCAAATGACACATGGGTTCCAACACCCTCGATATCTAGTTTAGATGTCAACAGTTTTACATTTGGTACATGTGTATGCTCCGAAAATGGACACAAACCTGATAAGCGGATAGGGTGTTTTGCTCTCCCTTTAGCTGGTCAACACTGCCATTCTGAGTGATGCTTTTGGGATACACAGGTACAAACAAATCTCTCTTACAAATTCCAGGTGCAACCCCTTAAACAAATGAGATTACCACCACTTGATGTAGTTAGATATCACCCCTTACCTTGTAGATGGTGGCACCATCCAAACAACACTCCATCATGCTGTCATCCCAGCCCTGTGCTGAGCCTGGATCAGTATGTCCCATTATCTCTGGAACTACACAAGATGTTTTACCACCAGGTATGTGTAGTTTTGCAATATCAGCCCTGTTTTTGCCAAATTCTTGTGAGCAGGACTTGCCTTTAGTTTATAGCCTTAGTTTTGCTTTGTTAGCAAAGTTAACCCTATATTGTTCAGGCCCTCTCATTACTAAATCCATCAAGCTGTCATATGGAACCCACAAGGAAAATGCAAAAGAGGAAGACCTCGGACAATATGGAGAAGATCTACTGAGACTGAAGGACGACTACTAGGGTACTTCTGGAATCAGCTAGAAGTTTTGTCTCGAGATAGTGAAATGGAGGAGAATTGTATTTGACCTGTGCTCCGCTTAGAGTACAAGGGTTTAAGTCAAGTTATATGAGAGAAAAAAATCCTTTTGGCATGTGTCAGAAAATACGTAGAATATAAAAACTTTATTAATCAATACTTAAATGTGAACACACAGAGAAAAACAGGAACATTTCAACATTTTAATGAGATTAGCCTGAGAGCCAGCAGCCAATCATGCTGTGCGCCCCCCCTTATGAAATGTCAAGGCCCCTGGGGGGCCTGCCACCCACTTTGTGAACCTCTGACATAGACAACATTGTGGAAGTTCTCACCAGCTGATAGGTTTTGACATCACTGCTAAATAAGGTGGCTGTTTTTGGCATAGTTACACTCTTTATCACCTAAAAAGAGGTTACTTTTAGTTAGAAATACTCCTGCAGAACATCACAGCCTTTTGGAGAGTCAGTACAATCAGGAGGCACTTGAAGCAGTGCCATTTCTCACTGTCTTCTAGTCAGCTTTAAGTCCTACTGAAATATACTAAGGTATTAAAAACAAAAACCCTGGGAAATGTACACAAAGATGGTTGTATGACAGGTAAGGACACAACCCAAAAATTTAACAAATAAGTTGGGGATAAGAATTTTGCTCTTTCCCATCTAAATATTACTTAGTGCTGTCAATGTGCTCTATCATTCCTTAAGGTATTCATGTCCATCGCTGAAAGCTACTGGAAAAAAAAAAGTATGCACCCCCACTGCATCACTTGCTCTAAAACTCAACATAAACCAAAGCAAAGTTAAAACAGAATAACTCCCAATGTGACAGCTGGAAGTATATGAGGCCACGGTTAGTCTCTTACAGTGTGAGCTCAAATGGAGCAAGCAAATCACTAAAGAAACAACTCACCTCCTTGGAAAAACTGACTCAGGCCTAAGACGTAAAGAAGCTGTAGTGTAGGGGAGAGTAGGGCTGCTGCTAAGTACCACTGGGTAGGCTCTCAATCTTGGCCACTCTGCTCTTATTGTACCTAACACCACCAATATGAATACTTGGTTTGGACAATACCAGGGGCTTATGTTCATGTTCAAACAGGGCATCTGCCTCCTCTGAGACCCATGTGTAGAGTAGATGTCATTGTAGTTAAGGCTTTACCCTCTGGAAAAAATAGTCTGAATTTTTTTGGTAGTGGCTCAGTTTTTCTTCTTCTGCAGCATGCTCCTTACCCAGCAGTTTGTATGTCCCCTGCTCCCCTGGATCAAACATTCTATGTTTCTCTAATGATCAAGCTCACAAGCTTGCAGTTAATGTTCTATAACTATGTGAAGTAATGGCATAAGAGAACCTCCACTATCTCACAAGAGCCAGCAGAGGGCACTATAAACTAGGTTTCAGAATTTCTAGAGCGGAAGAAACAAAGACTGCGAATGGCTGGCTAAATCCAGAAGCAGCTTCCCCTCCCTTGGTGTTCACACCTCCAGATCAACTGCTGGTAGTAAGCCTCACCCTTGCTGACTGAGCTAACCTTGTTATCCCCACCCTTGCTCTGGCTTATTTATACCTGGCCCTGCAGATTTCCAAGACCAGCATCTGATGAAGTGAGTCTGTGCTCACGAAAGCTCATGCTCAAAACTCTTCTGTTAGTCTATAAGGTGTCACAGGGCCCTTAGTTGCTGTTAGAGCTGAAGAAGTGGGTCTCTCCCATGAGAGCTCATCACCTTAAAAATCACTTTTATTAGTCTTTAAAGTGCTACATGACTCCTCCTTTTTTGTTTTGTGGCGATACAGATGAACCCAGCCACCTCTCTGAAGCTTTATATACATTCATGGATTAAATAATGGAAGAAACCTTGAGACGACATCAAGTCCAGTCCCTTGCACTCATGGCAGTAGTATCTAGACCATACTTGACAAGTGTTTGCCTAACTTACTCTTAAATCTCCAATCATGGAGATTCCACAACCTCCCTAGACAGTTTGTTCTGGTGCTTAACCACCATAATAGTTAAATTTTTCCTGAGGTCCGACCTAAACCTCCCTCACTGCAATCTAAGCTCATTGCCTCTTGTCCTATCGTTAGAGAGAGAGTAATTTTTCTTTTTCCTTGTAACAACCTTTTAGGTACTTGAAAGCTCTTATCGTATCCTCTGTCTTCTCTCTTTTCCAGACTAAACAAAACCAGTTCTTTCAATCTAGCCTCATAGGTCATGTTTTCTAGACCTTTAATATTTTTTGTTGCTCTTCTCTGGACCTTCTCCAATTTCTCCACGTATTTCCTGAAATGTGGCACCCAGAACTGGATGCAGTATTCTAGTTGAGGCTGAATCAGCACTTAACGCATCCCAGAGTGATGATCGCTTTTTTTTTTTTTTTTTTTTTTTTTGCAACAACGTTGCACTGTTGCTTCATATTTAGCTGATAGGCCACTATAGCCGTGTCTACACGTGCACACTACTTTGAAGTAGTGGCACTAACTTCGAAATAGCTCCCGTCATGGCTACATGTGCTAGGCGCTATTTTGATGTTAACTTCAACGTTAGGCGGCGAGACGTGGAAGCCGCTAACCCCATGAGGGGATGGGAATAGCGCCCTACTTCGAAGTTGAACGTCGAAGTAGGGCCCGTGTAGTCGTTGCGCGTCCCGCAACATCGAAATTGCGGGGTCCGCCATGGCGGCCATCAGCTGAGGGGTTGAGAGACGGTCTCTCTCCAGCCCCTGCGGGGTTCTATGGTCACCGTGTGCAGCAGCCCTTAGCTCAGGGCTTCTGGCTGCTGCTGCTGCAGCTGGGGATCCATGCTGCATGCACAGGGTCTGCAACCAGTTGTCAGCTCTGTGGATCTTGTGTTGTTTAGTGCAACTGTGTCTGGGAGGGGCCCTTTAAGGGAGCGGCTTGCTGTTGAGTCCGCCCTGTGACCCTGTCTGCAGCTGTGCCTGGCACCCTTATTTCAATGTGTGCTACTTTGGCGTGTAGACGTTCCCTCGCAGCGCTTATTTCGATGTGGTGCTGCACAACGTCGATGTTGAACATCGACGTTGCCAGCCCTGGAGGACGTGTAGACGTTATTCATCGAAATAGGCTACTTCAATGTAGGCTTCACGTGTAGACGTAGCCTATGATTCCTAGATCCTTTTTTTCAGTACTCCTTCCTTGACAGTCATTTTCCATTTTATATATGTTAAACTGATTGGTTCTTCCTAAATGGACTACTTTGCATTTATCCTTATTGAATTTTATCCTATTTATTTTAGATCATTTCTCCAATTTATCCTGATCATTTTAAACTATAATTCTATTTTCTAAAGCACTCGCCACCCCTCAGAGTTTGATATCATCTGCCAACTTTATAAGCATAATCTCTATGCCATAATCTAAGGGTATATTCCAGAAGAGAGATTCCAGAATAGTTGAAATAATGCTGCTACACACAAAATGCATTTTGAAATAGCATTTAGCTATTTCAAAATACAGCATCTACAGACATAGCCCATTTTCAAGTAGAGCCCCTGTCTTCAAAACTAGCAAGAGAACTAGCTTCAAAGCTACCAAGTGAATTAATTTCTACCATACGCAGGGAGCTAGCATGAGAACTGACCTACCTTCAAAGCTAGCAAGATTACTAGCTTCAAATCTTGAGGGAAATGTCTTCAAAGCTAGTGAGAGAACCGGCTTCAAACAGGCAGGATGCTTGCAAGAGAACTGACCTACCTTCACTGTTAGCAAGAAAACTAGCTTCAAACAAAGGCAGGGACTACTGTGATAATTGTCCTAGCTTCAAAGCTAGCAAGAGAACTAATTTACAACGTGGGCAGGAAGATAGCATAAGAACTAAGATACCTTCAAAGCTAGTGAGAGAACCAACTTTAAAGCTAGCACAAGAGCAAGTCAGCAAGAGAACTAGCTTCAAACATAGGCAGAAAGGTAGAGTGAGAACTGACCTAGTTTCAAAGCCAGCAAGAGCACTAGCTTCAAACATGAAGGCCACATATACACTAGCAATTCCTTTAGAAAAAATTTTTTTGAAAGAAAGGGCTCTTTTGAAACATCCCATGGTGCCTACACACAACATGAGTTCTTTCTAAATCAATTTTGAAAGGCTCCTTGCAAAAGTGCTCTTCCACTTCCTTTTCAGGAAAAGCATCTTCTTTCGAAATACATTTTTGAAAAAAAATGTGTGTAGACGATCTGTGGGCTGCTCTTTCAAAAGCACAGTCCTCCACGGTACCAGTCATCTGGTGCCCAGAGATACCCTGGCCAGCATGACTGGCACTCTGTGCTCCCTGCATCCAGCAATGTTTAAAGATGCAGGGATCCAGAAACCTTCTGGCAGAAAGCTGAGAGTGTGTGAGCAGCACCGTGGGCATGAGCCTGCATCAGCATACCCACTCTCACCCAGTCTGCAGCCACCCAAGCCACACGAATGCCAGCAGTGAGGAGCCCGCCCAGAGCACAAAGAAGCAGGCCTTGTCATGGTTAGAGCCAGAGGTGCAAGACCTCCTTGACCTCTGTGGAGACAAAGAGGTTCTGCTGCAGACCGCCAGCAAGCACTGCAGTACCACAGCATTCACCTAGCTGTCTGCTGCGATGACGACCTGGGAGCGCGCGCGCATCTCTGTGGACCGGGTCAGGTTGAAGGTTAAAGAAATGCTGCAGGCCTACATAAAGGCCAGAGATACCCACCAGCTGCCCCCACTGTGAGGAGCTTGATCACTTCCTTGGGGCTAAAGAAGCCAGTCCCAGTACTGAACACCCTGGTGCCTGAGCCAAGACTGACCGGGACCCTTGGGCTGGACAGCCCCCCCAGGATGAGGAGTCAGAGGTAACCTCCAAAGACAATGGGCCCACAGACAGGATGCTCATGATCTCCCTCCTGTACAGGTCATCAAGCCTGGAACCCTCCACCCTCAGATAGGTATTGGTTGTATCACACACCCTGGGGCATGGGGAGGGGAGAACCATGTAAACAGCTGCACTCAGCACCCACTCCCATGGACAGCACTACCAGCTGCATGCCTGTGGGTGTGGACCGCACCCAGTGCATTGTTCCATCCACACGGGGACCCTTCAGTGCGCAGGATCCTCCAGGGCTGCAGGGCCAGCAGACAGTGGGGTAGGGGGAGGCTGCCCACGGGGTGGGAGGTACAACTCACCATGGCTAGACCACAGGACTGATGGATTGTCCCTCTCCCCTTCTGTCCCTATGGCTCTGCTGTCAGAGGGCAGAGGAGCCCCATAGCAGGTGCAGAGAGGAAATAACTAGCTTCAAAGCTAGCGAGAGAATTAGCTTCCAACATATGCATGCAGCTAGTGTTACAACTAAACTAGCTTCGAAGCTAAGAAGAGAACTAACTTCAAACATGAACAAGGAGCTAATGTGATAACTTACCTTCCTTAAAAGCTAGTAAGAGAATTAGCTTCAAAGCTACTGAGGGAACTAGTTGTAAACATAGGTAGGGAGCTAGCATGAGAACTGATCCTGCTTCAAACCAAGCAAGAGAACTAACTTCAAAGGCTAGCGAGAGAAGAAGCGTCAAACACAGACAGGGAGACAGTGTGAGAATTTACCTAGCTTTGAAGCTAACAAGAGAAGTATTTTCAAACATGGCATGGAGCTAGTGTGAGAACTGACTTTGCTTAAGAATTAGTGAGAGATGCAACTTCACACTTCTCAAGGGAACTAGCTTCAAATCTAATGAGAGAACTGGCTTCAGACATCAGCACAGAGAAATGACCTAGCTTCAAAACTAGCGAGAGAACTAGCTTCAGACAGTCAGGGAGCTACTGTGAAAACTGACCTAGCTTCAGAGCAAGCAAGAGAACTAGCTTCAAGGCTAGTGGGAGAGCTAGCATCAAACACAGGAAATGAGCTAGCATGAGAACTGACCTAGCTTCAAAACTAGCAAGAGAAGTAGCTTCAAAATTATGAAGAGAACGAGCCTCCACACTAGTGAGAGAACTAATTGCAAACATGAGGCAGTGAGTGAAGCCCTCCTTTCTCCCCTGCAGAGCTGCACTCTGTTGTAGGGGAACCAGATTAAAGGGCTAGGCAGGCTTGATCTTGCCCACCCCTGCCCTAGGTGCTTTAAAATGTATGAGGAGTGAGAGGCTGCAAATATCTGTAAATTACCCCTTTCTACTCTTCAAAACACCCCACATACCCATTGGCTTTGAAGTACATGGTAGATCCTGTACATGGACCTTGAGAGGGGTATAAATAAAGGTAAAGTTATTCTTCAAGTGATTGTTCATGTGTATTCCATGTTGGGAGGAAGGTTGCACCTCCGTGGTCCAGATGGTTGGGACCTGATGGGTCCTAAACACAAGAATTTGCTGGACTAGAGGAGGTCCAGGGCTTCTGCCCCAAGTAGCTCCAAGTCCTGCTCCTCATCTTTGCTGTCTACTTCAGCAGCTGCAGCAAGAAAAAGATAGATCCCACGCTTCTCTCGTGTGCTCTATGAACTGTTGTGAGGACATTGTGTAGGAATCACAAGGGCCAACAGCCACCACAGGCTTTGGAGCAAAGTGGGAGGGGGGGAGCACAGCTCCACATCCCAGAAGAGACACAGCCAATGACAGTCAGCCCCTTAAATTTTGTGGGGTTTGTGAAGTGGGAGGGGCTGGTAACCTGGCTCCATGGCGGCAGAGGTCAAGCTGCTGACTAGAGCCGCTGATTGAGAATTGTGGGTCACTTTCTGGAGGCCAGAATCTGACACCATACCTCCAAGTGTCTACGCTGTATGTTTATTGATAACAAAGGGAGAGGAGAAGAAAAAAGTCCTGCAGCCTTTTGTCTATTTGTGCCATAATCTCTTAATTATTAAGAAATTGATTTTTGTTTTTTTGATAAATATAGTTTAAAAAATAAGTCTGTCACCCAAAGTGTAGAAAGTCCCTCTCTGTTCAAAAACCACTGCAACAGGCATTAGTATTTACGATTGGCTACATACTTGTAATTAAGGCAGAATATTCACCAAGTACCATAGTATACTTCTACACATATTATGTATATTTTATATGCATATCATTTACCCACTCAGGGAGCTTTTACTATTAATTATTTACATATAAATTCTGCTCTGTCACACGCTTGATTTCAGTGGCCGTACTTGAGATTTACACCAGCATATCTGCGAGCCAAACTGACCCATATTAATTAGAACTTATTGATTTTAGGGGGGCTATAAGGGGCCATTGAGGCTTGTGTTGTAAATCTTTTTTAACCTGCTGATCACAGATTATAATCCATTACTATTAACTTTGCTGCTATATGTGGATATTTAAGTCTGTAATAAAAATCACACATGACAGAAAGACAATCAATTGGTCCAACGAAGAATATCCATATTTCATTCCCATCGGTAGGGATTGTGCTAGTGGCTCAGCATGGGCAGTGCTGAAATCTGTATTGCTTAGGGTGAAATTCATTTAATGTATGTGAAGCCTGCCTAGGAAGGGGGCTGAGAGGCTTACATCAGCCATCCCAAACCAGGGCTGGTCTGAGGATCCAGCACGTGCACAGTCTTCCTCCTTCCTACTGTATGCATTTTCCAGCCTTTGGTCTTTAGTGACTGTGGTGCATAGAAGTTCATTGGATCTGCATAAACAGGTGAGCTCTCCTGTGGCGCCATCATTCTCTCCAGGACTGTCCTCCACACCAGCCTATGTACATCCCCTACAGAAAATTTTGTTAACAGCAAGTAAAAAGTATAGCAGCTCCCCCTCCTGCCTATCACTCTGCCAGCACCCGTGTGTGCATGTAAGGGGAAAGTTGAGTGTTGTGCTCCCACTCCATCTTGTGAGTGAATTTAATGCTAAACTATACACTATTAATCAGCAAAATGTGAGTTCAAAAGATAAGCTTGCTTTGGGCTTGGGGACATGATCCAAATTATTAATTTTCCCCTTCAGAAGTAGTCAAGCTGGCTTAATTAAGCAAAGCAACATTCCTGTTCATCCTTTTCGCTAATTTATGTAACATCTCACCAACAGTAGCACTATGTTACATAGTCAGTGTTTTTCCTCAATCATACTTTCTCCGCTATATTTATCTCTTCCGTGATCTTATCATTTTCAGGGCTCTTGTTTAGTTGTTTTCACTGTTCTTTCTTTTTCCTCCTCCAAAATATCAGTCTCACGCTTGATGCTCAGCGCTGATATCTCTTTCAGTTCTTCGATCGGTCTCTGAGGCACGGATCCAACTGTTCTTTGTACAGATTGGAACAATATCTTGTCCGTGGCTGCACAAACTTCTCCTTGTTCATAAGCACCTCGTCATTCTCCTCTCGATCGCCATCTGCTTTGGCTGCCACTTCCTATTATAGCACATTGGAATGCAAGAGCTAAAGAGCAATTGCCCTAACAAGTCATCTAGGCAAGGTGCTGATGATGATACTGGTGGAGAGACTGAGATCACAGATAGAAGAACATCTAGCAGCTGAGCAAGCAGGATTCAGAAAAGATAGAAGTATCATACAGCAGATATTGATTCTAAGATTGATAGCAGAGAAAGCTCAATAAAAAAACAAGAACATCTACACTTTGGCGTTTTTCAGCAGACATTTGATAGTCTAGATCAGGAAGTGATTTGGGCAGCGTTGGAGTCGTACAGAGTGGATAGCAGACTGATACGGTTGTTGAAGGATATCAGCAACAATGTGAGGCCCACAGCGAAAATGTGTGGAGAGTTGGGAAGTTGGTTTAGAATAAGTAGAGGTATGAGACCAGGAGGTCCAATATTGCTGAATATCTTCATCGCACACCTAGAGGGATCAATGGACAAGATCCAGGAAGAAGCAGAAAGGATATCAGTGCACGGGATGAGAATTAACAACTTGAGGTTTGTGGATGATATTGTTATCATTGAGGAAGATGAGGCAAAGCTCGTGATAATAGTGCAGGTGTTAAATGGGGAATGGAAGCGGTATGGACTGATTATGAACATCAATAACATGAAGACAATAGTATTTGGAGATAAGGAAATAGGAAGGAAGATCAGTGTAGATGGGATCATACTAGAGAATGTAGAGAAGCTCACGTATCTGAGGAGAACATGACATGATCTAGACTGTAAGAAGGAAATAGTGACTAAAACAGTGAAAGCAAGAGTGAGTTTGAATGCGATGGATAAGATCTGGAAAAGCAAAGCAATTAGCTTAGGAACAAAGCTGAGCATCTTGAAAACATGTATTCAGGAGCATGATGTTCGGATGTGAGGCATCGGTGATAACTAAAGATTGAAAGAGAAGGGTATTGGCTTTTGAGAGGAGTTGTTATAAAAAGATCTTGAGAATAGGATGAATCCAGAAGGTCACCAATGAGGAATTATGTAGGAAGATACAGCCAAAAGAGAACCTACTGCAGAAGGTTATACAATGGAAGATACAGCTATTCAGGCATATCTGCAGAATGAGTGATGAGCTAATGGTCAAGACCCTGGTATTCATCATAATGAACGGCTTGAATAGGAGAGGCAGGCCCCACAGAGAAGGCATGGATGATATAGTAGATTGGTGTGGAGCTAGTCTACAGAAAGGAAGCCGCTCTGCTCTGGACAGGGAAAGATGGAAGGAAATAGAGAGGGAGGCATCAGACACCAGCAGGTGTTGAGCCCATGGCTGCTGCTGCTGCTGATGATGACTCCCTGCAAAAAAAACAAAACAGCAGCAGCAACAACAACAACAACAACAAAAGCCATGATCTGAAAGTATAGAAGTAGAGAGAGAGCTCCTAAAATACCTGCTGCACATGTTTATAGTAGTCCCAGCCTGCTGAGAGAAGGATGTGATTGATACATTATGGTTCACAACAAAACTCTAGAACTCTCTGTATGTAGCTGTAATTTGCGGTGAGGCAGACAGCTCTATCTTGCAAGAGCAACAGCCTCCCCTCCGCACCCCGCACCAAAAAAGCGAACTGTCTCCCCTTCCCCCACCAAACATGAATCTAGCAGCCCAGCTGAGATAAGATTCCAACAACTGTTGCTAATGTAGGTGGCAATTCCACCACAGAGGGAAAACTGTGCCTTGCTGCTGCTTTTGTGTCCCTCCATGTTTGGCCTCCTCCTTTGTGACTCCTTGCAGTTAGGTGTTGCCTTTAACAGACAGGCCCAAATTATTTTTGAGAGGCTCTGCTACATGATGAGCATTTAACAGCATACAAGAGTTTTTCAAAAATCCCCATTTCCATCGGAAAAAGTCTTGTTTTACCCAAGGGAGTTAGCAGGATGAATCTGTGTATGTGTGTGAGGGGGAGGAGGTGCTGGGAACATGCCTTGAAGGCTTCAAATCTGTTTATCTTCACACTCCTGAGAGGTAATCACTCTCTCTGTGACAACAGAGTGTACTGTAGTGAGGTACATTCAGGGAGCAAGGAGGTGAGATTAAGATAAACTTTAAGGGGACAGGCTTGTTGGGCCAAGTGGCCTTTCCCTGACCAGCAATTCTTTATGTCTGTGTAAGATGAAATGGGATAAGACCAGCAGGAAGCCTGCTCCAATCCTTCTTTTTAATAGTACTTCTGAAGAAATTGTAGATAAAGGAAAAGGAAGCTGAGAGATCAGCAGCCACAGGAAAAAAAAAAATCTGCAATCTCTCACCACAGGAACAAATCTCTTTTTGCTTTGCTGTGTATGTTAAGCACTTGTCCTGCAAATTTCTTTTCTTCAAAAACAGGGCTTGTGGGTCGATGTTATTTTAATATGTGTTTATATGTGCTACTTACAAGCAGAATATAAAAACAAACAATGAGTACTAACTAACCCTCTGACTGCTAGAAACTGGCACTGCATGATGGGGTATAGATCATGTGATAAATTGCCCTTTTCTCTTCATTTCTTCTAAAGCAGCTGGTGTCAGCCTCTGTTGGAAGACAGGACGCTGGGCTAGATGGACCAATGATCTGATCCAGTATGGTTGTTCTTATAGTCTTAACATTATAGTAACAGAGCGTTGTGTTAACCTGACAATATGGCAAATTACATTAACAAAAAGAGATATTCAGCTGGCTGATTTTAATAGTGTGCTTAGAAGACCCAAATAATGTACTATATGGTGACCACATGGTGAATTATTGCCTATTTTTATTGCTTTTTTAGGTAGTTTCTCTCGGGCTGGATTGTCCTAGATTTTATTGACACCTTTGTTTACAGACAATAATATGAAAGCATAGTGCTGCAAAAATTATTTGTGGGAAGGGAAAATGTTGAGCCAATAAAAATATCTCCGCATATACTCAAATACAGCATTTCTTCAACTGCCTTCAGTTACTATTCAATTTGTGTCTCGATCAACACTTTATCAAGCTATGTCATGCATTTCATTGGCATCCAGGCATCTCTAACATTGAACAGAACATTTATAATTTCTATGGCCACTGAGTTCCCTTTTCAGCATAGCATTTCAGCATGTGCTTAAGTCCATTCCTCTTCATGATGCTGTGATATGCTGAGTACCCCATCTCCACTGAAGTCAATGGTAGTTGAAAGTGCTCAATACAGTGCAGAATCAAGTTATTTGGATCACATTTGAGAAGGTATCTAGGTGCCTAAATGTGAAAGTAAACAGCTATATAATTCCAAAAATCTAGCCCTGGATCTTGGAACCAAAGACCATTGAAGTCAACACAGGACTTTCATTTATGGTGGATTTTTGAATCCTTTAAGCCTGATTCCCAGCATATGCTTAAGTGCTTTTCTGATCAGAGCCGTAGAGCCATTATGTGTACATGAAAAAAACAACATGGAGTCCAAACATGAATGGTACCTTCAAAACTAACGATTTTATTATACCATAAGCTTTCATGAGTTGGACAACATCGTCAGGAAACTGTGTCCTCTAGCTGTTTGAAAAATGTCCACAGACGATGGCCATCTGTTGTCCTGCTCGTAATACATAATTCATGTTGTTAACACCAGCAAGACGCATGGAAGAAAAGATCGCAATGCTAGACAAAACTGCATCAGTGTCTGGACTGAGCATTAACCAGAGAATGACCAAAACAATAAGGATCCAACCATTCCAACACCACCACCATCACACTAGGGGAATATTGTTGTCAGAGACAGAGGAACAAACAAGGATAGCAATGCCAGGACAGGGAAAACAAAGCTGTATTCAAGACTCCTCATCCCATATAGAGTTCTCAAATAATATCTGCAAAGATGAAACTGCAGATCTTCAACACAAATGTGAAGAACGTGTTCTTGTATGGATGCAAGACCTGGTGTAGTAAAAAGTTGTCAAATCACAAGCTACAGACATTCATACAGAGGAGCTTTGGAACACAAGAACCACTTGACGTTCAAATCAAGAGAAGAAAGTGGAGATGGCTAGGCCACACTCAGAAAACCATCATCCAGCATAGTCCATCAAGCTCTCACGTGGAACCCACAAGGAAAATGCAAAAGAGGAAGACGTTGGACTACATGGAGGAGATCTACTGAGATCGAAGGAGAACAATTGAGGTACTCCTAGAGTCAGCTAGAAGTTTTGTCTTCAGGACAGAGTTAAGTGGAGGAGACTTGTGGATGCCCTATGCTCCACCTGGAGTACAAGGTTTAAGTCAAGTAGTCAAGTTTCATGAGTTGCAACTCACTTTGTTGAATGCATGAAGTCAAAGAAACAGTATGGATACAGAGATGGGAGCTCTTCATCAGAGCTAATGCAGTCAGGGTGGATGTGGCCCACTTCCAATAGCAATAAGAAGGTGAAAATATCTAAGGGGAAAATTACTTATTGTAATGAAACAAAAAAGCAGTCTTGTAGCACTTTTGAAGACAAAATGATTTTATTAGGTGATGAACTTTCATGGGACGTTACCTGACAACATGTTGTTAGTCATTTTGCTTTTTTATCTGTGAAGATACAGACTAACTCAGCTACCTCTGTGTGATTATTGTAATGAGAAAGAGCCATTCTCAGTCTCTGTTCAGACTGATTCTGATGTCCAATTTACATATGAATTCCAGCTCAGCAGTTTAATGTTGCAGCTTGCTTTTTTTGTTTGAGTGGCAACTTTCAACTGTGTGTCCAGTGCAGTGAAGTGCTTTCCCACTGATTTTGTATCTTTCCATTCACGATGTCTCACTTGTGTCCATCTGCTCTTTTTCAGGCAGACAGTCCAATTTGTCCAATGTCCCATGGCAGAGCAACATTGCTAGCAAATGATGGTATATATATCACATTAGTAACTGTGCAGGTAAATGAGCCTTTCATGGTATGACTGGTGTGGTTAGGTCCTGTGATCATGTCGCTAGGTTAGAGGTACGGACAGAGTGCTGAAAACAGTTTCTTTTCTGGAGGGATTAGTTCTTGGGTTAGTGTTTTTTGTAGTGGGTGTAGTTGGTGCTGAGTATGGGCTTCAGGTTGGTGGGGGAGGAGTGTCCGTTAGTAGGGCTGCTGAGAGGAGGCAAAGATGACCATTGCCCAGGAGGTTTGGTGCTTCACAGTAGCAGCAGTGGCAGCCAGAGCTTGGGCCCTTTAAATTACTGATGGAGTGATGCACCTCATGCTCCAGACAGAACTAAGGACTGGTGGTGGAAAGGTGCATTATGAGTGGAGTTGAGGACTGGCTGCCCTTGGCAGCACCACTTCTGCTCGTGGCCCCACTCCTTCCAAGAGCGCACACCTCCCCTTTACTGCCTGACCTTGCCAAGGGGCCGGCAGAGGCTATCAGCCCCCCTGTCTGTGAGTGAGAACTGGCCTGCCTCCCAAGGGCTGTGAGACTGAGGGATCATCATCTAAGATAGGTTGTAGATCCTTGATGATGTGCTGGAGAGGTTTTTGCTGGGGGCTGTAGGTCATGGCCAGTGGTGTTCTGTTGATTTCTTTGTTGCATCTGTCCTGTAGTAGGTCAGTCTTTGGGTCTGTCAGCCTTTTTCTTCACTTCCCAGGTGGGTATTGTGGTTTTAAGAAGGTTTGGTAGAGATCCTGTAGGTGTTTGTCTCTTTTGGAGGGATTGGAGCAAATGCAGTTCTATCTTAGGGCTTGGCTGTAGACAGTGGATCTTGTGATGTTATCTGGATGAAAGCTGGAGGGTTGTAGGTAAGTATAGCAGCTGTAGGTGTGTGATATAGGGTGATTATGTGACCATCACTTATTTGCATTGTAATTTACAGAAAGGCAATCTCTTGTGTGGAGTGATGCAGGCTGAGGTTGATGGTGGAATGAAAATTGTTGACAGCCCATTGGAAATAAACAGACTATCACGCCTACCTCTCTGGAACCTATGTGTACTTTAAGGATTAGGGTAGGATAATATAAACTTGCTGGGCTATCTTGCAATATTTTACAATGATAGTCATGTGATTAGACAGCAAAGTCAAAAGGATTCAATGATTAGCAGCCAAAAGTCCTAATGGAAGTACCAGAGGAAACAGCAGAGTCAGTGGCTATAATTTTTATTTTTAAACACAAATTGCCAAGAGCAGCAGCAAAGCTAAGGAGAAAAGCAAATATACTTGCAAAAATCCAAAAACAAGTCCTAAAAACTAACCCCAATTAATTTCAACATGGAAAATCTGGAACTTCATCCTTCTCTCGCTGAAGTCATGGCAAAGCACCTATCCATTTAGTGGGAGCTGGAGCCTGCCCATATGCTGCAAACATTTTAGAGGAGAGTTAATGGGCAACATGACTCTGAACATTACTTAACACACAAATTAGAGATGTGAGTTCATGGGAGAAGAGCACGCAAAATACCAAAGGTGGGAATGCTTTTGTGACAAAGAATTGTAGCTACTCCCTGAGTTAAACATTTCTGTGGGTTTATAGCCATATGAAATCTGTGCTACTGTCCTTTTGTAAATGAATTGTGGCTTTACTGTACAGGAAGACTCCCTGGAGAGAGAGTTAATTAGCATGTTAAAGGACCTGGCTCTAAGTTGTGTTTGCCCAAATACCCGTGGAAGGAGAAAATATCCTTTGAAAAGGTAACAAAGATGGTAACTGTATGCAGGTTCAAAGGAGCTATTTGAAAAGGAACAAATGTTCTTTGAAACGACCAAACATGCAGAAGGAAAGTATAAGTCCTTTTATATGTATGTGGGGTCACAATGGAGTTAATCAAATATTCTGTAAATCTGAGAATACAGTTGCAATTGTACAATGAGTTTGCATGAAAAACAAGGCACTGGCTAAATGTGCTAATGATGTTTCAATATCTTAAATCACACAAAATAAGAACTAGCGAGACGAAAGGGGTCCCTGAGAAAAAAAGGGCAGTGATACCCTATCATGGGTGAAAGAAATGTAAGAATGTATAGATTTTTAAAGATCTATAGAATATGTTGGCACATCCATTCTTAGCTGATGTAAATTGACATAATTCCACTGAAGGTGAGAGTTCAGACATTACAGCAGGTGAGAATCAGCCCCAAGAACAAAAGTTTGCTTCTTACATTAAAGACTAAATCTTTTTGTCTACAACACTGCATGGCACTTAACTCAGCACTACAGAGAGCAAGGTTAATGCTTTTTGTGCATGTTTTCTTTTTATCTGATAGATTTTTCTGAAAAGCTACCGCCTCTGGATATGAATGCTGACCAAAGAAACCAGAAAACAAACAAATCTGATTCCTCATGAAAGAAAAAATAAATGGGTGGGTTTAACTCACACAAAGATATACAAATAGGCTCAGGGAAGACTGTAATCCCTGACATCATATGTACTGTAGCTGGTAGTTCACAAAACAAAAAAAGCAGTCCTGTAGCACTTCTACAGTCACTGGTACAATAACTAAATTGGCTTGTGCTGTTATGTGCCTTCTGTTGGTGGAGTACATCCTCACAAGGAGTACTTGTACTGACTTAAGCTGGAACTTGTAGGGGAGAGACAACTGGAGCCCTGACACTCTAGGGCTGACAGTCCCCTGCAGCACTGGCCTTTGGCTGTCAAAAGCAGCACAGTGTCTACACAGACTTTGTGTTAGATATTTCGTTGGCGTAGCAGGTAAATTAAATTGGCAGGAGGAAAGTTGTAGAATTGCAACTTACACAGTTAGGTCAACATAAACTGCCTGACATCAATCTAACTCTGTAGTTTAGACAAGGTCTGAGTAAGACAGATAGTCTGAGGGAGCAGCAAAAAACATGCGATTGACCCTGGGAACAGGTTACTGGGTCAGGAAAGCAGACCGGAAAGGTTTGTTCTTGATGCTGTGAGCAAAATCGGTTATTTCCTGCTGTTTTATTGGCTTGGTGTACAGAGACCAGGACCGCCTATGGCGGGGACAGAAATGGGCTCAAAGGGGGCAGTTGCCCCAGGACTCAATGTTTCAAAGGGGCCTAGAGTGTTGCCCACTACCACTGCTACTTTGGCAGCCACATGGCTGGAGCTCTGTTCCCCTTCATAGTGCCTTGGCAGTGCTGCTCCACCACTCTGTGGTGGGGGGCGGGGGGCAGCAGCAGGCAGTGCTAAGGACTGACTTTTTTTTTTTTTAAATAAACAGCATTAAATACATGATTACCAGCAATTTAACACCCAAAGGTCACCAAACTGGAACGAGCCGTTGAAAAGGAGCAATAGTACAGTAGTGGATGACCCAGTTTATGGGAAACCAGTCCAATGGAAGAGCTAATGCACTCCTTTCCTATCCTTTGGGAGGTCTTTTTTTTTCCCTTGATTGATTTTTATGCCTTAACCCATTAGTGAGTAATTCTGGTTTCTGGGATTTAATTAATTAGGCTATGAAGAGACGTCCCTCACCAGATGGGTTTAATGGAAAGACACAGTTGCTCAACTGTCATTTGAAAGTGGATGGCTGGTATTCTGTGTCCTGACCCAATGCCTATTTAAGGAAATGGGAATCTTTCCACTGACTCCAATGGGATCTGGATTGGTCCCTATTTAGTACATGTGGGTCCTGAACTTGATGTTGTTTATTTCTAGGAGTTGTAGCTTAGGAACTCCACTCATGGAGGGTCTGTGCTTTGTACACAGAGTTGTGGGGGGGGAGGGGAGCTTTGTCCCAAAGAGCTTTCAATTGGATCGGAGAGGAAATTGGCTACAAAGTAGTTCTATAGTTTTTCCCATTTCCTATGTCTTTTTAACAAAGAATGCTATTCAGGAAAGTGGCTGAAGGTACCTGGAGCAGCTATCATTCAGCACATACTACATTTATGACAGGGACGAGGGCAATGATCAAGAAAGAATGGAGAAAAATGTGTTGGTGAGATGAGAATTTCTGTTAGATCAAACTACCATGCTAAGGTACTTGTGAAATGTGTAGCATGTGAATTTCCTCCATGTCCGTCACTAACGAAGAATGTACAAGCTTTTCTTTTAAAGATATGGGTGAAAATGATGCTAAGATATATTCGAAATTGGAATAGCTGTTTCATAGGTTTCCATGAATGTATTCTGTATGATCTCTTGAAAACCTTTTCTAATATCCTGAATGGAAAATGTTAAGATGAAATCATCTCTTTGAAAGGGGGCATGTTGTATAAATAAAGAAATCTTCCAAACGAGGAAAATTTGGAAGATCTGCTCTGTGAGAGTGATGGCCATCACTCATTGCTGAGTAAGATCATCTTTCATGGGAGCTGCAGCTCCTCGGGTGGCTGATTAGGCCTATACTTGAACCACAAGTTATATTAGAGTGAAGACAGGTGATTCCAAGTACAGCAGGAGGTTGTAGACCATGAATGGAAGACAGCTTCTCCCGCCTGCACCTGTTGTCCTCCTCAGCTTGTCAACGGGTTGGTTCAAAATGCAGGGGACCATAGTGTAGGACTTGTCTCTATTTTGAGCAATCCTGGCCAAGTGTCTCCCAAGTGTCAAGGTAAATATTGCATTTATTTGTTATCCTTCAGCAAGTCCTGATAAAGCTTCCATTGTCGTCCTATGTTACAGTATTCCTCTTTCAGCTGAGACAACAGGACCTATTTTGGGAGACAATGATCTGGTATCTGGGCAATGTGACTAGTTCAGTGGAGTTGCTGGTGTATCCATCTTTACATTTGATCCCAAAAACTTGTGGAGGTAGTGTTGGTGATGGCTCTCAAGGACTTTCAAGTGATGTCTGTAGGTTGTCCAAGTTTCAAACACATGCAACTATGCTGGGAGATAAAGGCTTGATAAACAAGAAACTTGATGTCCAAATGTTGTAGTCTTCAAAAATCCTGTGCCATAAACGAGCAAAGGCTGCACTGGCTGATGGATTTTGCATTCATATCCACTTTGGATGAGAGATGACTTCCTAGTACAGGAAATGGTTGTAATTCTCCAGTACTTCTCCATCAATTTTAATAGATGGAGCATGTGATACCTTATGTGGAGAGGGCTGATGGAGCACTTTGGGGACACCCTCTGATCCATATGAAAAATCTTCAAAGGGTGGCCAGCCTTCTTCTACATCAAGAATTATAAAGTGAAACAAACTCTAAAGGACATGGAAAAGCAACCTCTGTACACAATCTGAACTGCTGGAAATGCATCAGCCCTTTCTTTAAGGCAATCTGAAGTCTTTCAAGGGTTAATATTACCCCATCTAAGGCCTTTATGATGATGGAATACACAGGTTGACTGATTTCAGGAAGGAACTGTGAAGAAGGTCCATAGGACTCATCTAGAATATGTTTAATGCAGGGCATGAAATAAAAGTGGGCCTATATGGAACCAGTCCTGAGAAGCTCATCTCTCTCAACTCCCTTTGATTCCTGAAGAATAAACAGTGGGTGACTGTGTGGTTTTATTTTTCTTACTATCGAAAAAAATCCAACAGTGCATCAGATTAAATAACTCTCACGTTTCTGTCCCATTATATGATCATCATGAGAAACCCATGACAAAACACAACCAGATAGATGACAATAATAACAGGAATAGTTTATCACTATTATACTTGCCAGTCTTGTTCACTGGGCAAATACTGGGCATGTCTAGCCTTGTAATTACTTATTCACTGTTAGATGCAGTAATGTAACCAGACTGTAGTACTTTGGTGGATCTAAATTTCTCTGCTTCCATGAACTCTGCCATGCCAACATTTTACTTCTTAAAGAAGCAGCAGGAAATGGTTACCAGTGAGCCAAAGATGAAGTACCCCCACTAAATTATGTTAAAAAGCCTGAGAGATATTTTCCTCATTTATTTTTGTAATATTACTTGAGCATAATATAAAAATTACTTTAGCAAAAATAATTTGAGTTCTGTAAATGGTTTCACAACTGAATACCCCAAAATAGAACTGAATTTTTGCTTGTGCTTAATATGTGTTTCTTTGAGGCTTATTACCCAACATTTGCAAAAAGATTAAAGTGTAAAAAATTGTTCTTTCTAACTAGTTGGATACTTTTGTTGTTCTACACAGTTGGTCTGCAGGTCTTCTGTCACGCTGCTTGTATCTTATCAGGTCCAAAGCATTCCTGATGCACTTGCTGCACAATCACATGAATGAGAGGACAGAAGGAGTCAATAATTGCCTATCAGAAAATTAGAGATGGGGGAAAACTTCAAATATAAACTATAATTTCCAAATATTTATATTACATGCATCTGTTCAGAAACTCCGCCATGAAGCTGCTGAGAGCTCCATGCCAGTCCCAAGCCTGGGTGAAGGAGGAGGGTTGGTCAGATGTGTCGATGTGCTGACAGTCAAAACAATAAGAGAGAAATCTGATGCCAGTACAACCAAATGTTAAAAGATGCCGGCTCGGACATCGCCCGGATAAACAAGGTCCACGATACCAGTCGAGCGATTGGGGTTGGGTCGATAAGTTGGCTACCGAAAAAATATTACACCTAACACACATTCTATCCATTGGAACATGGAACGTCCAAACACTGTGGGCAACTGGAAAATTAGAGCTGCTTCAGAAGGAGATGGAGAGATACCGATATGATATACTTGGACTGGCGGAGATGCATTGGACAGGATCAGGAGAGATATGCGGTTGCGAAGTCATTTGGTCAGAAAACGAAACGAAGCATGAAGCAGGACTTGGATTCCTTCTCAGCAAAAGAGCTAGAAAAGCATTTATTCAGATACAAACTAGTGATTGCAAGAATGATGGTTGCACGATTCAAAGCACAACTGTTCAACATCTCAGTCATTCAGGTGTATGCACCCACATCAGACAGTATGGAGGAAGAGATTGAGCTATTCTATAAACACTTGACAAAGACGGTGGAAGAGATACCAAAGAAAGATGTGTTGACCATTGGAGGAGATTGGAATGCGAAAGTTGGAACAAATAATGAAGGGTGGGAGAGGGTCATGGAAAGGTTTGGATATGGAGAAAGAAACGAACAAGGTGAGAAGCTGTTAGAGTTTGCTACAGAGCATGAGATGGTGATTTGCAACACAAGATTCCAACAAAAGGACTGTAGGAAGTGGACATGGTGGTTGAATGATGGGAAGTCCAAGAACATGATAGATATGATTTTGGTAAGAAGATGGATAACATCAGTACAGCAGTGCCGAACTTTCCAAGGAGCAGATATAGACTCAGACCACAGTCTAGTGATCGCAAACGTCAAGATAAAACTCAAAAGATAATGTAAGACACAGTTTAACAAAAGAAGAGATGTGGCGAGGCTATGTGAGGAAGAAACAGGGAATGCATACAGAACAGTGCTCAAAAAGAAGATTAAGAATATCGCCACAGAGAAAGACCTAGATAAGAGAGTCACAGGGATAGCCATTGCTATAGACAAGGCAACTGAGCAGACTATTCCAGAAGAAGAAAAGATCAATAAGAAGTGGATTACCCAGAAGACACTGAAGTTGGCTCAAGAGAAAAGAGCGCTGAAGATCAGAAAAGATGTTTCTGAGATGGCAGAACAGCAATTTTGGAAGAAATGCAATGAGGGAAGGAAAGCAGCCAGAAGGGATAAGGAAAAATAGTTAGAGGAGCAATGTGAAGATATCGAGAGGTATTATGGCGAATGTAAGACCAGGGAGGTGTATAAGACAATTAGGAATATTAATAGGAAATGGCAACCAAAGCAGGTGGTGCTCAAAGACGAGAACGAGGAAGTGCTTATGAACAGGAAGAAGATTGTGCAGCGATGGACAAGATATTGCACTGATCTATACACAGCATAGTTGGACCCAAGTGTCTCAGAGAGACTGACTGAAGAATTGAAAGAGAGATCCCCACTGAGCATCGAGAGCAAGACCGATATTTCAAAGGAGGAAGTAGAAAAAGCAGTGAAACAGCTAAAGAACAAGAGCCCTGGAAATGATAAGAGCATGGGAGAGATGATCAAATACGGCGAAGAAAGCATGATTCAGGAAATACACCAACTACGTAATATAGCATGGAAAGAAGCGAAGGCACCTAAGGAATGGACAAGATCTGTGCTAGTGACAATACTCAAGAAAGGAAATACATTGGAATGCAAGAACTACGGAACGATTGCCCTAACAAGTCATCTAGGCAAGATGCTGATGATGATACTGACTGAGAGATTAAGATCGCAGCTAGAAGAACATAGCAGACGAGCAAGCAGGGTTCAGAAAAGATAGAAGTACCATACAGCAGATATTGGCACTAAGACTGATAGCAGAGAGAGCTCGACAAAAGAACAGAAACGTATACACTTGCTTCATCAATTTTTCAAAAGCCATTTGACAGTATAGATCAGAAAGTGACTTGGGCAGTGTTGGAGTCATACGGAGTGGATAGCAGGCTGATACAGTTGTTGAAAGATATCAGTGATAATGCGGAGGCAGCAGTGAGAACATGTGGGGAGTTGGGAAGTTGGTTTAAAACAAGTAGACATATGAGACAAGGAGATCCAATATCGCCAAGTATCTTCATCGCACATCTGGAGAGAGCGATGGACAAGATCAGGGAAGAGGTAGAAGGGATATCTGTGCACAGGAAAAGAATTAACAACTTGAGGTTTGCAGATGATATAGTTATCATTGAGAAAGATGAGGAGAAACTAGCGAAAGCAGTGTGGGTGTTAAACGAAGAATGGAAGCAGTATGGACTGATTATGGACATGGATAAAACAAAAACAATGGTATTTGGAGATAAGGAAATAGGAAGGAAGATCAGCGTTGATGGTATTGAACTAGAAAATGTAGAGAAGTTCACATATCTGGGGAACAACATAACATGATCTAGTCTGTAAGAAGGAAATAGCGACTAAAATAGCGAAAGCAAGAGTGAGTTTGAAGGTGATGGGTAAGATCTGGAAAAGCAAAGCAATTAGCTTAAGAACGAAGCTGGGCATCTTGAAAATGTGTGTATTGAGCAGCATGTTGTGTGGATGTGAGACGGGTGATAATGAAAGATTTGAAAAGAAGAATATTGGCGTTTGAAAGGAGTTGTTATAAAAAGATTCTGAGAATAGAATGGATGCAGAATGTCACCAATGAGGAATTATATGGGAAGATACAGCCGAAAGAGAACCTGCTGTGGAAGGTTATAAAACGGAAGCTACAACTATTTGAACATATTTGCAGAATGAACGACAAACAAAAAATCAAGACCCTAGTATTTGGCATAATGGATGGTTTGAATAGAAGAGGCAGACCCCACAGAGAATGGGTAGATGATGTAGTAGATTGGTGTGGAGCTAGTCTACAGAAACTAAGCCACTCTGCACTGGATAGGGAAAGATGGAAGGAAATAGTGAGAGAGGCATCAGACACCAACGGGCGCTGAGCCCATGGTTGTTGATGATGATGGTGATGATGATCTGTTCAGACATGTATACGCACACTTCAAAATATTAGTTTTCAATGTAAAAATATTGGAGACAAAAAGATTTAGTAATTTAATCAGTAGCCTGGCTTTTCAAAAGTACCGAATACACAGCAAAGTCCGTTGAAGTTACACTCAGGGTCGAGTGTGGCGGATTAGAGTGAAACATTCAGGATAACCTGTGTTGTGAACAGACAGGCTGCTGCATTTGTACCAGCTAGAATTCTTTAGGGGGTGCGGTAAGTGGGTACTGAGGGGATGGTTATTTGTTCCTACTTGTGGTAAATTACAATAATAATGCTTGGAGATCACATGCATATAGCTCACTTTGACCAGACTGTCATCTAATAGGCTGGGTGCAATTTTTTTGGGCAGGCCTTCTGTGGGTTTGCAGAGGCATAGCTGTTTGAAATTTAGTAAACAATTTTGTTGATGATGAAGCACAAGGAACATAGCCCAGCTCATGCTCTCTTGGCTGTGTCAGCCGTGCTGTGCAAGCAGAAAGAAAAAGCAGTTAAAACTTGCTTGTCACTAATGTCAGCAGCTGTGAGAGTGAACACAAATGCAGGGCAGATCTGCTGAGTAAGATGATACCTTTTTTTACATAACAATTGAGAATAGGACTGTGCTTTAAACAAGCAAAATTCCCATTGAAAACAATTGGAGCCACAGTTTTTTTTAACTGTTCACTATGTTCTATGTCTATGTTCACTTCTGAGCACATACAGACCCTGGGGTATGGAGTTTTGTATTTGTGTATGTACAAAGCAGGGATAGGACGTGTGTACCTTTGGATTTTGCAGGCAAACAAACGGAGAATGTGTTAAAGTGTGCGCATCAGTGGCACCAATTAGGAGAGTTTGGGGTATGTGTGCCAATCCTACCCACCAAGATTTTAGCACTAGCTCAAAGTTCCAACGTCTCTGAATTGAGGACCACTTTTAGGTAGCAGTCCCGTACTAAATCAGCATGGCTGCTGTCAGAGTGGTGGTCTGGCTGTGTCCTGGCAAAACTTAATTTTGATACCTGGAGGAACAGCTGGACCTAATGTGCGTGAATGATGTTGCAGACTGGCACAGGGGTTGCAACATCACTCAGATTTGGCCTGGCTGCTGCATTGGTAGTCCAGTACAGCACAGCATAGGGGAGTCCCCTGGGAAAGTAACTGCTAGCAGCACCAGCTCGTGCACTGTCTGGGTAAGCGAGGGGGAGACTTCTTGGCCAAGAGAGACCTAGTGTTCTGGAAGAAGAGAAGGGTCAAGAATTCTCTCAACCGAGAAATAGCCGAATTGGTGCCATCTGTATACACACTTTGATTTATCATGCACTCTTTTGCAAGTTTTGTAGTGAAGGTTTAGCGTGAGCAAAGAATTCAGGTCACATACGTAATGAGAAGTTACAAGTCAAGAATTAAGAATCTCCAGTGATACACACTATAACATCTTTTATACAAACTGATAGTCAACGATAGCAATGGTGGTAAGTTTCCCAACAGTCTGCACATCAACAAGTCACAGAGCCCCACTCACATATCAACATGTTTAATTCTGCCTCAACACAGACAATAAATGGGAAAACTCATCCCTGAAGTGAGAAAATATTCTGTTACACTAACTGATCATCAGACAGTGGTTTTGGTACTACATTTGGAATTTGGCTATAGTAGACTTCTAATTGCACTGTGCTGCGAATTCACTTTCCAGTAGTCATTCAAAACACACTGTCATTGTCATGGGAAAATAATTTTCAAAATGAACGGACATGATTCATTTCTCTGTCAAGAGATAGTAGTTTCCCAGACTACAGCTATAGTTATGGTGGCATGTAGAATACAGACATTGCATACCCAGCTAGTCTGGGTATAAGCAGAACTGGGGAGAGTGAAGCACTGCTTACACAAGTACAGTAAAGGTGTCTCACATGTCTGATCCCTACAGTAAATATGCTATGCATGTTATTTACACACACAAGCAGTGTCTTCCACAATTCTGTACAGTAAGGTCTCAGACTATGCAAACCCAGAGTACAGGACGCCGCTGTTACACAGCTGACCCCGATTCCTACAGTAAACCCTGGAAATGCACGATTTCCAGTTGCACTTAACTTGCCCCCACAAGTCCTGGCTCATGCCCCGCCCCCAGCTCTGCTCACCATCCGCACATAGCTCCTGCTCACCCCCCCACCCCACTTCTGGCTCTAGCTCACACCCTTCAGGCATGACTCTGGGTCAACTTCCCTGGCCCTGATTCAACCCCACTGATGGCTCACCACCCCCATGTGGCTCCCTCTCAACCCCCAGTCACCACACCAAGCTATGGCTCCAGCTCAACCCCCCCACCAAGCTCTGGTTCAAGCCACCCCCACATGCGGCCCTGGTTCAAACTCCCCATGGCCCGGCTCACCATCCAAGCAGGGCTCTAGCTCACCACCTCCACGCACAGTCCAGCTCAACTCCACCCCTTGCCACTCTGCAGCCCTAACTGACCCCAGGCTTAGTCCTCCCATGGCCCCAAACCACCACCACGTTTAATCTTCCCACATTTCCTACCCCCACCCCAGGGCTCCTCTTTCTGCTGCTTCCCTGGCTGCAGAACATGTGTTCCACCAGGGAAAAAGCCATACCCCCACTTATGCAAAATTCGGGATACGCAAGGGTGCATGGAATGGAACCCTCGCATAATTTGGGGATCTACTGTATAGCTGTTGTTAGCAATGTGGTGTCCTGCTACTTGTTGCCAGGGACTTTCTCCACTAGCTGCTCACTGATGTAGCCTTATCACTACAAGCACAGATGCAATGTGCCTTTCATTGCTACACATACCCCACACACCACTGCAAGTGTAGACACAATGTAGAATGACCATCAGAGCTCCCACTCTCCTTTTGGCCACAGGCTGAGCATCATGAGGCACAGTCCTGTGCATCCATGAGTCTGTGTAGGTTTTTTGAGGCCCCTTGCATCTACCAGAAGGTTTATGCCCAGAAGGCTTGTTATCGCCACCCCCAATCCTGAGATTTAAGAGTGCTCCAACTGTCTTTATGACACTGCTCCTAATTTTTAATGGAAATATGTTTTTGAATTTGGGTTATGCATGTTTGTATATGCTTTATGCAAAACAGGGCAAGTAATCTGTTATTCAAGAGCTGAATGTGTGTGTTCTATTTGTGTGCATGTATCTTTCTTTTATCCGAAGTTAGAAATATGAAGTGTAAACCTGTTTGTTAATCTAGTTCATCTAGTGAAAGCCACTAGTGGTATTTAAGGAACTTAATGGCCAAGTGCTCAAGGTGATGATCTATGAATACTCTTGGTTATCCTGTGAGCCCAGATTGTGAGTGATCCTACAAAGGCATGTGACCATGCCACTTGGTTCTGGAATCCATTTTGAGTTTTTTACTCTTCCATAGAGGTGGGGAGGAGAATTGAAGAAAGGGTTTCTGCCTTGGGGAATATTCTATTTAAGAGATGGGAAACAAACAACTATCTTTAGCTGGCTACACAGACTGCTTCTCATCTCAAGAAAACACATGAAAGGGCCTGAAAAGAAAAGCACTCTAATGAGGCGAGAAGCTATTCGACCAAAGTCTGAAAAAAAGATCACCTCTACCTCAAAGAATTTTACCTAAAATGAGGATGAGGGTGAGAAATTGATTTTTATTAATTTCTCTTGATGTATTAAACTTAGCTGGCATGTTTTATTTTAGCTTAGAAACTTACTTTGATCTGTCATCGCTTTCAACTACTTAAGTCATACTATTCATACCTAATAAAATCACCTTAATTTACAGGTCTTCTGTAGTCAGGACCTGACTATAGCCAAACCAGAGAATTTGCCGAACCACAGGAGGTCAATATTTTCTAGCAGCATTACCAACACATCCACTGCTTACCGGGCTCTTTGAAGACATTTAGAGGTAAACTAGAGCTAAATAACAGCACAGAACACAGCACCAGGACTGCTGGCTGCAAGCAAACTTTAAAGGACCATGCAAAACTTGGCTATATCCATGATAACCAGACAGCTAGCTAACTAAAACTGAAGTCTTGTGGGTATGGGATGACCCTCAATGAGCCATCTAAGGCACAGAAGCAATAGAGGATCCCAAGTGATCTTAAAGTTTGGGGTGGGGGTGTCAGGATGGTCCTGATGAGCCTCCAGAAGCATGTATTTGTGCCAGTTCCTCAAAGACCTTGTGAGGTTTTATTAGTTGCCTCTGATAGACTTCATCAGGTTCAAGGGGTTCCCAATAAAACTCCTGAAGTTGTATGGAGGTGGCCACAGAAGAATCTAATGCTTATGGAGTCTGTGTGTGACAGTGGAAGAGTGCAGCAGCAAAAATCAGCCTCAGCCTAGGGCAGGGGTCTGCAACAAAAATAGAAGAGCCATTTTTAAAATTCAGTTTCAAAATCAATACTTCAAGAGCCACAATGCATATGAATACAAGACAGTCAAGTAATGTCAAACCATACTTTTTGTAACCCCTATTTTAAGAACAATGCACACACAATAATTTGTGATGTGATACATGTTTACTGAAGGACATTCACAAACTTTTTACATATTTTATTTCCTCACGTGGTACATGTATTTGTACCACTGTCTTCCTGACTTTCACTCCCAAACCAACTTTAATTATGCCAGTTTTACTTTTTCTTTCTTCAGATGCATGTTGCCCTTCACATAAGGAATGCTGCAAGCTTTCTTCTCAAAATCAAGATTATACTAGCAATAAGAGAGAAACAGACGCAGTATCGTAGCCCACACTGCACTGCTCATGTTAAAAGGGGAGTTATTCAACATTTTGAGATCATGTATGGTTTGCTGTTTAGAGGAGTTGTTCATTGTTGGACTCTTAGACTTTCATCATTTATCAAAAATAGTCAGGAAGAGTTTTTTTGTTTTTAAACTTTGCAATTATTGTATTGGGAGACACAAGCAAGTCCTCAGAGAGCCGCAGGTTGCAGACCCCTGGCTTAAGGCATGCAGGCAGGATAAGTGCATCTTCCACAGTTTGCTAGGCATTCCTCTCTCATCTTGACTTCAGGAAAGGGAATTAGGTAAGACCTGTGGGCATTGATCTCCTGGATCTCCTGCAATCTGCAAAAAGCTCCCCGCCTCCGACAAGCCTTTAGCAGCTCAGTCTGTTTGCCACACTCTCCCATCCTCTCAAGTCTTCCAAACAAACAAAAACAAACCAACACTTCTTTTTCTGTTGATGGTCTTCCTGGTAACTGGTACATTTTTCTCATCTGTACATGAAAGGAAAAGGGCTTGGGCATTTACTGTTTTGTTTGTTTTTAAGGAAGGCTTGATTTCCAGCATCTATTTCATGTCCTGTACTAAATTTGCCAAGCTGATTATTCTTAGACACATTCCAAATTCAGAAGTTATCAACATGGAAAATTACTCTTTTATTAGCTTTAGGCCTGGACACCACCACTTGCCATGGTAAACCAATAAACTAGATTTTTCACTCTTTCCTAGCTGTTCCCTATTCCCACCCACCCTTGAGCTGTGGCAATAATAAAAGGCACCTCCGATGCTGATTTAGTAAATTTTGAGTGTCACAGGGCAGGAAGTTTGTATCTGAAGCCCCAAGTTAGGAACAAAAAAATTATATTTTAGCCCTGGCCCTAACCTCTTAGTTCTGAGAACATAGGACAGTTTTCTGAATTTTAAAAGGTAGGGAATAGGGCGGGGCTTAAGAGTTAGGACACACTACTTTTCACCGGATCTCAGAGCCTATAACCGCGGGTGTGAAGCATCATTTTGGAAGTTATCCAAGGCGTAGGGGAGTTAGCCTGTATCTTGAAAAACAAGAAGTCCTGTGGGAACTAACAGATAGTTTGGAGCATAAGGTTTCGTGGGCAAAGACTCATGCATCTGACCAAGCAGGTCTTCGCCCGCGAAAGCTTATGCTCCAAACTATGTTAGTCTATTTTGCAAGTAGTATACGGAGGTGAAACCCTCCCTTGGGTATGGCGACTGCGACCACACAGCTCGATTCCGTGTGAGGCTAACGCGGCTCCCAGGGGTCTAAGAAGCCCCTCCCCGTTTCCTTTCCCTCCCACGGCCGGGACCCCCACAGCCCCGGAGGGGAGGCTCATGATCTGGGCAAGAATGACAGGGAGGCGAGGTGAAACTTCCCCCGTGTTCCCTGACCCGGCCCCTCGCACGGCTGCTGCGGCCAGCGGGGCGCCCCCGGGGGAGAACGCTCGTCTTGCTGACGCGAAGGGGCGCCGCGCTGCGGGCTGCCCCCGGCTCCGGGGCTTCACGGCTCGCGCCCCGGTGGGCGCGGCAGGGCGGGCGGGCTCGCGGCGCCAGCAGCCCCAGGCGTGGCCCGGCCGGACGCCCTCCCCCCGACCCTAGCAGCAGGTTTCCCCGGCGGGCCCCGGGCGAAAGCGGGCACGTGAGGCCGGCTCGCGGCGCGGCCCCAGGGGCATTGTCCAGCGCCCCTCCCCCCGCGGCCCTGCCCCTCGCTCCTGCCAATGGAGACGAGCGGTGGAAAGTAGGGCCGGGGCCGCCGCGCGCTCAGGGAGGCTCCGTCCCGTCCCGTCCTCCCCCCACCCCCATTGGCCATTGAGACGGGCTGCTCGCAGTTCGCGCTGTGTCCGTGCGCCGGGGCTCGGCCGCAGGGAAAGAGTCCCCTGGCGGAGGGCGGCTGCGGCGCGGGGCCAGGCGCGGCAGGGCAGGGCGCGGGGAGTATGCCAGGGCGAGCCCGCTAAATGGCGCCTCTTCCCCGCCGCGCGCTGCTCGGGGCGCTGTTGCTGCTGCTGCTGCCGCCGGTCCCAGGTGAGTCCGGCCGCTGCCCGGGCGGGGACCTGCGCTCGGCTCCCCTCATCCCGCCGCCGGCGCCGGCGGCGCGCACTGGCCGGACGGCTGCTGACCCCCGGCTCCATTGTCCCGGCGGCGGCGGCGGGTGCCGGGGCTGCGGCCGCACGTGGTTGCACTGATGCTGCTCGCTCGCTGCCCGGCCGTCGCGGGGCGGGTACCTGCCGCCGGGCCGGGCTGGGGGTCGGGGGTGCGGTGCAGGGGGAAGTTGCCGCCGGTGGGCTCCGGGCACCGGCCCTGGGCACGTCCTTTGCCCGCAGCGGGGCTAGCGCCGCCCGGCCCGCTCCGTCTGTCTCGGGTTGCCCGGGTCCGGCTCTGGCGCTGCCCGCTCGGGTCTTTGTTCGCCGGGGAAAGGGATCAAAGCGGCCCGCGCTCGGAGCCGCCGCGGGGGAGGCGGGGGCAGCCGGCGGGGCTCGCAGATGGGTGCGGGGCGGCGGGCGAGTCGGGGGGGGGGGCGGTTATCGATCACGGTCCGAGAAATCAATCGATCGCCCGGGAGTCGCTGCCTTAAGCAAGGGGGGCCCTGGCAGAGGTGCTCCGCGGAGAGAACCGGGCTGTGTAACTACCCCCCATCAGTGGAGGGGAAGCGGGATGGGCGTGCGGGGACTTTTCGCTACTCATCCGCTTTATCTTGGCTTAGGCATGTGTGGGAGGCGGGGGTCAGGGTGGGAAAACCGGGTTTCCTCGGCAAAGCGGCTCTTCTGAGGAAATGTGTATTGGTTAATTAAAGCACCCCATCCCCATTAGACAGTAAGCGATCAATTAGTCACGCGTTTCTGGAGCAGCTGGCCATACACACACGCTGAAATAAAAGTTTGCTAATTCCTGCTTTTCCTCCCCGCTGGGTACCAGCGGCAAGAATTACCAACTCTGGAAAGTGGCATTGTTTGTATTCTAAATACCTCTGCCAAGCTGCAGAAATGAAGCAAATGAGTTAGGCTCTTTGGCAACAGAGTTGAAATTGTGCTGCCTCCAAAACATGTCTTCAAAAACTACCCCTGGAATCCATCACAAAAGATAAAAAGGGTCTCCCAAGGAAACAGATGCAGAAGGTCTAGACACATCTGGGGACATGGGAAGGAACCGTCTGGCTCCCCAAGACAGGGTTTTGCTAATGATTTCTTGTAAAATTAGACTTTTATATGTCACACTGTTCACCATCTTTTTGGCACACTCGTAAAATTAGCAAATAGCTTGTGTGTTCCTGATTCCCCAGAAGATGATGCTGAAACTTTACCAACAAAAATTCCACATCTGTATCAGAATTACCTTATTACTCTGATTGTGAAAGCATCCAATGTTTTGTGCCTTGATTGCTGGGAAGCAGAGACAGGATACATTGATGGAAAAGGAAGTTTTTTTTTTTTTAAATGATTCTTAGTTATGATAACAAACATTTAAAAGCTAAGCCTGCTTTCCCATGAATATAATTGTACACGTTTTAAACTGGGAAGCAAATATTTGTGTAGCTCTTTGGGACCTGACCATTTGCATCCACTGATGTAAAGTTTTTCTGAGTTCTGCAGCAGTAGAGCCTAGTACCTTTAAGCCCAGCTATAACTGTCATACTGGTACAATAGTGGTATGCTTTGCAAGACTGCTTTTATCTGTAATATAGCTATGCTTATGATGCTTGCATACCTCTAAATGCAAACAAAATCGTTTTCTTTCTCTTAGGAGTATGGTGCTTTAGTGAACTGTTTTTTGTAAAAGAGCCACAGGATGTAACTGTCGCAAGGAAGGACCCAGTGGTTTTAGATTGCCAGGCACGTGGCGAAGTTCCCATTACAATCGCATGGCTGAAAAACGGAGCAAAACTTTCTGAAAATGAACATATCTACACCTTATCCAATGGCTCTTTGTACATCAGTGAGGTGGAAGGAAAAAAAGGAGAATCATCTGATGAAGGATTTTATCAGTGTTTAGCACTGAACAAATATGGGGCCATTCTCAGTCAAAAGGGTCATCTTACACTAGCAAGTAAGTTCTAGCACTTGTATGTCTTATTTATTACAGATACATATTGTTACCAGTTTACTTATCTGTTTTCATATTTGTGGCTACACTACCCTGAAGACAACACAACCCTGTATTGCTCTGTGTATGTCAGATTAAATAGACTTTACCAAAAACAAAACAAAAGGATTTAATTTCTGTTAAAATTTTAGGTTCTAATTATGTATTGGAGATTATGGGTCAGATCCCTCCCCAGTAACTTCACTGAAGCCATTAACATGACACTAGGAGTTAATCTGATCCACTATTTGGGGCATTCACTTTGGTACTCTGGCAACAGAGAGGGAGCCCTGCTAGTCTATACACTATCAAAACAAAAAACAGTCAAGTAGCACTTTAAAGACTAGCAAAATAATTCATTAGGTGAGCTTTTGTGGGACAGACCCACTTCTTCAGACCATAGCCAGACCAGAATAGAGGTCTGGCTGTGGTCTGAAGAAGTGGGTCTGTCCCACAGAAGCTCACCTAATGAATTATTTTGCTAGTCTTTAAAGTGCTACTTGACTGTTTTTTCTTTGGTACTCTGTTTTGCCTTGATTTCTCCTGTGAGTTGACATTCTGTAGAACCTACTGGTGATACAAAGTTACCACAATCTGCTTCAAAAAGTTTTTTAAGAATAGTTTTACAAATACTGCAGTTGTAACATTAGAAATGTGTTGCCTACAAGGAAATGAAATGATAAAAACTTTGTAAGACAGGCTTTCAATTGTTGACCAGTTCTGAAGGTTTCACAAGCTGGGGGAGAACCTTAATCATGTATGTAGCTGTTTTTCTAGGGTGTGAAGAGTCCTGAGGTTTGAACTATTAAGGTGAGGCCACACTCAGGTACACTCTTTTAGGCAGGATGAATGGGACTCAGTTTCTTCTGGAATTGGCTGGTGCTGTGCCAGTATATCAGAGGTCACTGCTGAAGACCCCTAGCAATGACTACGAGGAACTGAGGGACAGATTATTGAATGTATTTAGATTGGGCATCTATCTGCTTCTGTAGATGCCTAAATATCTTTAAAAATATGCCACCCTGATTGTACTGTTGCAGTATTCTTAGCCTTTGCTGGTTTTGGGAACAAGAAACATCAACTAGGAGCTGAACTCAGGTCTTCTGCGGTATAACGAAGAGGTCTGCCACTAGGCTATCTGGTTGCTTCCACATTGTACGTGTGTATATACCTTACTTGCAAACTGATAGAACATTCTTCATAAATAAACAACACAGCAGACATTACATATAACTTGTATGATTATGGTCAAACTCTGGTTTTCTTTATGAAGCTGATCTTAATTTCTCCATCCAAGCCTTCCTCTACTCACTTCCACCACAACTTCTGGTTACTGAAACTTTGGGGGCAGCTTCAACTAAATTCAGGACTGGGCAGTGGTACCCAGTCTGAAATTTGATTAGTATAGTTCTTACAGTATTTCTGGATTAATGTTAAGTATTCATTTATTTACACACCCTCAATTTTATTGTGCTCTAGTCTTTTCTATAACTGCTTTATAGAAGATGGCAGGAATAGAAGGTTTGGGTTAGTTTAATCAGGCCTTTAGGTATTGAAATGATTTTTTTTTTGGTGGGGGGCATGTTTGGAGGGTATTTGACACTGGGGAAGGTATATATGCATCTTGACATTTTCAAAGGCTGAATTCCTTGTTTCCTAACTTTTGAAACAACTGTTGATCCCCACTGCAGACTTCTATTTAAATAGAAATGGATGGAAAATACATTAGCTGATTATTGGTCAGAGGTGAAATAGTGACAAAGTTGCAACTTAAATTTGGTTTTAGCATTTTTATGCATGGAGATGAATTGAGTCAGTTTATCTCTTTTAGTGATTGTTTCAGTTCCTGTGTTTACAAACCCAGGAAGACAACATTGCCCTGGTTCATATCTGGAAGTTTGTTTTCTTCTTAACAGGCAGAGGGAGCAAGACCTAGCTTTGAAAAAGCTTAGATTGAGCAGCAGTTGGTGAATCCTTTGCTTAGAACTGTAGATTCATAGAAAATTCAGGACATTATTTTATACAGGGCTCTGCAAGAAGAGTTGTATGGCATTATGCACCCTGAAAGATGTTAGTATAAGACTAGAATTTCTTCTTAGAGTCTGAATTAAGGAAACAGAACTTTTTGAAGAAATAGTGGTTTTAAATCATTAGACCATATCATAATCATTTAAAACATTACTTTTTTTTAGAAAAGTAATTTTGTTTGTGATGAATCTTTATTCAGGACTTGAACAAAGGAAAAGTGGCTAACTGATTTGAGTTATGGAATGGCATTCTTATTTTCCTGGATGTGCTTTTCTCGTTTCTTTTTGATAAAAAATGACTTGCATTGGAAAAAGTGTTTTGTCTAGTTTGTTTAAAGTGTTTGTATTCTTTGGCACAACTGGAAGAGATGCTGGCTTACTAAATGAAAGTTTTTAAAAAGGCAACTGGGTACAGTGTTTGTAATAGGTGCTAGTTGTATAAAGATGAACAGTTTAATACCCAAACATGATGTAACTGTGTCAATAGGTTCCTTAAAGCCATAGTATAGTCTTAACACCTGTTACTAACCTATTAAATAAGATGATACTAATATAGTTATATTTTGAAACCCCTACAATATGGATGCAAACCTGGCTTTGAGTTATGAAAATAAAGGCATTTTTGGTGGCAGGGAGGGGTTCAAATCAGTTGTATTTCAGAGCTGTTCTCAGTTGCTGTAAGAGCAAATGACTTTATCTTGTGGACAGGGTGAAGAATGATCTATACATATTAAACAGGTGGAGAATAGGCATTAAATGGGCATTCTTTCTTTGGAGGGGGAAAAAAGAAAATGCTGTCTTCACTACTGATAACAGCAGGGTTCAAGGATGTTCTTTTACTTTGCACTGTCATAGCTTTCACCAGCAAATCTTATCTTTTGCTTCAGAAGTGTAATGCTTCGTGTTGCGTTTGGAAACCTAAAACTTTAATCTGTCCAAGAGTTTAAGATCTGAACACACAAGAAGATCAGGTCTTGGTTTCTAAAGTTAGGAACTGGAAGCTGAAGGTTGCACTCTAGGCAAGAATTCCATTATTCATGTGCAAATTAAGAATTCACAGGGTTAAAAGGTTAGAAACTGGCCAGGATGAGGTTTACCCTTGTGATAAAGAGCAGATGACCCTCATTCATTGGCCAAAGCTTTCATGTAGCTCCTCTGCAAAGTTAGTGATTGCCATGAATTGTTCTTGAGGAATGCAGAAATTCAAATGTGAGCAGGCCTTCCCTTAAGTGTCACTATGGAGCCTTATCTCATGAGCACATCAGAGCAGGTCTGCTGGGACAAGGTTCCTCCCCAGAGGCCCCAAGGCTTTGCTTTCCTGTTGTTCATCCATGCACAAAAGAATCTGACTAATTTAGTTTTTTCCATAAGATCTCCCTATTCTTTTTAAAAAGGAGACTCTTGAGTTAAGGTATCAGTTAGGTAAAAATAAATATTATTTTTGGCAGATGTATGTAGTGACTTCCAGTTTAGGGTAATTAAAGTGTGGGGGAAGGGGAGGGGGAGGTTCCTTTTGCAGCACAATTCTTTGTGAGGCAGCATGTGTGGGTAAAATGCTAATACCTGAAGATTAAATAGTTTATTCAAAGTTCAGCTCATCCGCTGCTTATTTCAAGCAGGATTCCCACTTAACAAAATACCAAAGCAGAATAATGTGGAGAACTTCTCAAAGCCTTTTTTGGTACCTTTGGAACTAATCTAAAGTAACCAAACCTAGATTTTGAATGCTTGCAAAGTTAAAATAGGAATGAAATTTCATAGTGCAGAGTTGTATGATCTGTCTGAAAATATATCAGTTGTAACAAATTAAGGCATGAGATAACATGGATTGGCATTAGGAAACAGTGGAGGAGGATTGTGTTCTGAAGTTAGCAAAGCTGGCTGTTAAGTAGTGACTGGACTGGACTCTAATTGTTTATTTCCTTTTCACAAAAGGTGGAAATTGAAGTCTGAGGATGGATGGAGGGGGCACATACACTGCCTGGAACATTCTGAGATAACCCCTTTTTCTCAGCTTGTTGTCTTCAGTTGAATTGATCTTAAAAGCCTGCTTTTTTTAAATCAAAGGGAAGCGAACACAAATTTTCACACTTAACACGTTTTTCTACATTACATGAGCATGAAAAGTTACACAAGCAGTAGGTTGACTGGATATTAACCACGTCTTTAACATTCTGATTTCATTCTTGAGTGTAAACAGTGATCTCCTGTTAACTTGCAGTTCGTGACATGCAGATTCTTTTGAATTTACTGGGCTAAATTTTGTGACAGTTACATAAGTTTAAAATTTTGATTGCCCAGTACAATGAGGTGTCTGAACTTACTTACTTCCAGTCAGGTCACAGTGGGAATAGGCAATGCTGTTTGCCAGTGCTTGTAATACACTCTTTCGCCTTTATTTTTAAAATATGTTGACTACTTAAAACAGCAATAAGCTGAATGTTGACAAATGTGTATCCATACTGAAAACATTTCCTCTGTTGTTTATATTTTGTTTTTATGTGGATTTTGTAAATATTGTTACGACTGGATTAACAGTGATCCAAACCAGTGTAGTTTCATTTTGTGTATTTAAACTACCTTCAAAACATTTTCCAGAGTTTATTCATATCATACATGTACTAATAACAAATCACAGGGAGAGACAAATGATGAGACAAAAGTACAGGATAAAAGATACGGTTTTCAACCACCCTTGTGTAACTGAGGCTTTTGCAGATAGCTGGATCTTGAAGAGAGAACACTCTTATGATAATATGAGTACTTTGAAGTTACTAATCCTGACATATATTTAGGACGATAGACTTCTTAGCAGAATGTTTGTTTGGGATTTTTTTCTTCCATTCTTGCAGACATATTGATTAATAGGTTTTTCTCAGCATGAATCTCTAGAAGAACAGACCTCACTAGGAACAAAAGTGGGTGGTTAGCTCTTGAGATGGTCTGATTTTGATATTTGTGGAGGGAGGAGGAAATACAGTTGTCTCAGTATTTTGCCTCCTGCTAGTGAGTTTGGTAATTTGACAATGGTAAAGATTACAAAGGAGTTTGTTTCTAATATGAGTTCCTTGTTCAGTATTAGAAGAATGAGAACAGTATTATTCCTAAAGCCATATTGTGTCTCATTCTCCCACCTAGATTCACTATAAAGTTTAATTCGGGAACCTTCCCCGGCCATCTTTTGGAAGCTTTTTTGGTACAGCCCTTTTAAAGCAATTGATGCATCCATCCTTTCCAGTTGAGACATCAGGCCAGCACTAATTAGCTTTGTGCACTCAGGAACTTCTTACCTCCTTTTCAGCAGTGATTTAGCTGAGTTGGTCTTAGCCAGCCACACATGCTCTAGAGTGAACGGAGTACAGGGATTTTAATCAGTGTGCTTGTCAAAAATGAATAAGACAGCACCTGTTGTAGATGTACTCTTAAGTGTCGTCTTCTGCATCCTCACTGAAGGGGGGCTCTGAAGAGGATGGAGAGAGGCTGTTCTCTGTAGTGACTGATGGCAGAACAAGGAGCAGTGGTTCAAAGTTATAGAGATGGGAGGTGTAGGTTGGATATTAGGAAAAACTATTTCAGCAGGTGAGTGATGAAGCGCTCAAATGCATTATCGAGAGAGGTGGTGGAATCTCCATCCCGATAAGTTTTTAAGTCCCAACTTCACAAAGTCCTGGCTGGGATGATTTACTTAGGGTTGATCCTGCTTTAGGCGGGGGGCGGGACCCGATGACTCCTGAGGTCCCTTCCAGCACTAGGATTCTGTGGTTCTAAGCCTGGGTGGTGTAGTGGTGTGCATGCCTTCGTTCCAAGCAGTTGTCTTGTGTTTATTTCCTGGCCAATACAATAGTTCAGGGGTTCTCAAACTTCTTTGCACCATGACCCATTTGCCAAAAATTACCATATGACCCTAGGAAGGCGGTCTGAAGCCTGAATCCATCTGAGCCTGGCTAGCTCAGGCAGGACAGCTGTAATCCAAGCCCCACTGCCCGAGGTGGTGGGGAGGGCAGAGCTGAGCCCCCACCATCCAGGACTGATGCCAGAACCTGAGCCGCACCACACAGAGTTGCAGGCTCAGGCTTTAGCCCAGACCGCAGCAGGTATAAGGCCAGCCATTGTGGCCCCATTAAAATGGCATCCTAACCCACTCTGGGGTGTCAACCCACAGTTTGAGAACAGCTGTGATGGTCTATTCCGATAGAAATGTGGTTTTGGTGAGTTTTCACAACTTTTGAATTTTGATTTTGTGTTTAAAATGCCCCAGTTTGGTATTTCAGGCTGTGTACTGTCCTTTCCACTTAGTAAATTCAAGGCTATGTTGTTATGTATTTAAAAACATTTAAGGTGATAAAGTAGTAAATAGCTTTACAGGCTTCTTTTTAAAGAAGCACTCACTTTTATTGGCAGCTTGCCTGGAAGCTAATAAAATCGTCATGTACCTGAGAAATGTAGCCCGGTTCCACTCTTCCCTTGCGCAGTTGCTCAGGGCTGTGACTAGAGGGACTCTTTCACCTGCATCAGTTCCATGTATAGCCACTGTTCTAAGGGAAGACTTTTTATTGCAAAGCAATGCACGAAAGCAAGGGATGGTTCCCTACTTACAATCCTTCTTTTCCTCCTGCTATGATTCTTGTAGGAATTGTTGAAAGGGCATTCATCTTGGCTCCCTTTTGTCAGGCAGCTCTGATTATTCTAAAGAAAAGGACCTGTGAGCAGTTGTTTGCCTAGACACGTGTTGTCACGTCTTCACAATTTAACAGCTGGGCCTATTGATGGAGTGCAGAATAATTTAAAACAATGGCAAAAGAGAATCTTCAGAAAAGAACTACAGATTCAGTATCTTCATGCAGAAATATGATATTTTTTCTCTTGTTGTGAATTTCCTTTTCAAAAATGTGTATGGGATGCCTTCATCTGCAGCATTTTATTTCTAGAATTTTGGAGATTAATCTTTTAAGTTCTGTTTTTTTTTTAATTCCATCAATAGAACCAGCTGTTAAATTGGGATTGATTACTTTCAGCCTTTATAACTGGCAATCCCCACCTAAGTGAAAAAGTAATCAACAATGTCAGCTCTTAGCATTTTGTTGAGCAAGTGTGGGTTGTTTGGTTGCATGGTCAGTGTTAGTTACCAGGGTCAGCCTAAGGAAGATCTTAAGGAGCTGCATATCCCAATTTTAAAATCTGATTGTGTCTACCACAAAATTAGGAGAGTGAGAGAAGTGGTATTGTGTGGCTGCTTAAAAAGCAGCTGATATGTGGAGTCTTGGGTAGACCTAATCTGAAGTCAAACTGCAACAACTTTTTGTTTTGCATTGCTCATTGCACTCATAATATGTATTATGGATAATTATGTGAGGATTTTTTTACAAAAGATAAACAACTTATAATGAAAGAGATGGGGTTAAAACTTCAGCACAACATGGAAACAGTACTTGATTAAAATGATTAACTTCTTCATTCCAACTCTTGCTAATTTACTCTCATTATTAAGCCTAATCAGGTTACTTCAAGGGGGAAGTAATTTTTGTCATGTTAGAGAGGAGAAAGCAAACATTTCTAGTGAAGGTTCAGCAACCACTGTCTGTAAGCTCTCAACAGTTAATTCTCCTTTGTCTTTAAAGACCAAATTCTTCATTTGTTATGTGGTAGGGGCAAATTTAAAATAAAAACATTTTCTTTTTTCTGGAGGGTTTACCCATTGCCTTCTGTGGTTTTTTATTTTATTTATTTTTTTTTTTATGACATGAACATTTGCAAAGGGAAGATAAATGAAGTGACATCTGGATAATACCATCATTGTGCAGTGCCCTATTTTAAAATGCTTATTCCTCAACTGCCTGATTTCTTTGGCGCCTGCTGGGAAGGTATTTTTGACACTTTGGTGCAATTATAACATGGAAGGATCAGATGTGGAATATTTTTTCAATGTACATAAGGTCTGCCTTGTACTTAAGATTATTTAGACCTTTCTCACTAGAAAAGCCTAAAAATGTTAACATCTGAAATCTTTATGTTAATGGTAAATTATTCCAAGGTGACTTTTTTAGCCTTCTTAGGGAAATAGTGAAAAAACATTCTTCCCCTGCACAACATTAAAAACTGCTTTTCTCTGTGGTACATTTATTCTCCACTACATAAACATTAAGAAAATGAAATATATTTTTTATAATTAATTCAGTCATTTTGAGAACGATTAAAAATTGCAGGGACATAGTGATTTTTTTTTTTGTTGCGTGAGTTGGGGAGAGATGGCTTTGGAAGTTTGAATACTCTTAGGAGGTGGGAAAAAAATCCCTCTTCAAGAGTCCACTTATGCAAGTCAGATTGCAGGTTCAGGATCTAAATTGTCAGGAACCTGCAGCATGTTTTGCTCAGTTTCTGAGGTACCCATGTAAATCTGTTTTAGCAAAAACAACAAGGAGCGCAGTGGCACCTTAAAAACTTACGAGTTTATCATGGCATATGCTTTTGTGAGTTGCAACTCAGATGCATGAAACAAAAAAAAACAGGTAGTAGGGATACAGAGATGGGAGTGATACATCAGAGCTAATCCAATCAGAGTGGATGTGAATAGGAGTGAGAATACGTAGAGTGGAAAATTACTTATTGTAATGCGAGAGCCATTACACATACACATCTCATAGAGCTAGAGGTTACCTCAGAAGGTCATCGAGTTCAGTCTCCTGTCCTTGTGGCAGAACCAAGCACCGTCTTTTTTTTTTTTTTTAAAACAATCTTTGCCCCCATCAAGGATTGAGCTCACAACCCTGGGTTTAGTAGGGTAATGCTCCAACCACTGAGCTATCCTTCTATTGCCGGTCTCTTGTCACACCCTTTCTGTAGGTGTCAAATTTGCAGATGAGTTGCAGCTCAGCAGTTTAATGTTGCAGCCTGTTTTCAAACAAAATTGCCATCCTCAAGCAAAAAAAAAAATCTAACCATGTGTTCAGGGAGGTTAAAATGTTTTCCTGCTGTTGTTGTTTACTGTTCTTTCTTCTGCACAAAACCAGTCCAGTTAGACCAGTGTACATGGCAAAGGGATATTGCTAGCACATTGATGGCATATATCACATTAGTGATGTAGAGGTGAATGAGCCTTTGATGTGGTTAGGGTCTACCATAGTGTCATTAGGTTAGATGTGTGTACTGAGTTTGCAACAGGGTTTGTTGGAGGGACTGGTTCCTGGGCTAGTGGGGTGTGTGGCTGGTGGTGAATGTATTTGGGGGTTTGTCTGTAAGCGAGGACTGGCCTGCTTCCCTGTCTGTGAGAGCAAGGGATCATTATATTGAACAGATGATCCTTGTTTCTTCACTTCCCCGAGGTATTGTGTTTTAAGAATGCAGTTGGAGGGATCGGAGAAAATGGGATTGTATTTTAGGGCTTGGCTGTACAATGGATTGTTTGATGTTTTCTGGATGGGAGCCGCAGGTGTGTATGTAAGTATAGTAGTTGTAGGTTTCTGGTAGAGGGTGACGTTTATGTGACCATCACTTATTTGCATTGTAATGTCCAGGGAGAAGATCTCTTGTGTGGAGTGGGTCAGATGAAGATTGATGGTGGGGTGGAAATTGTTGGAATTCCTGTGGAATTCTTCAGGGGCCTCCTTCTCTGGGGTCCAGATGAAGATGTCAGAGGAAGAGCACATAGGGATGAGAAGCAGGGGAACCATTGTTCTAAGTCAGCCATAAACATGTTGGCATACTGTGGGGCCACACAGGTACCCAGTGCTGCTGTTGTGAAGGTATAAATCATCCCCAAATATGAAATAGTTTTGAGTAGGGACAAAGTTACAAAGTTCAGCAACCAGCTGTTCTATGACAGGATACAGCTTTGTAGTCCATCTTCCTGACATCTTGTAGTCCATCTTTGTGTAGAATGTTGGTGCAGCCATAATGGCTACTGGATCTGATGTTGTTTTCTGGAAGATCACTAATGAATTGCATCTTTCTCAGGAAGCTGGTGGTGTCTCAAAGATACCTGGGAGTGCTGGTAGCATAGGGCCTGAGGAGAGAGTCTATGTAGCCAGACAATCCTGCTGTAGGCATGCCAGCGGCTGAGATCATGAGCCAAAGTGTCTAAGGCAGGCGTGTCCAGCCCGCGGGCTGCATGCGGCCCTGGACAGCTAGTAATGCGGCCCCACGAGATCGTAAACTTTTAACATTATTATGTGATTTATATACATTAACTATATTATATATTTTATATGCGGCCCAAGACAATTCCTCTTCACTCAGTGCGGCCCAGGCAAGCCAAAAGGTTGGACACCCATGGTCTGAGGTCTAGTGTTTTTTCCAAATGTGCTGCTTTCTCTATTCAGCCAACTTCTAGATAGCGCTAGGTGCCATGTGAAATCAAATTTAAATCTGTGATCTATTTATTTGTTATTCACTCAAATAGATATTTTTCTGTGTTCTTTTCCAATATGTATTTGTTTCCTTGTTCAATCCACAGTAGTGCATATCGTGTTGAACTGGGACATTTCCGGACACTGTAGGTTCTTTGGCATATGCTCGCTTATGTGGTATGGAGGGAAAGTTCCTGGCACTAAAAATACATGTTTTTCCAATACTTCTAGCATGTATACAAACAGTAATCCACCTGTAACTATGATGGGCGAGTGGCTGCTGAGATGGGGAAGAAAATACGGGTCTGAGTTTGTAAGATGGAAGATGCCCTTTTGTAAATCCATAGTTAAAACCATCAGGGAATTAGCATGTTAACAGTTATGTGCACCCTTTCCATTTTTTGATACCATCAGCAGTGGCATGAGATATTAAAGGCTCTCGTGATTACAAGGTGGCAGAAGGGTATGTGAAGAAATGGGAGGATGGAAGTTACTGTGTTCTAAAACAGTGGTGTCCAATATAAATTAAAGGATTGACATAGCCCCCTTCTCAGAATAACCTCCCCCCAAAAAAACAAAACCTGCAGCTGACTCACCAGAGCTGCTGCTGCTGGAGCCACACTGGGAGCCGCACCTTGAACTGTGTGAAGCTTCGTGGCTGAAACTGCACTGGGAGCCATGCTGCACCCCGGGGCTGGAGTCCCCACCGCTGATGCTGCCACATGTTTGTCCCACCAAGTGGTGGCACATGCGTGTGGAATGGGGAGAGGGCACTCTGTGCGTGCAGCTCTAAGGAGCTGCATTCGCCACACCACGGTGAATGACAAGTGTATTGGACAGCATGGTTCTAAAATGAATAGAAAAGAAGAAACTGTCTTGTAGCGTATGCTGAACATTACATTAAATCATTAATATATTGTTGGTAATAATTTGAAGACCACGAACATGCAGTTTGACAATCCCTTACAGGCTCACTGACGTGAATTATTTTTTTTTTTTTTTGACAAATTTATGTTGGCAAAGATAGAATTTTCTTACGCAGCCAACGCAGCTCCTCACTTCAGACAAAAAGTTTTAGGAATTTTAAGAATTTTCCATAAATATACTAACCAAAAGTGTTCCCTAGAAGGACAATCTTTAAAAGAACAAAATGAACCTGGGTGTACTTTACAATTATGCTTTCATTGTGATGGTGATAGAATGCTAAGTACATTTTAGCTACAGCTGTGTTTGTGATTGTCAATTGTAAGGTTCTGGTATAATCTTCCAGAGTAGAGCAGAATTTGTTGTTGTTGAAAACTGGTGACACTAGCAGGGAGGGTGTCTTTGCTGTGACTTAGCTGTTGTTGGGGGGCGGAATCCCTGTCCATATGGGGTGTTTAAACCAGGTTAGAACACTGAATTAAAACTGGATTGTAGCTTGGCTTTGATTTCAATGTGGGTATGACCATAGAATAACTATTATTATTTCCCAGATTCTTATTCAGGTCCAGAACCTGTGTGCTAAGACTGCAGTTCAGAAAAGCCCTGAGGAAAGCACATCCATTTCTGTTCATGACAGGGCTTAAAAAATAAAAGAATAAACTTTTGAAGCCAGTGCTTAAGTACTGTCCAAAATAGAGATGTTTTTCTGAAGCTCATCTTAAAACTAACTTTGGCAGCCGCTTTGGATATTTTATGCACATTAGAAATCCTGAACCAAGCGTGTTCAGAATAGATAGAGGTACTTAGCTCTAATCATAATTTGTACTAACTGGCTGCAGAAACAGAGAATGTTAGGCACTGTCTCTAGACTGTGGGTTGTGAGCCCCCCAGGGGAGCATGGAGGCATGTTTGGAGTGGGGAGTGGCGATAGCTGGGGAAGGGAAGGAGTGCTATCCAGCTCCACTTTGCCCCCAGCCCTGATTGCATTTCCAGAGACAAGGCATGTTTGGGGTGGGGCATGAAAAGTTTCCATTACGGGTAAGGGAGTGAGGGGAAAAAGTTTGGGGGCTAGTGCACTAAGTGTTAAAATTGTGATTTTGATACTAATGATAGTAAGACTTTGTTTTGAGAAGAGGCATATTATTCTGAGGGACTGTAATGTCCTTTCAAAGCCTGAGAGTGCATTTATGTTCCCCTCTGAAAGACAGTTTTGAAAGAAATAATCAGTCAGATTGGCCAGAGGGAAAGAGTACGCCAAAGTTATTACAAGCATTGAACATGTCATCTGGTGTCCTTTAATACATAGCTAGAGGGCAGTTAAACTAATTCACAGGAGACTGTGATGTATATCTTTATACACTCTGATGGGTGAATGCGAAAGGTGAAAGGGATTACATGACAGAAGCAGTTCTATAACTCTGGTCTTCAGATTAGATTCCTTTGCACATTGATTATATTTGTGTCTGTTTCAGGAAAAGTAATTCTATGTGTCGAACATTTTCTTATGCAAGAATAACCTCTTTTTGTTAACATCATAGGAAAATGGATAGAATTGTTAGAGGGAGGAAATAATTTGATTTTCTATTAATTGTTTTATTAGCCTTTTCAGTTCAACAAACAGGGTACTTCTTAGTAGTTACATCACTGAAGAGAGTTGCAGCTCACAGCCTTGTGTGACTTCTCTGTTCAGGTCTGCCAAAGATCTTGTTTCTCAGACAAAGAGAGTTTAAGTTTTCATTCCAGATTCACCTTTGATCATGTGATACTGAGTAGTACCTGAAGAACTGGGAAGAGGAAAAACAACTGCCTCAGGGCAGTATTGGGCAAATCTAAGGTGCCAGTGGTCAGCCTAGTGTTCTCCGCTGTTGTCTCTTGGGGCTCTCTATCAGAGAGGGGATACTATCTGCTCTTCCTTAAAAAGTCATGGCTGCTGTCACTCATTTCCTTTGTTCATTAAAAGAAGGGAGTCCTATGGAAAAGAGTTTTATTGATGGAAGGAAATGATAATTCTCACTTTCTCCTTTTATTTTTTTCCATCACAGCTCTTCTTGCTCCTTTTCTTTCCCTTTATGTTCTAAATTTCCTTCTGATCTGTGCTCACGAAAGCTCATGCTCAAAACTTTTCTGTTAGTCTATAAGGTGCCACAGGACCCTTCGTTGCTGCTTCTGATCTGTGTTCCCACCCAGTGTTTTCTGTAAGCTGAGCACTCAGGCACCCACCCAGGAGAGATTCACATGCTGCCCAGCTGATCAGCAGAGTGCCCACAGCCACCTGCAGCCGGCAGCGTATTTTCCTATTTGTGATGCACAGCCACACATGCATTGGTGCACATAACAAATTTTATTCCACACATGGATGGAAAAACTTGGAACACTGTTCCCATGCCAGATGTTTAACATCCTTTCATCTCTGTTTTCCTTTCTTATGTTGCTTCTTTCCCCCACCTTTTTTTTGTTTTTTTTAAATCTCCTCCGCCTCTTTTTGTTTTGCTGCTTAATTTGGAAATAGTAGGAAAATAATCATATCTGATGCAGAATAATCCTGCCACAGGCAGTCAGGTTTTTCAAATATTCTACATAGTCCGGCCTTTGCTTGGCTTTTTGCAAAACTGCTGGTATCTTGCCTCTCTTTCTCCCAATGGATGTTTCAGCAGTTTAAGAAATAGCATTTTATAATAGTTGGAAGGAGGAGCCCTTTTTCTACAGTTTTATTTGCAGAGCTGTGTGAGAGGAAAGGGAGACACTTTGAGGTCATGTTTGCCCCTAAATTTAGGTTTAGTAAATACATCTACAAAACCTAAAACTAATAGAAAGTTTCATTTTTTTTTTTAAAAAAGGATGCATTTTATTTAAGAAATATTGTCCTGCTTTGTACTAGTGCGTGAATTTGGCAGTAAAATTAAGCAGTAATTGTACAATGAAGTGCAACTGTGTACAATTTTTTAATGGGAGAGAAGTGCAGAAAGCGAAAAACAGTGAAAATGAATTTTGGAAAAACTACTCCTAGATTTAGTAATCTATAGTGATGACACAACATTGCAAAGAACTCTTGATTTTTCTCTTGGAAATGCTACTTTCAAGGTTGACGAACTAACAGAAACACTTTTACCCATGGAATTTGTTCCACCATTGCTTAGGTGCAATTCAAGGAAACACTTGAGCATATGCTGAAATCCCTTCCTATTGAGGAAAATATGTAAATGTGTTCTGAAGTTCCATTGACTTCAGTGGAATTTAAAGTTAATCACATGGTTAAATGTTTCCCTGAACGGGGCAGCTTTCCTGAATTGGGGCCTTATGCTCTTTCCTAATGTTGCAACTTAATGTTGCCGTTGACCTCATTTGGTGTAATAGCCCCTAAACGAATAACTTTGGCTATGCCTAAACTGCAGGCTTATGTTGGGAGCCCAGATATCTCCCAGGAGAAGTCTGCCACTCCGAGAGCATTCTGCTGACACCCCAGTCATCCTCATTCCATGAGGAAGAGGGGATGTCTCCTCGGAGGAGGGTTTTCTCCTACACTTGGCCCATGTGGATTGTCCAAATGTCGGGAAAGCCTCTCCCGACAGAACTATCAGCAGGAGATATGCAAATATGTTGTGCAATTTGCATATCTTTTGCCAACCGTTCTCAGCAATCTAGATATTGCTTCTTTTACGTTTATAAGGCTGTTCTTCATATTCTGTAAAAGCAAGATCTAGGCTGAGGTTTGATTATTCCCATCTATTGAATTAATCCTAGAAATGTTCAAGAAAGCTGCCTATTTATTTTTCAAACTGCTATTTACCCTCAGTGATTTTGAAGCTTGTGCTGATGGTTTTGCCCTTACCGATAAGTGTCGGTACAATCCAGGGTCATTCAGTGGCTGTTACATATGTTCAAAGGCTGAGATTCTGCTGTTTTGGTGAGATTTCACAAAAGTAGGTCAGAGACCCAGATTTTTGTTTGTCCATTGACTACAATTAAAGAGAAGGTCACTTAGTATTTTATGTATGTTTTCAAGAATTACCAGATATTACCAAGTATTATATTTTTGAGGGGTTCTGTTCTTTCTGTACATTATATATTTAAAGTGTTTATCATGTTGTTTAAAAAGGGAGTAGTTTGCACTTTTTTAGTCAAATGTGAAGCTCCTTATTAACCAAAAAAAGTTGTAAAGACCTTTTTGATTCACTTGTTTGTAGGCTTTAGTGTATTGATAAATGATCAGATAATTTATTGGAAGTTTCGTTACTTAATTCGTGTAAATGTTAAATTACCATTTTACTCTCTGCATTGCAGCCTCTGGTAAATCCTTAATAACTGTAACATATGCTTCAGGCAGACGTGCATTATGTATGCTCTTTTAGAATACATTGAGTTTATGAAGCCATTGACAAGCATCATTTTGTTCATTAAATTTGTTTGTGACATCCAGCAAATTGATGTCAACTGGAAATATTCTTTAAGCATTCTGACCCAAATCAGTCATTTTGCTGAAAGAGAGAAAAACTTTTTACATAGTATGTCCCAAATTACAAGGGTGAGACTTTTTAAAAAATAAATTATAAACATATCAGCATGTGACAAGGGTGGTTTTATTTAATCGTGTATATAAGCAACTGACTGGCTCACAGCTGGCGAACAGAATT